>NC_065593.1:3642663-3958663 GCF_024542745.1 Macaca thibetana thibetana | reverse complement strand
GTTGGTTCCTGTGGAGTCAACAGCCTGGTCTGGTGATGGCCATCGGGGCTCCCAGAGGAAGTGACATTGACGTTGAGACGTGGAGGACCTGGAGCCATGAGCCAAACCGCAGCCCTGCTCCCTAGAGATCGCCGTCTTCAGAAACTCCCAGGCCCCTGCTCTTTCCACATTTTTCAGCCTGACGTGTGGCCAGAGCATGACAAACCTCCATGGGTGAGCACAGACGCAGGCACCTCCCCTTTTGGGGCTAGGGTGGAGGGGAGGCAGGGTGTGGAGAGAAGCAGGAGGGATCTATCTTTGCCCTCACGATTCCTTGGAGTCAGCTGACACTGAGGCCTGGGCCTCCCTCTGCTCGGGTTAGGCTTGGGAGGGCCCTGGGGGATGTGTAGGAGCCTGTCAGGCCAACACAGCCTAGGCTGAGGGAGGTATCCCAGGCAGAAGGAATGAAGGTGTAGAGGAGGGCTGGGGTGGGAGGTGGGGGCAGAGCAGGAAGGGGCTGCCCAGGTTGTGGAGCTTCTCTTAGAGGCCACTGGGCGCTTGTGAAGTTGGCTTTTCTTTCTTTAAGAGACAGGGTCTCACTCCATTGTCCAGGCTGAAGTGTAGTGGCACAATCATGGCTCACTGCAGCCTCTACCTCCCAGACTCAAGCAATCTTCCCACCTCAGCTGCCCAGAGCGCTGGGATTACAGGTGTGCACCACTGCACTTGGCCCCAGAAGTGGGCTATATTTTTAAAGTAAGTTTTTATTAAAGTGAAACATGCATACAGAGGACAGTACAGTCTTTTTTCAAGCTTTTCTTTAATCTTTTATTTCTTTTTTCTCCCGGAGATCATGGAACACAGGATGTGCTCACACTGGATACACCTGTGCCTCCTGCACCTGGGTCAAGAATCATCACAGCTAGGCCCCCAGGGCTCCTTGGGCCTCCTCTCAAGGTCACTACTCTGATCTGCTCCCATATGGTGGTTTTGCCTGAAGTGGGCTGTTTTGGTGTGTGCCCTTCGGGTCTCTCTTTGGTTCTCTCTGTGGAGGGTCACTGAGCAGTGTGCCGCTGTCCGCTGGACCACAGACCCTCTATTTGTTCCTCCATGATGGGATGAATAGAGGGACTCATTTGGGTTGTTGTCCGGATGGGGCTCTCATGAGTGGAGCTGCTCTGGCCCTTCTTGCATCCTGTCCCTTCTTGCATGTCTGTTGGGTGTCTGCCTGCCCTGGAACGCCGGAGACCTGGGGTAGATGTTCATTCTGTGATGATCTATGTTGCTAGACAGTTTTCCTACATGGTTGTACCAGTTCATGTGGAAGGGTTTTTGTCTGTTTGTTTGTTTGTTTACTTTCTTTCTTTTTTTTTCTTTTAGACGGAGTCTTGCTCTGTTGCCCAGGCTGCAGTGCAGTGGCACGATCTCGGTTCACTGCAAGCTCCGCCTCCCAGGTTCATGCCATTCTCCTGCCTCAGCCTCCTGAGTAGCTGGGACTACAGGCGCCCGCCACCATGCCCAGCTAATTTTTTGTATTTTTAGTAGAGACAGGGTTTCTCCATGTTAGCCAGGATAGTCTCGATCTGACCTTGTGATCCACCCACCTCAGCCTCCCAAAGTGCTGGGATTACAGGAGTGAGCCACCGTGCCCGGCCCACGTGGAAGGGTTTTAACTGATGAGCAGCCATCCTGTTCTCTGTTCCCTGGACCCCAGTGTCTGCTCTCTGCCATCACCATGGGCCTCTCCAGGACGCCACCCGCCACATAGTAAGTGGATCCCACACACATGTGGTCGGCCACTTCCCTGACCGATGGGCAGCATATGACATTGGCCTCTCTGGGTAGTGAGACCCTCCTCTCTGCTCCTGTGGCCTCACCCCTCCTGGGTGCATTTCTGCCAGGGCACATCAAGGCCTCATATCCATTGTCAGCTCCTCAGTGTGGGCCCTCCCCTTCTTACTTCCCATAGACACAGGAGATCTTACTCACTCCCCAAGCTTTGGTCATGGCTGTATCAATGCCTCCCCGTCATGGGACCCTCTTTTCTAAAGGTCAGCCCTGGCCACCCAGCTTCCACTAGACATCCCTCCTGGCCACACCCTGGGCTCTCAGACTCCCTGCATCCGGAGCAGGACCTGCCATATGCCTCTCAACCTCACCCTCCTCTATGCCTGCCTTGTGACCTTAGAGGGGGCTGGAGGGCCACCACGCTGGGCATGCCAGTCCTCCCTCTGTGGCTCAGCTGGTCCCTGGCCACATGATGTCCGTTCTTTGTCTCTAATTTCACAAAGACTTCCTCTTCTCTCTACCCCTGAAGCCACTCTGACTCCCTGTTGAAAATTATCACTCCTCTCTCTGTGTCCTCCAATGCTGTACATCGTCAGGAACTTCTACTCACCATAAAAGGGCCTCCCACTATGGCCTGAAAAAAGACAGGAAGAGGTGCTCACAAGATGGCTGATCAGACGGCTGTGTGAACCTCACAGCCACGGCACCCTCCCCAGAGGTTTCTGCAGCTGCCACCACCACCTTAATGACAGACAAGCTTGGCTTAGACAGCCCTGCCTATGTGCCTGGCAGAGCACAGTCAGCCAGCAATCAGCCCAGGGGACTCTGGCCAGAGTAACCAAACTACGGCACAGCCCTTTGAGCAATCCAGCAACTGGTACAACCACATAGGAAAGCTGTCCAGCAGCATCGGTCGTCACAGGACAATTAGAAACAGATCTTTTTAAAAAATAATCGAGCTTTGAGTGTTCTTCAAAGGACAAAGATTGGGAGTGCAGTTGCCAACTGAGCTAACCAGGGCAAGGAAAATTCTGAAAACGTCACCACCCCTGACGTCTTTCCAAGGTTGTACCACCTGATCCCAGATGGTGAAATTACCAGCATCAAGATCAGTCAAGTGGATCCCAATGAAAGCCTCTCCATTTTGCTGATGGGAGGCGGTGAAACCTCCCTGGTCCGTATCATCCAACACATTTATCATGATGGGGTAGATGCCAGAGATGGCCAACTACTGCCAGGAGACATCATCCTAAACGTCCACAGGATGGACATTAGCAATGTCTCCCACAACTATGCCCCGCATCTCCTGCGGCAGCCCTACCAGGTGCTGCGACTGACCATGCTGCACAACCAGAAGTTCTGCAGCAGGAACAGTGGACAGACGCTGGGTGCCTACAGACCCCAGGATGACAGCTGTCATGTGATTTGCAACAAAAGTAGCCCCAAGGAACAGCTTGGAATGAAATTGGTGTGCAAGGTGGATGAGCCTGGGGTGTTTACCTTCAACGTGCTAGATGGTGGTGTGGCTGATTGACATGGTCAGCTGGAGGAGAATGATTTGTGTGTTAGCCATCAATGGACATGACCTTCAGTATGGCAGCCCAGAAAGTGCTGCTTATCTGGTTCAGGTATTGCTGGCCCTCTTCGCCACTGTGTGGACTCATGCAATGCCAAGAAGGTAGAAAGCTGCACTATGACCCAGTGTCCAGCTCTGAAAAATGCTGCTCCTTACGTGGTGGCATGTTTGACTCCCACATCTCTGCTCTGGGAAGTTGCTGGCCTATGTTGCATTCTGATAGTACCAGCAGTTTTTATCAGTCATAGCGATGGCAGCAGTGGGCTGTCTGGAGCAGCTGCTGCCATCACTCCCACTACAGCAGGGAGGCACAGCTGGGACTGCACACTCCCTGGAGCTGGTGGGAGCCTGAGACAAGTGGAAGCCCCGTCCCTTCTAAGTTGGTGGGGCAGGAGCTCCCTGGGTGCAGCCACAACTGCCCAAACCATGGCTGCAGACCTGGGCCTCCTGGGCCATGGAGCAGGCAGGGCTCCCCCGACCCAGGTGCAGTTGCAGTCCACCCAAACCACTGCTGTGGACCCAGGTATCCCTGCACTCTTGGGGGCCCAGGAAGGCTCCCCCTGCCCTAGCAGGCTCAGAAGTACCTGGCTTCTCCCTGCTGTTGGTGCCCACTTTGATCTTGGAGCAAAGTTGGGGCCAAGCCTGGGCACTGTCAAGGCCTGACCAGGTGTGCACACACTCAGTGCAATGCTGACATGCCAGTCCCCTGCTGCCTCAGCCATCTCCAAACGTTGGGCACCAACAAGCATAGGAGAGAAGCCAATGGGGTGCAAAGGGTGACTCAGTACTGGCCTGCAGGTTCCCCCTCGGCACCTACAGCTTGGCCACCATGAATGGCAGCAGGAGGCAAATAGGTTCCTGGGTGGAAGAGGGTGAGTCTCTGGTGACACCCTACCTTCAGGCCAGGGAGGGCCGGGAGGCTAGGGACCAGGCTACCAGTTCCATGGACCAGAGTGGGAACTTGTGGTGCCTTTTCCAGACCCACCCATGGCTGCCCATGGACCAATTGGCACACACTTCCTCCCTCTGAGGCCCATAAAAACCCCAGGCTCAGACAGGGCTGAGTAGATGTCGGGAGAACCAGCTGCAGAGAGGAGATACCCACTCCAGGGTCTCCTCTCTGCTGAGAGCTTCAGAGAACGATGGGATGACCTGCCTGCAGAAGGAGCTACTCACTCCAGGGCCTCCTCTGAGCTATTCTATCACTCAATAAAGCTCCTCTTCACCTTGCTCACCCTCCACTTGTCCACATACCTTATTCTTCCTGGATGTGGGACAAGAACTTGGGACCTGCTGAATGGCAGATCTGAAAGGGCTATAACACAAACAGAGCTGAACATCGCCCCTTGTTTGAGACATTGCAGGTGAGGAAAAGGAGAGAAGAGCTGTAATCCTTCAGCGATCCCAGACCTGGGAGCTCCCTGAGCCAGGCTGTGACTCGCTCTTTGGGACCCTGCAGTTCCTGGAGTCTCCAAGCTTCCAGGGACCACCATGTCCCCCGGTGGCAGCCATGGAAGCTGCTTGCATTGCACCTGGTCCAGCTGCAGCCTCACAGAGAGCCTGTACCCATGCTGGCATCTGGAACTGCCCACCTTGCTGCAGCAGCCGGCATGCCTGACTGTATGCAGTGACCAGATCCCATGCTCATTCACTCACACACCCCTCACTGCTCCATGCCTGGCTAGCCCTTGCCAGGCATGGGATCCAGGCTAGTAACGTGAGCTGGCACAGCCTGCCAGGCCAAGTGGGCAGAATGAGCCCAGAGGGTCCAAGCAAAACTCAGGCAAAAGGTGCCACTGGCCACAGAGGTTTCTGACCAGAAAAGCAACACCTCAGGGATCCCATAACATTTTGGAGGGCTTGTCCAGGATCTGCAGAAGGGTGAGTAAAAGCAGATATAATCTTTCTGTCCTTTTTTCAAAGTCTCCAAACTCCACAATAGTCAAAATGAAAGAAAAATACCAGGCCTCTATCAGCCACTTAAAAGCAACTAGTGTGGCTGCCAGACTTAGGACACAGAGGACAGGCTTGCTGGAGAGTACACTGTCAGTCCTCCATTATTCTTGGATGTTGGGAATGTTGGCTTTGTTCCAACCCAGTTTTCTTTCATAGAGATCTAGCCGTTGTGTGGGAACAGAAGGAGGTCTTGAGGCAACTGAGGGTATCTGACCAAGGCTACCCCTTGGCCTAATTCAAAGGCCCCTGGATTAACTCCAGTCCCTGACCACCTGTTACAGTGTCAGCACTAGGACCTCCAGTCTTTCCTATTGTTCTTTCTTTCAGGATGTCAAGGTTCCTATTTCTTCTTTATGTACAATGTTAAATGTTAAGGATGTTGCCAGGTGCAGTGGCTCACACCTGTGCCAGCACTTTGGGAGGCTGAGGTGGGTGGATCACCTGAGGTCAGGAGTTCAAGACCAGCCTGGCCAGCATGGCAAAAACCCCATCTCTACTACAAATACAAAAAAATTAGCCCAGCATGGTGGTGCCTGTAATCCCAGCTACTCAGAAGGCTGAGGCAAGAGAATCGCTTGAACCCGGGAGGCAAAGGTTGCAGTGAGCTGAGATTGCAGCACTGCATTCCAGCCCGAGTGACAGAGCAGGACTCGGTCTCAAAAAAAAAAAAAAAAAAAAAAAATGTTAAGGATGTTGTTGCAAACCAGAGATAATACTGGATTGAATGAGCATTTGGCTTAGTCATCAAAAGCCTAAAATAGAAGGTTAAGAGTAGCACAGAAGCCAACTGTGCCTTGGTATCTGTACATAAATTTGTAGTAAAAATGTTCTTGTTGTTTCCTTGGGTGACAACTTAGTGCCAAGCACCTTGAGGCACAGAAAAGAAGCATGGCCTCAGGAAGGAAGCCTTTCTGTAAATGCAGGAGAAAATGGTCCATGTTCCCATATGTGCAGGCCTTCTTTGCCTTGCAGGGTAACCCAGACTTTTCTGATGTTGTAGGATTGATTCAGCCCTCCTACCGGCCATCTCAGGAGAAGCTGCAAGGGGCAATTCCAGGGAAGCAAGCCCCAGAAGTACCTCCAGCAGGAGAATCAACCCCCTCTGCTCCTCCCTATCCAGGTTCTCTCTGAAGCTTGCCGCAGCCTAGGAATCCTCATTTTAGGCAGGTCCCAGTCTCAAATGCCCCTACAACAGATGCCTGGTGAATATGGCCCCTTTTCTCTACAAGACTTAAAGGTACAGGTCCCCTTTTCTCTACAAGACTTAAGGCGAATTAAGGGGGATCTTGGCAAGTTTTCAGGTAGCCCTGACAGGGATATAGAGGCTTTCCAGAACTTAATCAAAATATTTGAGCTGTCCTGGAAGGATGTCATGTTACTTTTGAATCAATCCCTGACCACCACTGAAAAGCAGGCCACCCTGCAAGTGGTAGAGAATTTGGGGGATGAACTTTGTATCTTATATAGGGTCAGGCAAGAGAATGAGATTTATATGATTGGAAAAATAGCAGCACCACTGGAGGACCCTGAATGGGGCCCTAATGATGAAATGGGAGAATGGAGGAGGAAACACGTTCAGGTGTGCATATTGGAGGGCTTATGAAAAACCGGGACTAAGCCTCTCAATTCCTCCAAGATCACCATGATAGACCAGGTATTAGATGAGAATCACACTGCCTTCCTGAAAAGGCTAAGACGGGCCTTGGTAAAACACATCTCTCTAGCTCCTGATTCAGTCGAGGGACAGCTAATCCTAAAGGATAAGTTTGTCACACAGGTGGCCCCTGATATCAGGAGGAAGCTACAGAATCAGGTTATAGGACGAGATGGTACTTTAGAGAACCTCCTAAAAGTGGCCACCTCAGTCTTTTACAATAGGGACCAGGAGAAAGTCCAAAAAAGAGAAAGGAAATACCAGAAAAAGGCAGAGGCTCTAATAGCCACCTTGCAAGCTCACAAACCTCAGAGTCCCCAAGATGCATGACAGTGAGGGGCGTCTCAGGTCTTTCCTCCACCACGTCAAGAGTCATGGTGAAAATCACCATATTCTCTGCTCCTCCATGAGTTCAAAAGCTAGAAGTATTAAAGTATTGTCCATTTGGTGTGGCCAAGGTCAGGTAATAAGAGATTTAAAAGGACTTCTTAAAGAGGAGGGATATGGTTAAAAGTCAACTTTTGGGAGGCTGAGGCGGGTGGATCACGAGGTCAAGAGATCGAGACCATTCTGGCCAACATACTGAAACCCTGTCTCTACTAAAAATACAAAACTTAGGCCGGGCACGGTGGCTCACGCCTGTAATCTCAGCACTTCGGGAGGCGGAGGCGGGCGGATCACAAGGTCAGGAGATACAGACCATCCTGGCTAACATGGTGAAACCCCGTCTCTACTAAAAATACAAAAAATTAGCCAGGCGTGGTGGTGGGCGCCTGTAGTCCCAGCTACTCGGGAGGCTGAGGCAGGAGAATCGTGTGAACCCAGGAGGTGGAACGTGCAGTGAGCTGAGATCATACCATTGCACTCCAGCCTGGGCTGCAGAGCGAGATTCCATCTCAAAAAAAAATTAGCCAGGTGTGGTGGTGCACACCTGTAATCCCAGATAATCAGGAGGCTGAGGCAGGAGAATCACTTCAACCCAGGAGGCGGAGGTTTCAGTGAGCCGAGATGGCACCACTGTATTCTAGCCTGGGTGACAGAGCAAGACTCTATCTCAAAAAAAAAAAAAAAAAGTCAACTTAATTAAAGATGGGTATCCAAGCTCCAAGCTATAGGTCAGGTTAATTAAAGATGGATATCCATGCTATAGGTGTATTTAAAAGGCCTTAATGTCTTTTCTCTTCATGGATCTTGTTTTTCTGGAAAAAGGTTTTATTCTTCTCAGTCGACTGAATGATTTTTCTTCATTTTTGTCTTGCCACTCTTAATGCACACATGAGAGGCCCCGCGAGAACTTCTGATGGCTGGGACTCCTTGGGAAAATGGACGAGGTGCCACGGAGCCTGTTTTGGGAAAAACCTCTGTTTTCCTCACAGAACTCCAGGGATTAGAGGCAGATGCATCCCTTTCAAACTTTGTTTTTGTCTTCCAGCTAGGCCTATTTATTAGGATTTAGAAACCACATGTTTTCCTAGCCCTGGTTCTTGAAGGACTCCACCCCAAGGCCAGTAATCCAACTAGGAGACTGGCAAATGAAAAATTTTACAACTACTAGATCTTCTTCTGTCTGTTTGTGTAGTTATATAAAACCTAATATCTGATCTGCATAATTTGGATCATATGTCTACATTTTGAAGATATTTTATTTTTCAAAGATGAAAGTGACTCCCAAAAGTTAACTTTTAACCATAGCCCTCCTCTTTAAGAAGTCCTTTTAAATCTCTTATTACCTGACCTTGGCCACACCAAATGATTCTCACGAGGTCTGATGGACAATACTTCAATACTTCTAGCTTTTGAACTCATGGAGGAGCAGAGAATATGATGATTTTTACCATGACTCTTTTTTTTTTTTTTTTTTTTTTTTTTTTTGAGACGGAGTCTTGCTCTGTCGCCCAGGCTGGAGTGCAGTGGCTGGATCTCAGCTCACTGCAAGCTCCACCTCCCGGGTTTATGCCATTCTCCTGCCTCAGCCTCCTGAGTAGCTGGGACTACAGGCGCCCGGCACCTCACCCGGCTACTTTTTTGTATTTTTTTAGTAGAGACGGGGTTTCACCAGGCTATCCAGGATGGTCTTGATCTCCCAACCTTGTGATCTGCCCATCTTGGCCTCCCAAAGTGCTGGGATTACAGGCTCGAGCCACCGCGTGTGGCCTTTACCATGACTCTTGACATGGTGGAGGAAAGACCTGAGATGCCCCTCACTGTCATGCATCTTGGGGACTCTGAGGTTTGTGAGCCTGCAAGGTGGCTATTAGAGCCTCTGCATTTTTCTTGTCAGGTGTGACACATTAAAAAAAAAAAGAGCTCTAATTGATTGGCTTAAAGAAACATAAGTGCCTAGATCAAATATTTTGAAAGAAAGATAAAGCTGTAATATCTTTTAGTTCAAGTGACTTTGATCTTTGAAAAATAAAATATCTTCAAAATGTAGCCATATGGTCCAAATTATGCAGGTCAGATATTAGGTTTGCTAAATGCTTTAAAGGTTATAAACTGCTTCTTTCATTTTTGAAAATTATTTAACTTTTCTGCTTTCCAGTTTGGTAGGGCCTAGGGACGTACAGAGTTAACCACGTCCATACTGGAAAGAGTCAGACCTTATCTGCACCTAGGAAATAATTAAAATAACTTACAAGGCTTTACACCAAAATTAAAAATTGCCAAGAGTTACCATTATAACATGTAATTTGAGACTGCTTAAAAGAAGATTTACATGCAAAGAGTATAAAGAAAGTAAAATGTGTCTTTAGTAAATGAACATAAGGCAGCACGGGAATGTAAATTTTTGCCTAGTCTAGAGGGTTAAAGGATTGTTTTCAATTAGATAAGATAAAGCTAAAGGTTTAAACAAGTTATGGGAGGTGTTTAAAGACTAATCTTGAAAAAGAAATTCTGTGTGTGAACATATTGACTAAATTCAAAAGGGCATTATTTGGTTTTTCTGTAAATTGAACATTGGAATAAAAGCACAAGTTTCTCGGGGCACTGACCTCCTCTTTAACAGACTGGTAAGGGATTATAAAAGGATTAGGAGAATCTCAGCTCATGGTCATACTGATTAAGATTTTCAGGTAATGTTAAATGATGATGAAAGATTTTTGTTTGCCTTGCAAATAAACTACCAAAAAAAGAAGGGAAAGACAAGAGATAGATTCTTTGGAAAGCTAAGTCTTCTCTCTTAATGTGTAAAGGTTTTTGCCTTCTTTTTTGAGCCATCATTTTGGCTAAATAAGTGACTTATGGTAATCTGGAATTCTATTTCATAATGTCAAGTGTTGTAAACCTTTAACACATTTGATAGGCTCCCCAAAATCAAATTTTAGCTTCAAAATTATCTTTTCTGACCCCTGGAGCATCCAAAGAAAGGTAAACAGTATTATTTGACATATTTAGTAACATGAAATTGTCAAAATAAAGTGGTCTTTGATCTTCTTCAAGTTATATTTTAGTGAATAATGTTAATATGTGTTTCAAAATGGTATGATTTCTAAAATTCTGATGTCTGAGTATGTGCTTTCAATCATAATTAGGGTTATTGTGTTAGGTTATTGTAGACCACAGAGGTGATCAAATTTCTTTATCAATCATGTTTTTGATTGTGACTACCCTAGGACACTTTGATATTCACAGACTGTCTTGTTCTGATCCTCTTCAAAAGATGGATTATAGTCCTGAAGTGCAGATTTCTGATAACTTTGAAGATGGTACACAAGAGTTGATTGGGTGGACCGAACTTATGGAAGACTGAAGTAATCTTTTTTTGACTTTTTGCTTGGAACACTGCTGATCCTTTGTTTTGTTTTTCAGAATCATGGAAGCTTTTCTTTTGAGTTGTTTGTTGCCTTTGACAATTGTGGGGATGAACCAACCAGTGATTTCTGACTGCAGAGAGTGAGCAGAAAGAGCTCAGTGGGTTTGAGCAAAACTTGGGCAAAAGATGCCACAAGCCACAGATGTTTCCGGCCAGAAAAGTGACATCCCAAGTCTCATAACAGTAGTGGATTTTGGAAAGAAAAGAGCCAATTACAGGCTGAACACAAAGGAAGATGCTTGCTCTGCAGGAAGTCACAGTGGAATGCTCCTGGACTCCTCCTTCCAGTTATAAGAGATAGCCTTTGTTATTTAAAAATGACTAAATATAAATGAGGCTGCTGGACTGTGTTTCCCTTCTTTGGTCTCTGCTTAGCTCCTTCATATAGATATGACTGGAAGTTCTCAGTCAAATCTCAAAAGAACAAAGAAAAGTAGTCATTAATCAAAACAACAGGGGAAAAAAAAAAGTGACCCCTGCAGCCACTTCCTCAGGCCAGGCCTAGAAGGGTGGCCCCTGCCCCCAAGTCCTGAGAATGAGGTGGAATCTGAGTTCTCCAAGTGGTAGCAGCAAGGGACCTTCTCAAATCCAAATCTGCTCACACTCTCTTTTGCCAAAACCCTGAGGCCAGCCACATGGGAAACCACAGATGGATCTCAGTACCATAAAGAGAGGCGCCAGACATCATGCACTCAGGGTGGAACCAGGAGGAGGTGCCTGGTGCCAGATGCTCAGCGCCATCCATGAAGTTGTCTTGCAAAAGAAGAAAGACAAAACTGGGAACCTGGGGCCATGCCTCTGGATCTCCCAGTTTATGGAGAGCGTGTGGGACAAGAGAACACACGAAATGCAGGGGACTGAAACCAAATTACCTGACTTCTTCCTGGAGGAAAGAACAAAGAGGGCGAGGAACCTGCAGACCCAAAGAGGCTTCAGGGCCATGTCTACCAACTGTAAGGCGTGGGCCTGTTTGGGTCCTGAACTGGCCTGAAATGAACAAACCAACCAGGAAACACTCACTTAGGAGGCAATCATGGAAATGCAAATACTGACTGGATACCTCACAATATTAATAAATTACTGGAATTTTTTCAGATGTGGTTATGGTTTTGAGCTTATATCTGAAAAAGAGCTCTTGCAGAGGTACATACGCAAAAATTCATAGATGAAATTATGTGGTGTCTGGAATTTGCTTTAAAAAAATTCACTTTTTTGTAGGGGGAGGGCAAGTGGAATAAATGAAATAATATTGACCATTTGTAGATAATTGCTGAAGCTCAATGATGGGCATGTGGAGGTTCATTATCCTATTATTTTTACTTCTGTGCATCTTTGAAATTTTCCTCAATAAGAAGTAAAACAAATAAATAAAAGAGCATCCTGGTTCTCCAGCACTCTGTATAAAGGCCACGCTTGTAATGTGGGTGTGTCACTTTCTCCCTGCAGCTGTGCCAGCTCCCTCCATGCACCTCTACTTCCTACTCTCTAGGATTGCTGAGAGCTTCTGGGCAGCTCCCCCCACTGCCTTGTGCTTTCTCCCTTTAACCTTTATTTATTGTTATCTTTCCAATAGGTGAGCATTCACATGGCTCAGAACACAGCACTGCACAGTAACGACTCTCCCTTCCTCCTCGTCCCCAACATGTACTGTCTTTGTTTCTTGTTTCTCCTTCTAGAGATTTTACGCATATGCGAGCAAACAGAAATAGACCCTCATTCTCTGTCTCCTCCTCCCGTTTTACACAAAAAGTAGCTTGATGACATGCTACTCTGCACCTCACTTTCTCACTACATTCTGGAGAGCTTTCCGGATTTGTCCACTGTGAGCATCTTCTTATGCAGAGAAGATGAAACCTCTTATGTAGGGATCTCCTAAGAGAGGTCTCTGTGAGACCTTGATATGGTTTGGCTGTGTCCCCACCCAAAATCTCATCTTGAATTGTAATCCCTGTGTGTCAAGGGCAGGACCAGGTGGAGGTAATCAGATCATGGGTGCGGTCTCCCCCATGCTGTTCTTGTGATAGTGAGTGATTCTCACGAGGTCTGATGGTTTTTATAAGCATCTGGCATTTCCCCTGCTGGCACTCATTCTCTCTCCTGCTGCCCTGTGAAGAAGTGCCTTTCTTCATTATTTTAAGTTTCCTGAGGCCTCCCCAGCCATGCAGAACTGTGAGTCAATTAAACCTGCTTTCTTTGTAAATTACCCAGTGTCAGGTATTCGTCAGAGCAGTGTGAGAACAGACTGATACAGACCTCTCACGCAGTTGCACAACATTGTGTCGTGTGGCTGCACTGTGTTGCATTTACCCCCTCTCCCGTCGATGGGCAGTTAGGTCATGGCCAATCCTTCTTTCCAACAGTGCTGTAAGGAACAACCACGTGCTCACATCGTTTCTGGTGCTTTCTCTTTAACTCCCCCCACCTGCTGCCCCTCCCCCACCAACTTTTGCCCCTCCAATTCCTATTTACCCTTCAGGTCTTGAATTAGATACCACTTTATCTGGGACACATTCTCAGATTGGCGATAAAGAGGTGGATGTTAAGAACAAAGCTCCAGGCTGGGCGCAGTGGCTCACACCTATAATTTCAGCACTTTGGGAGGCCAAGGTGGGCAGATAGCTTGAGCCCAGGAGTTTGAGACCAACCTGGGCAACACAGTAGACCCCAGTCTCTACAAAAAATACAAAAATTAGCTGGGCATGGTACAAAAATTAGCCGGGCATGGTGGCACACACCTGTAGTCCCAGCTACTCAGAAGGCTGAGGTGGGAAGATCACCTGAGCCCAGGAGATCCAGGCTTTGTACTATTGCACTCCATTGTACCATTGCATTCCAGCCTGGGTGACAATCAAGACCCTGTCTTGAAATAAATAAATAAAGACTGCAGAGTCAGGATGGAGCTTGACCCTTGTCTCTTCAACTTAAAAGGAAAATTACTTCACTCCTCTGAAGCTATTTTCTCTCTGGAAAATGCACATGATAACATCTCTCTCATTGGGTTGCTTTGAGGATTATATGAGATAATACATGTGTATAGTCTTAGAACATCACTGGGACCATAGTAGATGCCAAATAAATGATGCTATCATCATCATCATCATCATCATCATCATCATCATCATCATCATCATCGTACTGATGACCTTTTCCTTTGAATGCCTTCTCCAGCCTTCAAAATACAAATCATTGTTAAGGCCTAAGTTACATGCTTCTCAACCCATTTCTCCCTAATCCATTCAACTGAAAATTAATTTCTCCTTTTTCCATACCCCTGCAATATCCAAATGGAACAGCCAGGAATTTTTTGGCTGCAAGTAACAGAAAACCTGCCCAACAGTGGCTTCATAATGTCTGGAGTTATTTCCCTCATATATTAGGAAGTTGGGAGATGGGCAGCTACAGGCATTGATTTAACTGCCCATGGAGTCATTGAAGACCAATGCCTTCTCCTCCATCGTCCTCATAGTGTTGCTTATTGGTCTTTAAAACTGTTACCTTTTAATTACAATGTGGCTTCTGCGGCTCCAGCTATTATTACACAACTTTCAAAGCCAGGAGGCAGGGATGGCTTCAGTAATGTCTTTCCCAAAAACCCTCTGGGACATTTCCAGCATCTAGAACTGGATCTCAAGCTCCCCTCTCCAAGACTGGGACTTCCTTCTCTGAAATCTAGAGATCTCAACTTCCTCCCTGAGTAGGATCAGGATTCTGAGTTCTGTCAGCAGGAAGGGAAGAATGCCTGGGAAGGTCACCGTGGTGTCTGCCACATTCAGACATTCAAACTCAGGCTCCTGTACCTCTCTTTGGACAATGATAGTTTTCTACCTTTTATTATAGTTTTATTTCCTTTACTCAACTGTGGGCTTGAATCCATTTCCAAGTATGTCCATATGCCCCCAAGTGCCAAGCACAGCATCTGTACACAGTAAGAGCTCAGCCAGCATTTGTGACTCTAGGGATGAATGGACAATCTCAAAGACACCATCTGATTCTAGCAGACAAGGATTCTGATTCAAGAAGCTCCCTGGGAAATCTGAGTTCTCTGTGTGCCAGTGACACGGCCCTAAGATGCGCACCTTATACTCCCACCACCAGGGGCTTTGAGTGTCTTATTGTGGCTGTGACAGTGAAAATCAAACCCCTCCCTCACTCTCTCTCCCATTCCTCTTTCTTGTACTTATCTCCTATACCCTCCTAGGGAACCCTAGGATTTTATCTCCATGCCTGTGTGTGTTTAGGTTAACTGGATCATGGAGGATGAGTCACCTGTCAGACATACTTGGAGAAAAGGAAATTTTGCCTGCAAAGCTCTGATTGTATCATGAGCACGCTGCCTGCAGATGAGAGAGACCAGGCTGTTTATTGCTTCTGGGAGGCACCAGAGTCCAATCGGCATGTGAGTGAGTCACTTTTCAGAGGCTGGATCAATGGACAGCTCCCCGGCTGCAGGAGCTGAGTCTGCCCCACCTCCCAAGAGTGCTGTTGGGATGTGAGCTGGCGGTGAAGTTACTACCTTGACCTCCAAACTCCCAGCTGCTTAAGAAGCCTTTATCACATCAAATAGTGCTGCATCCCCTCAACGTGGTAAATGAGGTGGCTGGTGGGGTGGCCAGGCTCAGTGTCTGTGTCTCAGTTGCGAATGACGCTGGCCAGGGGACAGTGAACGAAGTGAAGATACAGATGGAGGGATGAAAGGGTCCATTTGGCTGTGGTCCCCCTCCCCTTCATTCTTAAGAATCAGGAAGTGGGCAACAGTGGGTGATTCATTTTGGGGAGTGGAGTATAGCTGGTGGCCACATTACAAGTGGCCAACACTCAGGATATCAAAGCATAATAAAATACAATAAACACACTGGGTGTGGTGGCTCATGCCTGCAATCCCAGCACTTTGGAAGGCCGAGGCGGGTGAATCACTTGGTCCGAGTTCCAGACTAGCCTGGCCAACATGGTAAAACGCTGTCTCTACTAAAAATACAAAAATTAGCCTGGCACGGTGGCAGGCGCCTATAATCCCAGCTACTTGGGAGGCTGAGGCAGGAGAATCACTTGAACCCAGAGGGAGTGGAGATTGCAGCGAGCCAAGATTGCGCCATTGCACTCCAGCCTGGGCAACAGAGTAAGACTCCGCCTCAAAAATAAATAAATAAATAAATAAATAAATAAATAAATAAACTCTAAAATGAAATGCAACGCAGCCAGGGCTGCTTGTGGGGTGCCAGTAACTGGAGGGTTTTTTTTGTTTTTTGTTTTTTTTGAGACAGAGTCTTGCTTTGTTGCCCAGGCTGGAGTACAATGAGGCAGTCCTGGCTCACTGCAACTTCCGCCTCCTGGGTTCAAGTGACACTCCTGCCTCAGCCTCCCAAGTAGCTGGGATTACAGGCACCCGCCACCATGCCCAGCTAAGTTTTTTGTATTTTTAATAGAGACGGGGTTTCACCAGGTTAACCAGGCTGGTCTCGAACTCCTAACCTCAGGTGATCCACTCACCTTAGCCTCCCAAAGTGCTGGGATTAGAGGTGTGAGCCACCACGCCTAGCCCAGTTACTGGAGGGAGTGAGCAGGGGGAGTGATCTTCTTTCCTTCAGCATCACTGGACAGCTGGTGTGACCATGTCTCGCTTGAGTCCCAGAAGAACAGTGAGCACTGGAGTCCTGGTTTCTGTCTGACTCATTTTACGAACTGCTTTGTGTATGGGACCATTTGACCCTCTGCCCTTGGCTAAGTCCAGCAAAACACTTTACCTGGCTGTAGAGGACCCCCCTTTAGGGCAGCTGGCCACTCTCCTTCAGCGCTGACCCTTCCCTCTGTGGCCCAGTGATACCTGCCTGCCACACGGGTAAGCTAAGGTGTGTGGAGTGGTTTCTATAGACCTGATGGGACAGGGGCTTGTCAATGGGGCTCTGTAACCCAGGGTCATTCAGGGCTGCCTGCGACCCCACCCACGGAGGAAGTTCTGGTACTATTAGGCACGCAGCAGTGTCCTCCTGGGGCTTGGCGTGAGCTCCCTCAAGGGTCTCTCTTAGGCCCCAAGCCCAGGCCAGTGGGAAAGAAAGGAACTGCTTTCTTTTTTTTTTTTTTTGGAAACGGAGTTTTGCTTTTGTTGCCGAGGCTGGAGTGCAGTGGTGCAATCTTGGCTCACTGAAACCTCTGTCTCCCAGGTTTAAGTGATTCTCCTGCCTCAGCCTGGCTAAGTTTTTTCTATTTAGTAGAGACGGGGTTTCACCATGAAGATCAGGCTGGTCGCGAACTGCTGACCTCAGGTGATCCACCCACCTTGGCCTCCCAAAGTGCTGGGATTACAGACATGAGCCACCATACCTGGCCAAGAACTCCTTTTTGAGTCTTCTTCTGATGTCTGGGCTCCACCCTTGTGGGAGACTCCCAGCTAAGCCCAGGGCCCAGGGCTCATAGGGCCCTGCTGTTGTTCCAGCTACAGGTGGCAGGAGGGCTAGGTTTCCCATGCCTTTAGAGTCCCACACATCTAGGGTTTCTCTGTCTATATTGTGGACTCCGTGGGGGCTCCGGGTCTCACTGGGCAACACGGTCGATGTGTAATACATATGTGTTGAATTGACATTAAATTCAGCCAGGTATAATGCCCAGAAAGACAAATACTGCATGTTCTCACTCCTATATGGGGGCTCAGAAGGTGGATCTCACAGAGGAAGTGAATGGAGTGCTGGCTACCAGAGGCTGGGAAGGGTAGGAGGGAGAAGGGATGGAGAGGTTGGTTCATGGATACAAACATACAGTTAGATAGAAGGAATAAGCTCTAGTGTTTGACAGCACAGTCGGTGACTACAGTTATCAATAATGCATTGTATGTTTCACAATTACCTAGAACAGAAAATTTGGAATGTCCTCAACACAAAGGAATGATACGTGTTTGAGGTGATGGAAATCCCAGTTACCCTGACACAATCATTACCCATTGTATGCATGTATCCAAATATCATGTGGACCCCATAATATGATTATGTATCAATCAAAATTGTTAGTCAGGTATAGTATGGCAGTTCCTTAAAAAAGTAAACATAGAATCGCAACATGATCCAACAACTCCACTTCTGGGTATATGCCCAAAAGAATTGAAAGCAGGGACTTGAACAGACATTTGTACACCAATATTCATAGCTGTATTATTCAAAATAGCAAAAAGATGGGACAAACCAAATGTTCATTAACAGATAAATATGTAAACAAGATGCAGTATACCCATACATAAACCAGGAATAAAATTCTAAGCCCCCTAACCAACTGAATGGACCTCCTCTTGGCCAAGGGCATTCCAAAGTTAATCTGAGGCCAGGCGCAGTGGCTCACGCCTGTGATCCAAGCACTTTGGGAATTCAAGGCGGGTGGATCACCTGAGGTCAGGAGTTCGAGACCAGCCTGGCCAACACAGTAAAACCCCGTCTCTACTAAAAAATACAAACATTAGCTGGGCATGGTGGCAGGCACCTGTAATCCCAGCTACTTGAGAGGCTGAGGCAGGAGAATCGCTTGAACCTGGGAGGCAGAGGTTGCAGTGAGCCGAGATTGCACCACTGCACTCCAGCCTGGGCGACAGAGTGAGACTCTGTCTCAAAAAACAACAACAAAAACAAAATTTTTGTTTGGCGGTCCAGCCATGATGGGAATAAGGGGTCAGGCATGCCTCCTTTTACCCTCCCCACTTTGAAATTCAGGCATAACTGACCAATATTAACATTAAAACAGAGACCTTAAGAGAATTTATGCTTTCTGAAGCCTGCTACGTGGAGGCTTCCTCTGCATAATAAAATCCTTGGTCTCCACAACCCACAACCCCTAATTTTAACCCATGCACTCCCCTTCTATGGATTCCAGATCTTTAGATTAAACTCTTTCAACCAACTGCCAGTCAGAAAATCTTTGAATCCACCTATGACCTGGAAGCCTCCTGAGGCTGTAATCATGGGCATGTCCTTAACCCTGGCAAAATGGACTTCTAAACTGATTGAGACTTGTCTCAGATACTTAGGGTTTACACATACAATGGAATATCATTCAACTTTATAAAGGAAAAAAATTTTAAAGGAAGAAAAAAGAAAAAGGAAGAAAATTTTGACACGTGCTACAATATGGCTGAACCTTAAGGACTTTGTGCTAAGTGAAATAAGCCAGTCACAAAAGAACAAATGGTAAATGTGTCATTTCACTTATATGAGGTACCTAAAGTAGTCAGATTGATAGAGACAGAGAGTAAAACAGTAACTGTCAGGGGCTGGGGGAGGACGGGAAAGGGAGTTACTGTTTAATGGGTACAGTTTCCATTTGGGAAGATGAAAAATGTGCTGGAGATGCATGGTGGTGATGGTCCCACAACAATGTTAATGCACTTAATGGCACTGAACTGTACACATAAAAGGGATTAAAATGGTAAGTATTGTGTTATACATATTTCACCACAATTAAAAGCATACATTAATTGTAATTAATTTTAGCCTGGTAATCTCTCAATGTCACCTTGTTTTGGTGCTGCTCTATGTAGATTGTTCAACACGATACAAAGTATGACTGGAAAAGATCAATCTTGCTGACATTTACTCGGGCTTAAAATAGGGCTCAAGGGCCTTGCTATTTTGGTCTTGTGCAAACTGCTGCAGTCCACCTACTGGCTGGATGCCCTCACTGCAGGCAAAGCACCAGGACTTCTTACAATACCACCCATGGACCCAAGTGGGACGCTGGTGGCCTTGTGGTAAGCTGTGACAGGAATGCACAAGGATCTCCCGGCTTTTTGGCTGGCATCGCCGGCCCAGTGATGTGAGGTGAAGGGATTCTTTGCTCTGACTCAGCTCAATCTCCCTGTGCAAAGGGCTTTTGGAAGGACTAGAAAAATCTGCTTCCTTCACCCACTGGGAGCCATATATTCTCTTTGACTTTTGTTTGCAGAAGTAAAACAAACAGACGCTGGGGGAAAACAAACCAAAAAAGGGGGAAGGGGAGGCTGGTGCTGGCTGGCAACCTTGACTCAGCGCTCGGCAGGAGGTCCATTCGGAACAGAAACCCTCACCCTGCGCTTTCCTCACCCAGCCCTGAAATCACAAACAACCCCTTGGCCAGGGTCCTAATGAGCCTCTGACAAACACAGCCCGCCCTTCTGACACAGAAAACACAATTAGACATGCACAAGTGGCCTGTGAAATGCCACGCCGGGCACTTGAGCTCTCCATGAATGCCACCCCCTGTACCCTGGGACTTCTCGGAAAAAACATCGCTTGGGCTCCTTATGGGTGGTAATGGCTAATAACACAGAGAGAACACCGTGTTTTGGTGTCAGGCCTTTGGCCAGGACGGTGAGAGAGGGGTGTGTGTGTGTGTGTGTGTGTGTGTGTGTGTGTGTGTGTGTTTAGTGATGGTAGTGGGTGACATCTATTTCCATTTTTCCATCATAAAGGAATTGAAGTCCTATAGCGTGTCAGCAATGTCGATATTTCAGGGTGAAATAAACAAGTAAAATGTGTGAGCATTCAGATGAGCTCCAGGAGCCTGTGACGTTAGGAAAGTCACCGACTGCTGGAGGCCTCGGTCTTCTCATCTGTAAAATGAGGATAATAATAGAAACCACCTTCCGTTCATGGTGATTGAGTGAGCTGTTGCAGGTACAGCACTCAGCCCCAGGCCTGGTCCATAGTTAGGACTCATTAAACGTTGGCTATTAGTTTAAAAACAAGCGTTATGCATTTTAGTCCATTTAAGGAGTCACTTTTGAATATCTGCTTGTAAACTCCCATATGAAGCTGGCTGTGAAAACACAGAAAATACAGTCTTTAGGCTCACAGAGCTTGAGGACAACCAGGGTGACAAGAAAACCATCCGGGCAGGGTCAGCTCAGTGCTGGCGCGTTTGGCAGCAACCAGGAGACGGCTGTGGCTTGCTTCAGGTCTGTTTGTTTCTTCTAATTTTTGTTAGCTTTTTTCCTTTGGTGGTGGAGGAAGGGCGGTTTCTGTAGGCTGCAGACAGCAGGGTATGGATCATTGGTCTGGTCAGGTTTTAATCAAGTGAAATCTGCTCTTCATTTGTTTGTTACTGCTACAAAGCACATGATTTTCAAGGGATAAGTTGTTAGGATGTTTTTAATTGTGATGATGAAATTCCAGCTCAAGTTAACTTAAGCACAAGTAAACAAGCAAAATTCCAAATAGGGAGTTTACTTTCTTACATAACTTCAGAGAACAAAGATGGGTATCTTGCTAGCTTCAGTCATAGCTGGACCCAGGTACTCAAATCTCTCTCTTTCTCTGTCTTCTTTCTTCATTGTCTGATAGCTTCAGGCATACACAGTAAACCCTCAGCTCATGATTTCAGAGTAAGAGAGAGCCTCCTCTTGGACCAACAACTGTAGGCAGGGAAATGGGGCACCACAGTTGGCCAGACATGGGTCACACGCCCCTAAAACCAGGAAATGGGTTGACCAGCATCTCCACAGGACCCACATGGAGCAGATGGGATGCAAGGCTGACAAACTCTATCAGTGAGACTCTGTGGATAGAAAGCATGAGTAGGTGCCAAACATTCCAGGTAAGCAGCAAATGCAGATTTCCTCCTTGCATCTCACCCAACTGTGCTTAAAATGGCTTGTCTGGCACACTTTGAGGGGTTAGCCTATTTTCTTCCATTCAAAAGAATTTCTAACTCTTTGCTTGAATCAAACCCAGTGAGTGAAGACTAAGTGTTCCAGATGGGCCAACCACGCAGAAGCATGGTGGCAGCTCTGAGATGCCGCCCAGTGAGCCCCAGTAGTCACATCCTGGAGAGTCCCCTCTTCACTGAATAGGACCCATCTGGCAACCAGTAGGACTGCAGAAATGATGTCCAAGGTTAGGCCATAAAAGACATGGTTCCTGCCTTGCTCTCCTTGAATCACTTACTCAGGAGCAGCCAGCTGCCATGTTGTAAGGACACTCAAGCAGCTCTGTGGAGGAGTCCATGTGGTGGGAAGCTGAGGCCTCCCACCAACAGCCAGCACCAACCTGCCAGGCAGGTGGGTGCACCACCTCAGAGGTAAATCCTCCAGCCTAAGTTGAACCTCCAATGACACAGCCCCAGCTGACACCCTGACTGCAACCCCATGAAATCCCTGAGCTAGAACCACCCAGCTAAGCCACTCCTGAATTCCTGACCCACAGAAACTATGAAATAATAAATGTTCATTGTCATTTCAAGCCACTAAGTTTTGGGGTCATTTGTTACACAGCAGTAGAAATCTGATACAGGCATACTGTAGTCCCTTCCTCCCTTCCCAGGGACAGAGTCACTTTGGAAAGCTTCCTCGGATCATTTTCAAAGCACTTCTCAATAACTCTCTTAGTTCTTGTTACAAAGTTTCAGTTTCACAAATGGACTCCTACTGATATCACAGGCTGCTCCCACCCTCAACAGTGAGTTTGCTGATAAAACAAAAATCAGGGACTGGGTGCAGCGGCTCACGTCTGTAATCCCAGCACTTTGGGAGGCCAAGACGGGCAGACCACCTGAGGTCAGGAGTTCGAGACCAGCCTGACCAACATGGAGAAACTTCATCTCTACTAAAAATACAAAATTAGCCAGACATGGTGGCGCATGCCTGTAATCCCAGGAGGGGATTACATGCCTGTAATCGGGAGGCTGAGGCAGGAGAATCGCTTGAACCCGGGAGGCAGAGGTTTCGGTGAGCTGAGATCATGCTACTGCACTCCATCCTGGGCAACAGAGTGAAAAAACAAAAAAATCAGGTTTCCACTGCATTTACTTCCCTCTCTCGTACTGGGTATGGAGGTAGTTGAAATTCTAACAGGAAGGATGCCTTCAAAATTCTGCCAGTCTCCCTCCTTGTTACTGTGTATGATGTGGTATGACATGCTATCACAGTACTGCAAAGTCATTGATAACATGTGGCAGGGGTGCCCTGGGTTCTGAAGCTCCACCAAGTCCTCCAGGCAGTCTTCTGGCTGTAGTAGCGCCTCCCTGGGAGATGAGCTAGAATTCAAGGAAGTCTGATTCTAGGCTGTTTGCATCAAGCGAGGACTCGGGGAAGAGGTGGCTCCTGAGCACACCCTTCAATGCCCCCCTCCCCTGAGGTGACTGGGACATATCCCACACATACGCCACCTGGGTCCCCTGCTGTTGCAAAGCAGTTTCCCTCCTCTTCTACAAGCCCTCAGTCACGTAGGTGCCAGCACCTGGGCCCCTCCCACAGAGAGCCTGGTGCTGGGCACCTTTCTGATCCTATGGCATGTGCTTTTCTACCCCTGCCAGGATCCAGATGTTATCATTCCCCAGAAGCTCAAACTACATCTCCCTGCTCTCCCATCGTTGAACTCCAATCACGGAAAGAAAGCCATACAAACCAGTGCTCCTCAGTGTACCAGCCAGGACTCTGCAAGTGATAGAAAGTCCCGCACACAGGCTCCAGCCCATCCTCAGGTCTCTGCTTCCCCCGCATGCTGGATTTGTTTGGGTTGGTCCCCAGCTGCCCTGTGAGGCAAGGCAGGCCTTGATATTCACTTGCCACATCAGGTGCCACCTGCCTCTGCAGAAAAATTTTAGGCTCCTCAAGGTCAGGGTCCACTTCTACTCCTCCTAGCAGTGTGTAAATAGAAACAGTCCCCTCATCCTGTCTCTGCTCACATAACCTCTGTGACAGGACGCTCACTACTTGCAGAAGTAATTTTTTTTGTGGAGTTGGTCTCCGCCCCTCTGTGACTGCCACCCATTGGGCCAGTTCTGCCTAATAGCAAAGAACGCTGTTCATCAATCTTCTTCCTTCCCTTCCTTCCCTTTTGCCCATAAGTCACCGATGGATGGACTGGACCCATGGGTAACGTCTATGGATGACGCTGTGTCTTCCTTCCACAGGGCATGGAGCTCCTCCACCCTGCATCAGGCACAAGCCTACTTTTGGGGAAAGTCTCACCATCTCATTTTCCCTTGCTTAAAATAGCTACTTCCTTTTTGGGGAATGCAGCGTGGTGGCGAGCAATGAAAGGGATGAGGTAAGTTGTCCACAGATGCCTGGTTTGGAGTCATTCCTGGAAAGGTCAGTGTTTTCATCAGCCAAACAGGAGGCAGGGCACTTCCGGCTGGTCATTAACCGAGGCAAACAGCGTGGTGGGGAAAGTCAAAGCCACAGCCAACCACAAACAAACAAGTCATGTATCCTCGGTGGAGTTGACTTTCTTCTAAAGGAATGTGTGGTTGTTTGCAGATAATAGCAAATCCATTTCACGTCAGATCAGGATGACAGACAGCCAGAGGCTGCTGGGGTCACATTAAATCGCTCTTTTATGGTAATAAATTGTTTCCTTTTCATGGTTGCATGAGCAATCTGAAGTTTTATTTTGAGGTGTCAGCTGCCCTCAGGGACACCTGCCGCAGGTGGGATCTTGGGTCCTGGCCACCATATGTGAGAGAGCAGACCCTGGCTGAGTCACTCAGCTGTGGTTGCATCACCCCTGTCCCTGCCCCACTCCTCAGCCCCACACACGCCGGCAGGGGAGGCCTCTTCTCCTCCACGGGGTCTCCCTTTCTTCCTCTCATGCCGACCATTGGAAACAGTGGCTTGCATTTGCCACAGTGCCGAGGGCTCTCAGACTTCACAGCTGAGGAAATGACAAGATTTGTTGGCAGCCACTTAAAATTACCAGTTCCCCAGCTGGTCTCACTGTCCCTGTGCTGGTGGCCCTGCTGACTTGGGGCCTGGCTAGAGGGAGGTGGGCCTTCTGTGCCTCACCTGGGCCATCCCCACCATCTGGTGAGGTTGGGTTACATCCAGCCAGGAGGCAGCTGGCAGGGCCCCGTGGCTTGTCTGAGGACCCAAGAGGGAACTTATCAGA
This sequence comes from Macaca thibetana thibetana, assembly GCF_024542745.1. Lineage (NCBI taxonomy): Eukaryota > Metazoa > Chordata > Mammalia > Primates > Cercopithecidae > Macaca > Macaca thibetana. The sequence continues at coordinate 3,934,058 of NC_065593.1, read as the reverse complement.
CGACAAGGGAGAGAGGGGACTGAGGGGTGACATGTAAGAGGGAGGGCGCTAGGAGAGTATACATGCTTCTTAAAAGGTCATGGATTCTACTGGAATTCCCAGCCAAACTTCAGGATTGGGACGCACCCTTCTTAGGAGGAGGCTAGAGGCTCAGGCCAGCTTGGCTCATCCCTGGCCTGCAGGCCTTGCTCCTGAGCACAGGGCAGGGGCTGCTGGCCCTGGTTCAGAATGGGATCTGTTTGTTTGTTTGTTTGTTTGTTTTTTGAGACGGAGTCTCGCTCTGTCGCCCAGGCTGGAGTGCAGTGGCGCGATCTCGGCTCACTGCAAGCTCCGCCTCCTGGGTTTACGCCATTCTCCTGCCTCAGCCTCCTGAGTAGCTGGGACTACAGGCGCCCGCCACCGCGCCCGGCTAATTTTTTGTATTTTTAGTAGAGACGGGGTTTCACCGTGGTCTCGATCTCCTGACCTTGTGATCCGTCCGCCTCGGCCTCCCAAAGTGCTGGGATTACAGGCGTGAGCCACCGCGCCCGGCCCAGAATGGGATCTGAAGGCTACCTGGAGAGAATGGGCCTCTGGATCAGGATCACCAGGGTGGGACCTGGATATTTCCCACAGTCACCAGACGTGTTGCTCAGAGGGAGGTTCCTGGCCAGCAGCTCTGTTGGCATCACCTGGGAGCTTGTTGAAAATGCAGAATCTTGAGCTCTGCCCAGACTTACTCCATCAGAATGTGCATGGTAAATGATCCCCGCTGACCTGGGCACTGGGGTTCGAGGACCTCGGCCCTGCCAAATCTGAAATCCAGAGCTAGGCCAAAGTACACTTGTGGAATCAGGATGCTGAATCTAAGTTGAATGCGGAAGCGTCCTTTGAGCAAAAGTGGTGGAGTGGGCTGAATTATGACCCTCTCAAAAGATGTCCATGTCTCAGAAATGCAGAATGTGACCCTATTTGGAAACAGGGTCTTTGCAGATACAATGAAAAATCTTGAGGTGAAATCACCCTGACTTATCCAAGTGGGTCCCAAATCCAATGACAAGTATCCTTGTAAGAGAAGAGGAGAAGACATACAGACACAGGCAAGAAGGTCACGTGAAGACAGAGACAGAGATTGGAGTGATGTGGCCACAAGCCAAGAAACACCTGGAGCCACCAGAAGCTGGAGGAGGCAGGAAAGATCCTCCCCTCAAGCTTTTAGAGTGCATACCCCTGCAGAAACCTTGGTTTTGGACTTCTGGCTTCCAGAACAGTGAGACATTACATTTGTGTTTTTGTAAGCCAGCAAGTTCGTGGTAATGATTACAGCAACCACAGGAAACTAAAGCAGGTAGCCTTTTCAGACTCTGCAGAGGAAAACAAAGCATGGCCAAAGTTACCCAAGAAAGATTTGATGAACCCACCAGTCCCCAGTCACAGCAATCTTAGCTTTGTTCCCAGAATTAGCTGACCTCCTCCACCCCATTTCCTTACTCCTTTTTAATGCTCCGTAAAACCCAAAGACAGTTGAGACCTGGTCCTGCATGGCTGGCTGATCACCAGACCGTCAAAAGCTGCCGGCTCCTTCATGCTCCCAAACATGACTATTTTATTTACTCCTAACTTCACCTTGTTTGGAAATTATTTAAAGCAGTTTCAGTGGAGTGAAACTGAGTCATATTTTAACTGCTTAAGTACCACTTAAAAACAGACTTTACGAGTTCACTTGGATCAAGAAACAGAAGAAGGAAACAAAAGAAAAAAGAAAAAGAAAAGAAAAGAAACAAAAGAAAAAAGAATAAAAACAGATGTCAACAAGTCCTTTGGCAAATGATCCCACAATGGCTTCATTTTCTGAGCTTAGATGGCGCTAGATGAGGTTAATTTAAAACGAGGTATCCTAGTACCAGATTCAAATGGACAGAAACTCGAAGTTTCTGGGGTCATTTTCCTTTTAGTAAGTTTTTAGGATTCAAAGATAAAGATTCAGGGGAGTGGTTCTCAACTTTGACTCACACTAGAATAATTTGGGGAGCTTAAAAAGAACAGCCACATTCCAGACTCTCCCCAGATCAGGGAAATCAGAATCTTGTGGGCTAGAGCCCACCCTGGGGCTCCATGGAACCCCCCAGCCAGACCCTGCACACAACTCCACACTGACTCCCACATGCTGCAGGGTGTAGTGTGGTCACATGCCCAGGGCTGGCCAATCAGATGTGCTCACCCTGAGCTCACCTGTGAGGGGGCAGGTACCATCCGGGATCCATTCTGCCAGGTGTGGTCAGGGCTCCCAGGCAGTGCTGGTGTGGACAGTGGTGGGATAGCTGTGGGCTGGCACCCCATTGTACAGATGAGGACACAACTCAGAGGGACCCAGAGAGTTGTCCAAAGTCCCATAACTAAGGACTGGCAGAGCTGGGATTTGAATCCAGCCCCTCTGGCTGCAACGCCTGCCACCTTTCCTCCCTTGAACCAGCTCTGTGCCTTAATTAGGGGCAGTGTTGGTGGGGCGCGGTGGTTCATGCCTGTAATCCCAGCACTTTGGGAGCCCGAAGCGGGCGGATCACCTGAGGTCAGGAGTTCGAGATCAGCCTGGCCAACATGGTGAAACCCCGTCTCTACCAAAAATACAAAAATTAGCTGGGTGTGGTGACAGGCGCCTGTAATCCCAGCTACCCAGGAAGCTGAGGCAGGAGAATCGCTTGAACCCAGGAGGTGGAAGGTGCAGTAAGCTGAGATGGTGCCACGGCGCTCTAGCATCGGTGACAAGAGAGAAACTCCGTCTCAAAAAAAAAAAAAAAAAAAGAAAAGAAAAGAAAAGAATTAGGGGCAGTATTCTGGACTCTGGCTCTCAGGCCTAGCTCTCTGACTCTCCCAGCGCATCCATGAACAACCAAACATGCCTCCTGCTTTTTTTCAAAGTTAACTTTGTCATTGAAGTATCAGATACATCAGAAAAGATCACAGATCCTAAGTGTGGAGCTCAATGAATTTTGACAAAGCAAACCCACTCATTTGTAATCAGAACCCAGACCAAGAAACAGAACAGGGCCAGCACCCTGGAGACTCTCTCAGGGTCTCTCGACTGGTTCTGCCTGTTTTTGAGCTTTGTAGTAACAGCATGATATAGTGAGAGCACACTCTTTTCGTGTCTGGCTTCTTTGACTCAGCGTGGGTGAGAGTCATCCATGCTGCGGTACGTAGCTGAGGTTTCTCCATCCTCCGTGTTGTCTGGTGTGAAGGGCCATAGCCGGCTTACCTGTTCTATTGTGAATGGGCATTTGATGTTCGAATGGTGCTGCTAGGAATATTCTATTCTTGTGCCTGTCTTTTGGCACCAGTGTGTACCCAATACTCTCTTAAGAAATGCTTTTTTTGCTAAATTGAGCAGAGTTGGTCTCTGTTGCTTACAACCAAGCACCTTGGTTGATGCCATTTATAAGCAATACTATTGTTCCCACTTCACAGAGGAGGAAACTGAGGTTCAGAGAGAGGTTCAGCCACAGGCCAGGCCTTAGTTATAAGGCCATGTCACTAAAGAGTAGCAGAGCCGGGATTTGATCAGAGCTGCCCTCTTAACCAGTAGTTAAACCACACAAGTGCATCTCCGCCCCTTAGACCTGCCTCATGCCGTACAGTGGTTTAACAGGTAATACCCACCCCCTTGATGGAAATGGCTGGGGCGGGGGACTGAGAGCTGCACTGATGGTGCTGTCCTGGGCAGGGCTTGGGATGTTGCCAGTGCGCAGGAGCCCTGAGAGCAGGATCAGTCCCTTCCAAGAGGGCTATGAGGGAGGGGGAAGCCTCCTGGGCTGCCATTGTGCCTGGCATCAGCCCTTCCCGAGGGAGGCTCCTCCCTGAGGGCAGGGGAGCTTCCTTTTGGAGGAGAGGGCAGGCTCCTTGACTGGGCAGAGTGGTGGTCTGGGCATTGCTGAAGCGGCCAGTGGAGACAGGGATCCCAGCCTTGAGATTCACCCACTGTCTCCCACGGGAATCCTAAGTATGAAAACGATGCTTCTGACTGACCGTCTGGCAGCCTCTGGTGAGGAGCTGTCCCTACCCACTCACCTCTGCAAATAGCAGAATGGCATATGGTGGCAGAAGGAAGGGTCCAGAAGGTAGTTCTTCCGCTGAATGACCCATGTGATGGGCTGCTCCGTGACGCATTGGAGTGGGGATCATTTCCTTGCAGTGGAGGAGTGGGTCAGAGGCCGGGCTTGTCACATGGGAGTCCCTCCTGGGGATGGGCCACCGCCGGATCCCTCTGTAAACAGCATTTGCATCCGATTCACTGCTCCAGAAACTGGGGATCAGGGTCCCTGAAGCCAAGGAGCAGGCATAGAAGAGGCCAGAGGTGACTGGCAGCATGTTTGACAGGATGCATAAATCTTGTTAAATGGGAGAGAAGCCAAACACGCTGGCTGAGTATGGCAATTTAGACCTTCCTAGGTCATTCCCTGTGGGGGCTGCAGGCCTCAGTGTGGTTCTGACCTGCAGCAGCTGCGGCAGCATCTAGGAACTTGTTAGACTTACCGGTTTTCAGGTTGCTACTTAATCGGAAATTCTGCGGGTGGGGGCCAGCACTTTGTTTTAATATGCCAAGGGGATTCTGACGCATGCTCAAGTTTGAAAGCCACCAGCATAATGCAACATGAAGATGCAATCCCGTCTCACAGCTGAGGAAACAGAAGGTCTGAGCCAGTTTTACCCCAAGTTACACAATTAATAGGAAAGACTTAACAAAATTAGGTGCAGCTGTGAATAACAGAAATCGAACTCCAGAGACCATGAACTAAACAAAAACAAAACAACTTTAAAAAAATTGTTTATTTTTCCTTCATGGTCCAAAATAACTGCTGAAGCTCCAGCCATTGTGTCCACATTCTAGGCAGTAAAAAGGAGGGAAAGGGCTGGGTGCAGCAGCTCACCCCTGTAATCCCAACACTTTGGGAGGATGAGGCAGGAGGTCAGGAGTTCGAGATCAGCCTGGCCAACATGGTGAAACCCCATCTCTACAAAAAATACCAAACTAGCTGGGCGTAGTGGCATGCACCTGTAATCCCAGCTACTCAGGGGGCTGAGGCAGGAGAATCGCTGGAACCCAGGAGACGCAGGTTGCAGTGAGCTGAGATCGTACCACTGAGCTCCAGACTGGTCAACAGAGTGAGACTCTGTCTCAAAACAAAAACAGAAACAAACAAACAAAACAAGTAAAAGGAGGAAGGTCTCACCCTGTCCCTGTAGGGGACACTTCCTAAAATTGTATATATGGCTTCATCTTACCTCTCATTGGCCGCAATTTAGTCAATTGCTTCACCTAGCGGAAAGAGAGGCTGGGAGAAGGAAGTCTCGTCCTAAGTGACCATGCACGCAGGTAAAACTTTGGGTTCTGCTGCTCTAGAAGAGCCTCGATATTGGAGGACAACTAGGCAGCCTCTGCCGCAAGGGTGTATCTGAGAATCAACCCAGGGCTTCTAATTTCACCATCTGAAGTTATGTTTTTGTTTAAGTGTTGTCTTTATCTTCCTCTTTTAGAAGTTCCACCAAAAGCAAGCCTTCTTGGAAGACTTCTCCTTCTCCTTTGCTGCTATTTGCTATTGAATATAGAACTTTAAAAATTAAATTAAATACCTAATGTAAGAGAAGCTTGTTCAGAGTCTGGCACATGGAAGGCACTCAGCATGTGGTTGCTGCTACGTATTTAACACAGTCCTTCCTAGCGAGGCCCAGCTGGCCCCTGGAAAGTTTTACCTCTTAGACTCTCAATCCCACTGCCACCCCCTGCCTGCATGCACAGACTGGCACACAAATCCTGGTCGTTTCATTGGACTTGAAGAATAATCAGTGCTGGCCGGGCACAGTGGCTCACTCCCATAATCTCCGCACTCTGGAAGGCTGAGGTGGGTGGATCACTTGAGGTCAGGAGTTCAAGACCAGCCTGGCCAACATGGTGAAACCCTGTCTCCACCAAAAAACAAAAAAAAAAATTAGCCAAGTGTGGTAGCACATGCCTGTAGTCCTTAGCTACTTAGGAGGCTGAGGCAAAAGAATCACTTGAACCCGGGAGGTGGAGGTTACAGTGAGCCGAATTTGAGCCACTGTACTCCAGCCTGGTTAACAGAGCAGGACTCTGTCTCAAAAAAAAAAAAAAAAAAAAAAAAGAAAGAAAGAAAAGAAAAGAAAAAAAAAAAACAAAATCAGTGCTGTTTGATTGGGTCTGGAGAATGCAAGCCACAGCTCAGGAAAGCAACTACATTGGGAGAGAGAAGTCATCTCCTCGTTTTTTTTTTTTTTTTTTTTTTTTTTTTGAGACAGAGTCTCGCTATGTCGCCCAGGGTGGAGTGCAATGGCCGGATCTCAGCTCACTGCAAGCTCCGCCTCCCGGGTTTTTACGCCATTCTCCTGCCTCAGCCTCCCGAGTAGCCGGGACTACAGGCGCCCACCACCTCGCCCGGCTAGTTTTTTGTATTTTTTAGTAGAGACGGGGTTTCACCGTGTTAGCCAGGATGGATCTCCTCGTTTCTTGTACAAGCCTGGAAGTCGGCCTTGAGAACAAAGCTGGGCTCAGGCTGCTGTGATGGGATGTCTATCCTAGTGTTTGTCATTTGAGCTTTTCCTTTGTAGGTGCAGCCTTCCTGGGTTCCAGGGACTTGGTGCCCTTACTTACGGACCATTGCCTGCCGCCCCCGCCTTGTTGCCAGTGTTCAGGTTTGCGGTTGCCCCTGTGTTGCCTAACTGGGTCAGGCTGGATAGAGCCGGGAGGGCTGTTTGCGTTGGCCGCTTTTCCCTGTCGAGTGTCACACACGAATGCAGCCTCCGAGTCCAATTTAACGTAAATCTTGCCGTTTGGACCAAGGCAAGTGGGCCTTATTCAAATCCGAACAATGTTTTGTTGAGCTGGGAAACAGACAACAGCTGATGCTGTGTTGTTCAGTTGCAACTGCCCTAATTACAGATAAACACTAATTTCACAGGATTTTTTAGAGTGAAGCAAATCTTTTGAAAGAAGTGTCCTCATTTAAAAACTACAGCTCGAGAGGGCTATAAGGGTTCATTTTATTTACTGATAATGTGGACTGCGTCAATTCCTGAATCTCATTTGTTCGACCTCCCAGGGCTATTGTGAGAAGCAAAATGAATTTCAAATGAGGTAACGTTTGTGGAGGTCCCTAATGAAGAGCAAAGCAATCCAACAGCTACAGTAATATTGTGCCTTCAACGCCCTGCACCTTACAGCTGCGTCCCATTGACAATGACCTCTGAGCTGTGAGCTCCGGGGCCTCTCCCCTCACTCCGCGGGCCGCTCCCCATGCGTACCTCACCTCCATCTTCCTCTTTCCTTGAATTTGGCTTCTCAATATTTCCTCCGTGGCTCAAATGTCACCTTGTCGAGGAAAAGGTGTCCAATCAGTACTTGCCGTGGTGCCCTGCCCTGTGTCTTTCTGAGTTCTTAGTCCCATGAGATAATCTGATGCATTGGTTGGCTTGTTTTTATCTCTCTTCTCCATAGGAGCACCAGCTCTATGAGAGCAGAGACCTTGTCTGTCTTGTTCACACCTGCCTCTCCTGTGTCCAGAACAGTGTCTTGTACCTAGTAGAGGTGGATATATGTTGATTGGGAGTTTGGCTTGGGGAGCAAAGGAGAAAGTGAACTGTTAAGAAATTAGGGCATTTAGCATTATCTAAGAACCTGAAGCAGTACCTGGAGTCCCTGGGGTCCCTGAGTACCTGGAGCAGGTGTGTGGAGTGGTACCCAGAGTCCCTGGAATCTCTAAGTACCTGGAGCAGGTGCGTGGAGAGGTACCTGGAGTCCCAGAATCCCTAAGTACCTGGAGTAGGTGTGTGGAGCAGTACCCAGACTCCCTGGAATTCCTAAGTACCTGGAACAGGTGTGTGGAGTGGTACCTGGAGCAGGTGTGTGGCATGTTACCTGGAGTCCCTGGAATCCCTAAGTACCTGGAGCAGGTGTGTGGCGTGGTACCGGGAGTCCCTGGAATCTCTAAGTACCTGGGGCAGGTGTGTGGAGTGGTACCTGGGGCAGGTGTGTGGAGTGGTACCTGGGGCAGGTGTGTGGCGTGGTACCTGGAGCAGGTGTGTGGCATGGTACCTGGAGTCTCTGGAATCTCTATGTACCTGGAGCAGGTGTGTGGAGTGGTACCTGGAGTCCCAGGATCCCTAAGTACCTGGAGCAGGTGTTATGTGAGAGGTTTTGATACCCAAGAAGCTTACAGATTAATATAGTAATTTGCAGTATTCAGATAAGTGCCACTAATGTGTGAGGTGGCAGGTGTTAGGAGCAGAAGGTTATAAATATAGTCGGAGCTGCAGGAGACACACAGTTGTGGACACTGGAGCTATTGTCCTTAGAGAAGGGCATGGAGTTGCACCTCGGTCAGCAGTCTCCTCTGTCACCTCTGGCATTTTGCACCTGCCCTTCCACGGCTGCTACCTGTCGCTGTTGGCTCTGGGCCTTCCCTTTGAGCAGCTGTTGCACAGTGGAGGCCCTGGTGCTGCCTCCACTCGGTCACACACTGCATGGCCACAGCTGGTCAGGGTCCAGGCTGGACACAGCACCAGGTGCTCTGCGAGGTCTGTCCTGCAAGACCAGAGCCTGCAAGACCATCAATGGGCCAGAGGAGGCCATGCAGAGCTGGCACTGGTACTGTGCTTTCATTTTAGTTTAAGATACTCTTTGACTTTTTTGTGTGTGTGTGATGGAGTTTCACTCTTGTTGCCCAGGCTGGAGTGCAATGACACAATCTCAGCTCACCACAATCTCTACCTCCCGGGTTCAAGTGATTCTCCTGCCTTAGCCTCCCAAGTAGCTGGGATTACAGGCATGCACCACCATGCCCAGCTAATTTTGTATTTTTAATAGAGATGGGATTTCTCTATGTTGGTCAGGCTGGTCTCGAACTCCCGACCTCAGGTTGTCTGCCCAGCTCGGCCTCCCAAAGTGCTGGGATTACAGGTGTGAGCCACTGCGCCCAGCTACTCTTGACATTTTTTAAAAGAATGTTCTCTATCTCATTCTCATCTATATATCCCTTATGAGAGAAGCCAGGAAACCAGTTCTGAGGATGTCAGTCTGGCTAGTAAAACCCTGAGGATTCCGTCTTCAAGGGTACCTTGACTGTTGTGTTCAAAGAAAGCTTTGAACAACAAATGTAAAAACTCTGCCAAGCCAAGTCCACCGAGTAGCTCATTAAAATGTATTTAGGTTGAGGCTTATTTTTTTAAGCTTACTTTATCAGAAAAAAAAAAAAAATTGGATTTAGATACTGAGGAAGGCTTCTTGCACAGAGAGGGACGTCCGTTGTCTCAGTTCTATGATCTCGATGCTTAGACAGGCCGCTCACCCCAGCAGGACAGCGTTGTTCTCATGTCCCAGGGGGCCGCTGCAGAAGGATTATCGACTCTCTCCCTCCTGTCATCACCTCAGGCCTTCCCCGCCAGCACCTCCATTCCTGAGGCTCATGTGGGAGAGACAGTGTGGAGAGAAACAGAGAAGAGAACAGGACTTCTTAAACAGCACCAGCAAGAATAGTCTTACAATGAAGTGTGCATCACGGGAGCGCTGCACTGGCTGGCATGGAGGAGCACCATACCAGCTGGCGTGGAGGAACGCCGTACCAGCTGGCACGGAGAAGCGTGGCGATTTCAAGCTGACCCCTGGCTGCAGCAGCCTGGGTCCAGGCGGCGTTCGCCCCTTTGGTGACGGCGGCAGAGCTCCCTTGTGGGTCCCCAAGGACGCCTGGATGGGCACCCACCCTAAATATTTAGAAATGATGGAATTAGGCCAGGCGGGGTGGCTCATGCCTGTAATCCCAGCACTTTGGGAGGCCGAGGCAGGTGGATCACGAGGTCAGGAGTTCGAAACCAGCCTGACCAACATGGTAAAACCTCGTCCCTACTAAAAATACAAAAATTAGCTGGGCGTGGTGGCAGGTGCCTGTAATCCCAGCTACTCAGGCGGCTGAGGCAGGAGAATCGCTTGAACCCAGGACGCAGATGTTGCAGTGAGCCGAGATCACACCACTGCACTCCAGCCTGGGGGACAAGAGCAAGACTCTGTCTCAAAAAAAAAAAAAAAAAAAAGAGAGAGAGAAATGATGGAATTAGACATAGAAGATGCCACCCATGTTTATATAGCATTCTTGATTTACCTGGACCTCATAGAAAGCAAAACTGACATGAAGTAAACTGTGTCAGATTACCAGAACTCCAGCTCATCTGCCTTGTTAGTATGAGATAGAAGAGGAAAGGTTACAGACTGTGGCGCCCACCCCTATCACTGCTTCCCTCAGCCATCACAGGATAAGGGAGATCTTGAAGGCATCTTGAAAATTGCAAGGTGATCCAGATTTGTAAAAGATGTCTTTTACTTTGGTCATAGTGGAGTCTGATTCTACAATAGTCTTTTATAAATTTACTGATGGACTTATGCTGCCAGACCCTCAGAATATTTCTCTTAGAAGATGACATCTATGTTTCCTGATGCTTGTTTTATTCATACAAGATTGGATTTGAGACTCATCAGACTGCTTCATCTTTTATCTCAGAGATAGTCAGGGTTGACTTAGTGAGGGCTGACTTCCCTATTCCATAAGGTTTTCATTCTGAAGAATAAAACTTCCCCAGGGCTGGGGCGATGGCTTACGCCTGTAATCCAAGCACTTTGGGAGGCCGAGGCAGGCGGATCACCAGGTCAGGAGTTCGAGACCAGCCTGACCAACACGGTAAAACCCCGTCTCTATTAAAAATACCAAAAAATTAGCTGGGTGTGGTGGCGCACACCTGTAATCCCAGCTACTCAGGAGGCTGAGGCAGGAGAATTGCTTGAACCCGAGAGGTGGAGGGTGCAGTGAGCCAAGATCATACCACTGCGCTCCAGCCTGGGTGACAGAGACGCCGGAAAAAAAAAAAAAAAAAAAAAAAAAAAAAAAACCTCCCCAGGTAGAAGATTTTTTTTTTCTTAAAAAATATAGGGTGGTTTCTTTAAAAACTTTCTTATCTAGAGACAGTTTAATTACAGTTGTATACAGGTTTACGCCTAGGATGTGTTCAGACACGTGGAACCTGTGTGCTGCTTTTGTCATCCCACACTCATAGTTGCTTCTGTTTATTGCTCCCACTGCTAGCTCATTGTTGAAACTGCTCTCTCTTTCTCTTACTCAACTCTCCCAGTGCCTTTTGGCCACTGCAGCTATCTTGGAATGGCATTTTATACATACCTTGTCATCTACTTCTGTCTGCTTTTTCCTCTCCAGTAGAAAGTAAAAGATTTCTTTCAATTGGTCTTGCTGTTGCAATGACTGTTATTTCTCTTTTTTGGTTAACTTTAAATCAAAATTCAAAATATGTTCATCCAGAGTATAAACTTACATGTCTTGAGTAGCAGGGACAGGAGACATGCTACCCACAAGAGTTCTGGACCTTCCTTTTCATTCTTATCACCCCCATCCTTATTATATCATAGCTTGAATATCACAAGAGAGAGAGTGTGGGATAGTATCAGTTTTAAAAATGTCTTCATTAATTAGACCCAGTTATTCCACTTTTGTTAATGTCTCTCAAATTGTACAAAGTATGAAAAATTATATGCACAAAGATGTTGTGAGTGACATTACCTTTAGTAGCCCAAATTATAAACCACTTAACAGTTTGGGGTAAAGATTGGCAAACTTTTTTTATATAAAGGGCCAGAAAGTAAACATTTTAGATGTTTTCTTTTTTCTTTTTGGAGACAGAGTCTCGCTCTGTTGCCCAGGCAAAAGAGTGCAGTGGCGCAACCTTGGCTCACTGCAACCTCCACCTCCTGGGTTCAAGCCTCAGCCTCCCTAGTAGCTGGGACTACAGGTGCCTGCCACCACACCAGACTAATTTGTATTTGTAGAGACAGGGTTTCACCATATTGGCCAGGCTGGTCTCAAACTTCTGACCTTGGGATCCGCCTCCCTCGGTCTCTCAAAATGCTGGGATTACAGGCATGAGCCACCTCGCCCAGCTATTTTAGGTTTGGAAACCTACTGTCGCTGTCATAACTTGTCAACACTGCTGTGTGAAGCATAAAAGTAGCCATACACAATACATAAACAACATGGGCACGACTTTGTTCCAGTAAAACTTCATTTACAAATGTGGTGCCATAGTTTGCCATCCCTGGGTCTAGGAAATGGTTGATAAACAGATATATACAAATGATACATAATGTACTTATTAAAAATTAGGGCTGGCACGGTGGCTCACGCCTGTAATCCCAACACTTTGGGATGCCGAGGTGGGCAGATCACGAAGTCAAAAGATTGAGACCGTCTGGCCAACATGGAGAAACCCCGTCTCTGCTAAAAATACAAAAATTAGCCAAGCGTGGTGGCGGGCACCTGCAGTCCCAGCTACTCAGGAGGCTGAGGCAGGAGAATCACTTGAACCCGGGAGGCGGAGGTTGCGGTGAGCAGAGATCACGTCACTGAACTCCAGCCTGGTGACAGAACAAGACTCTGTCTCAGAAAAAAAAAATAATAATAAAATTAGTAATGAATATTATTAAAAACATGAACGTATACATTAAGTAAAAATTGCAAGATGCAAAAGTGTATGAGTGGGTGTAATCATGGCTGAAATAACACATCAAACATTTGATAACAAGATGACAAAGTAAATCAAATTACTAACTGGTTATAGTGGGATGGTAGGCAGTAAATGGATGACTTTGTCTTTTCTCGATGTTTGTTTTTATTTGTATTACTTTTATAATAAAAAATGTTTTAAAATTAAAAAGAAAGAACGAAGTAACGGTGCCTAAGGTGTGGGAGCACTCTGCTCCAAGAAGGGGAGTTTTGCTGACCTGCCATTTTGCCCAGACTTTCTTCCTTCACCCTTCGTCACCCTCTGGAGGCCTGGGATGCTCCAGCAGTCACACCTATCCCCTCTCCATGGGGCTGTCTCTCAGTAGGAGGAGAAGTGGTATCAGGATTCACAGCCCAGCTTTGGCGGCCTTTTATCCTTGGCAGCACCACCATTTACATAGCTGTGTGCATGGTTCAATCATGCTGTGCCTTTCTTCCCTCTTCTATAAATTATGGAGTTATCATTGAGGCTGGAAATGAACAATGAGGACTGAACAGTGAATTCATGTCTGGCTGTGGGAATGTGCCAGGCAGAAGGCATCACTCAGTACTGTTGGCTGTTGTGTGACTATCATCATTGTTGCCACCACCATCACCATCATGACCATCACCATCACCACTATCATCACCATCACCAGCATCACCATCACCATCGTGACCATCACCATCTCCACTATCACCATTGTCACCATCACCATCATCACCATCACCATCACCACCATCGCCATCATCACCATCACCACCATCACCATCACCATCATCACCATCACTGCCATCACCATCATCACCATCACCACCATCACCATCATCACCACCATCACCACCATCACCAACACCACCATCACCATTATCACCATCATCACCATCATCGCCATCACCATCATCACCATCACCACCATCATCACCATCATCACCATCACCAGCACCACCATCATCATCACCATCACCAGCATCACCATTACCATCATCACCATCACCACCATCACCACCATCATCACCATCACCAGCATCACCACCATCATCACCATCATCACCATCACCACCATCATCACCATCACCAGCATCACCATCACCATCATCACCAGCATCACCATCACCATCATCACCATCACCACCATCACCAGCATCACCATCACCATCACCATCATCACCATCACCACCATCACCATCATCACCATCACCACCATCACCACCATCACCACCATCACCACCATCACCACCATCACCATCACCATCATCACCATCACCACCATCACCATCACCATCATCACCATCACCAGCATCACCATTACCATCATCACCATCATCACCATCACCACCATAACCACCATCATCACCATCATCACCATCACCATCACCACCATCACCATCACCACCATCACCATCATCACCATCACCACCATCATCACCATCACCAACATCACCATCACCATCACCAGCATCACCATAACCATCACCACCATTATCACCATCATCACCATCACCATCACCACCATCACCATCACCACCATCACCATCATCACCATCACCATCACCACCATCACCACCATCAACATCATTACTATCACCATCCCCATCACCACCATCACCATCACCATCATCACCATCACCACATCGCCACCATCACCATCATCACCATCATCACTATCACCATCACCATCACCATTACCATCATCACCATCATTACCATGATCATCATCACCATTGCTAACACTTATTGAGCATTTACTGTTTGCCAGACACAGTGCTAAACACTTTTCATGGATTAATTCAATTAATCTTCATGGTGGTAGCCCTCTGGGGTAAATGTGGTTATTATCATCCCAAGTTTACTCATAAGGAAATGGAGGTTATATATATCCCCAGGTCACACAGCTAATAAGTGATGCAGCTGAGACTTGAACCCAGTTTGTCTGGCTTCAGGATCTGTGGGCATTTGGTCGGACCTCACAATGAGAGGGACCTAGAGGATTAGGAAAAATACTCCTGGACCCGGTTTTCAGAGTGGTCTTTTTGTTGCCCTGTACTTGGTCCCGTACATCACAGTTTATGAGAAGTCTGTGCAGGGAGGCAGGGCCTGTGCCATTTCCTGTCTGCTTGTTGTGAACCAGAAGAAAGGACTTTGGTAAATGGAAGGGAGTGGACTTTTCAGTTGAGTCCCGTTCTGTTGCAGCCGAATGTGCACAGCTTCTGTCTCCCTGTCAAAGGGCAGTTTGCTTAAGCCTCAGAAACAGCGTGGAAAAGCAGAACCCACAGCTGGGCCACAAAAGGTCAGCCATGGATATTCACCCCTTGGTAATCCTCCAGACTCAGACTGTGAAATCCAGTTTTCTCAATTTTTGTGCAGCCAGAACACAGAATGACATATTGCACCCTTCACCGTTAAAAGATGCCACGTGCACGAGCACACACATACACACACACACACACACACACACACACACACCCCTTTATGAAAAAGGCCACAATAACAACATTAAAGAGCCTTTTTAAAAAACCTTTTAAATTTTTTAAATTTTTTTTTAGAGACAGCCTCGCCCTGTCGCCCAGGCTGAAGTACAGTGGTGTGATCACAGCTCACTGCAGCCTCCAACTCCTAGGCTCAAGTGATCCTCCTGCCTCAGCTTCCCTAAAGAGCTTTTAAAAATAAAGACAGTTTAGGCATGATGGCTCATGCCTGTCCACTCAGAACTTTGGGAGGCCAGGGCAGGAAGATCATTTGAGAACAGTTCAAAACCAGCCAGAGCAACATAGCAAGATCCTGTCTCTACAAAATTTTTAAAAAATTAAAACTTAGCCAGGCATAGTGGTGCATGCCTGTAGTCCTAGCTACTTGGGAGGCTGAGGCAGAGGATCACTTGAGCCCAGGAATTGGAGGCTGCGGCGAGCCATGATCATGCCACTGTACTCCAGCCTGGGTGACAGAGTTAGGCCCTGTCTTAAATAAATAAAGACAGTCTGGTCCGAGTGCAGTAGCGTTTACAACTAATTGATCACAAGCAGTTACAGATCTCTTTGTTCCTTCTCCACTTCCACTGCTTCACTCGACTTGCCTAAAAATAAATAAATAAATAAATAAATAGCACTTATAATTCTGCCACTGAATAACTATTTTTGAATTTGAACATTTATTACTCTCTTATTTACTGTCCTTTTTAAAGCCTTGGAGAAACACAGCCATAGGGTCTTTTAGCCAGAAACCTAACCCAGCTTCTTTCTTTGACTAATGAAGAGACTGACATTCAAAGGGTTATGTGATAGGATTTTACATGGAGCAAGCAGAGGTGATGCCCCTAGCAGGATTTCCCTGAGGAGCCTCTACCTGATCCTGAAACTCACCAGACACGGTCCAGTCTCATGGAGAATTTTCACAGGCAAACCATTCACAGGCAAACCATTCCTTATCCAGATGAAATTTTGGTCATTTATTAAAGACTGTTCTATTGAACAGAAATTAAACTTTGACCAGTGAATTAAGTTCATTAGGAAAATCACGAACAAGTTAATCACTTAAAAATAGATGGAAATTTCCTAAACGTCTACTTTTTATCAAAAACCAATAGCAAATATAAAATGTAATAGTAAAGCATTCACCATATTCCCACTGAGTCCAGAACAAGACAAGAGCTATGAAGCTATCACTCATTTTTATTCAGGAAGTCCTACCAATCAAATAGAACAAAGAAAAGAAGTAAGTGTTATTAAGATTAAAAAGCAAGAGACAAGCCCATCAATTAATTGTTGGTGATGTGATTGACTGATCTAGAAAATTCAAAAGAATCAATTAAAAATGCATCAGAAAATCAGACTTCAGAAAAATTTTTAGAAATACTTACTGAAAATAGGCCGGGCATGGTGACTCACGCCTGTAATCCCAGTACTTCGGGAGGCCGAGGAGGGCGGTTCATGAGGTCAGGAGATCGAGACCATCCTGGCCAACCCGGTGAAACCCCATCTCTACTAAAAAATACAAAAAAAAAAAAAAAATTAGCCAGATGTGGTGGCGGGCACCTGTAGTCCCAGCTACTCAGGAGGCTGAGGCAGGAGAATGGCGTGAACCCTGGAGGTGGAGCTTGCAGTGAGCTGAGATCGTGCCACTGCACTCCAGCCTGGGTGACAGAGCAAGATTCCGTCTCAAACAAAACAAAACAAAACAAAAAAAAAAAAAAGAAAAGAAAAGAAAAAAGAAATACTTACTGAAAATAACCAATTTTAAAAGGCTATAGAGCCAGTTGTGGTGACACGTGCCTGTAATCCCAGCTACTTGAGAGGCTAGGGTGGGAGGGTAACTGGAGCTCAGGAGTTCGAGGCTGCCATGAGCTATGATTGCACCACTGCTCTCCAGCCTGGGTCACAAAGTGAGACTCCAACTCCTAAAAAAAAAAAAAAAGTGTACAGAGAAAAAGTGTTAAAGTAATGAAGTGTCCCTCATAGACACCTGGACACTCTCTGGTTCTTATTGGCTAATATGTCTGTCTTGAGTGCTGAGCTGCTCGCCTTTCTCAGCCTGGCAGGACCCGCAGGAGCACGGGAAGCATCTGCTGAAGAATGAGCAAGTGAGTGACACCCGGCTTTGGCACCTGTGCTTTCTGGCATCTGGATGTCTGTTGTGTTGTCCCTCAGCAGCTTCCTGGCCTCTCTCCCTTCCTCCTGCACCACCTCCCTCCAAATAAGGAACGCTGCCAGAGCCTCCTCATCCCTTGGAAAGTGGACAGAGAAGCAATGCTGAGCCCAGCTGGACCCACTCAGGACCACAATAACCGCAGAGGGGTGCTGGCGCTGTCCTTCCCACCGAGGCAAATCTAAATGACCTGAGGTGAAGTCCGTGTTGTCAAAAGGAAGCACAAGGCTATCAGCAACCACCCCAGGGACACCCTCAGCCCCAGATGGCCTCTTCCACTGTGGGGGAGCAACACAGAGGAACGTGCCTCAGGACCTGTGCTCAGAAGCCGACCTCTGTGTGACAGTGAAGAACAGGAGGGAATGAGGCGGGTCTTCTGTTACCTGTTCCTGCTGCCCTTAAGATTCCCTTTCGGGAAACCCTGTACAGAATTAGGGAAAACCCTTGGGGAGGAATGATTTCTAAGACACCTGCTGCAACCATTATTGCTGGCAACAAACCACCACAAAACTGAACTGTGTCAAATGACGCTTTTATGATGTTCATGGGCTCTGTGGGTCTGGCAGGGAGACAGGCACAAGGGATTGGTCTGTCAGCCCCACCATGGCTGGGGCCCCAGCTGGGGAGCCTCGGCAGCCAGGGGTGACTTGCTGTGGCCTGGACTCACACATGTGGCGCCTGGGACCTCAGCTGGGTGGTTGGCTGGAACCTACAACTGGGGCCTCTCCACGTGGTTTCCTGTGACAGTCTGGGCCTCCTCACAGGATGGCTGCCGGGTTCCAAGAAAGCCCGATGGAAGAAGCTGTATCACTTTTTTTTTTTTGATTGTGGTTAAAAAAACACATAGCGATTGGGTGCCCATGCTTGTAATCCCAGCACTTTGGGAGGCCAAGAGGGGCAAATCACCTGAGGTCAGGAGTTCGAGACCATCCTGGCCAACAGGGGGAAGCCCCGTCTCTACTAAAAATACAAAAATTAGCCTGGCGTGGTGGCGGGCGCCTGTAGTCCCAGCTACTCAGGAGGCTGAGGCAGGAGAATCGCTTGAACCCAGGAGGCAGAGGTTGCAGTGACCCGAGATCACACCACTGCACTCCAGCCTGGGTGACAGAGTGAGGCTCTGTCTGAAAACAAACACACACACACACTCACACACACACACACCAACCACATAGCATAAATTTCTCCTATTCCATAGATTGCCACTGGGCATATATGCGTTCATCAGTGGCTGCAGCTGAACTGGCACGGGTGAGATGGATGACCCCAAGCATAGCATCCCTACCTATCAGGATGGTCATTCTCATCACGGGCCACTGTCATCCCGAGGAGGTGGAGGTGAGAGCCTGGCTGCATCCACAGGACAAGCTGTCCTGTCTGCCTGCTGCTCCGTGCCTCCCTGCAGAGGACATTCTGCGGGGCATTATGTCAGACACGAAGATCCACACGTGTGTGCCCACTCCATAGATCCAGCTCCATGCCTCTTCCCCAGAGTTCCTTGTCTGTGGCCTTCCAGGGTTACTCCCTCAATTAGGTTCATAAAGAAGTTCGGCAGGAAAAATACTAGACGGCCAGTCACTCCCTCAAGTAGGTTTACCAGATAAAACCTGGGACGGCCGGGCGTGGTGGCTCAAGCCTGTAATCCCAGCACTTTGGGAGGCCGAGACGGGCGGATCACGAGGTCAGGAGATCGAGACCATCCTGGCTAACATGGTGAAACCCTATCTCTACTAAAAAATACAAAAAACTAGCCGGGCGAGGTGGCGGGCGCCTGTAGTCCCAGCTACTTGGGAGGCTGAGGCAGGAGAATGGTGTAAACCCGGGAGGCGGAGCTTGCAGTGAGCTGAGATCTGGCCACTGCACTCCAGCCTGGCAACAGAGCGAGACTCCGTCTCAAAAAAAAAAAAAAAAAAAAAAAAACCTGGGACACTGGTAAAATATGAATTTCAGATAAGCAATAATTTTTTTTTAAGTATAAGTGTGTCTCATACCACTATTTGGGACATATTTATACTAAAAAAAATCATTTGTTTATTGAAAAATTTAACTGAGTGTCCTATAATTTTATTTGCTAAATCTGGGGCCCCCACACTCAAAGCCCCTATCAGCCAGGCAAGCCAGAAGCCACTGCTCCGGAATCCATGGCCATCCACATCTCAGGACACGCCCTCCACAGTGAGATGATAGCCAGGCTTAGTGCTCCCAGCTGTACCCACCAGAAGGACTTCCCTTGACCACTGTCCTTCCAGGCCACTGCTGAATGGAGCAGTAGTGAGTAGCAGCCCATTTTCAGCCAGCACCAACAGAGTACACAGCTGTGAACTAGCCCGGGGAGGTTTTGTCAGTTGACTATAAAGAGCTCCCCGTCCCTACCATGAGGCCATAGATGTGTGTGAGGGGAGAGGTATTGGTGCAACAGAGCTGGATGACATCAAATTCTAGGTCACCTATTTATGAATTTACTGAAGCTCTCTGAGTTGCTTAGACATTGGTCTGTCTGTCCACCATGAGGCAGTCCCCAACCCAAATGTGCAATTTCCCAAATGTTTGATTAACTGTTCTACCCTCACCTGAACTTAATACCCAGCTCATGAAGGTCATCTTTGGCCACAGAGTCACTTAATGCACCATGGCCAGGTGCTTAGTCTCTACCAGGGCCCAGTAAAACATCAGAAGTAGTGATCTGCTAGACATGCTGGTCCTCCTGTCTTGGGGCTCTGTCGCAACTCTCCTATCTGCACTTTCCAGATACCCACACAGCATCCTTGTCTGCCACACTCTCTCTAAAACTCTCAGATCAGGGTTCTATAACCTGAGTGGTAACACTTGCTTCCATCGCAGTCTAGTTTTGCTGTAGGCTGTGTTCTTGCTCTGGGCTCCACTTGAAACTCGTAGGTTTTCAGTTAACCCCTAAATGAATTACCACGGTATTCCCAAGTGCACGGGAATAGACGCTGCCTCCAAAAGTTAGCGTCCTGCCAAGCTTCTTTCTGAGTGGTCAGGGCTACAAAGGGAAACCAGTTCTCCCTTGCCCATAATAAATCTCTCTCTGTGCCTCTCTGCCTCTCTCTTCCTCCCACCCTTGGTTTGACAGCTAGACCTCATTTTCACACTTCAAAACTTAGTTTTATCTGGTAACCATTCTTGGAGAATGATTTGGGAATTCCAATGACTTGTTTTTTAATTCCAGAAAATAAAACCCAACTCTGTCCTTGGGTGTAATTCCTAATCTTCCCTTTCTCATGTGTGGTCATGTGTTTGGACTGTAAACTCATCTGGTGGGAACTGTACTTACATTTCTGTTTTATACGATGATGAGGGTGTGACGAGACACCCACCAAGGTCCTTCTCAAGTCTTCAGGGACCCGCTGAGCCTATGATGGGTGACTTGGGTTTTGCTGCTTGCCAACAGGGGCTTCATAATGGTGCCCATCCAGGAAAGTAAACACACATGTAATGAGGAGAGGGATATACACATGTAAGGAGGAGGGCTATATCCCCTCCCTGTGCCTTCCTGAGGTAAATACTGCTTTGGCTACCAGTTGTTGTTTAGACTTTGATGAAGCAACGGTAGAGAAAAGAGTATGAAGGCAAAGATTGGTCAGTTCAATACTCATTCAAAATGTCAGTCATCAGACTGGGTGGCCAGAAGGCAAGATTGTCAAGGGCTGGTGCCTTCCTTCTATGCAGGCGCCTTCCCCACCCACCAGCAGCGTGGAGCCTGCTCCTTGGTTTGCTACCCTTGGTGTTCTCACCCAGCAACAGCGCTGATAGAGAGCATGTTTGTATGCATGGCCGTATGTGTGGGTACATTTAACTTTTAAGATCTAATACAGTTTCCTTTGGCAGGAAGGAAGAAAAAATAGGATATCAATAAGTATTAATGAAGTAATTATTTATTAATAATAAATAATTCCCCCTTTAAAAAATTCCAGGGATGTCTTGAGATTCCAGGACAGCTCAACAAATATGAATCCTAGAGAAAGTAAAAAATGCTTCATTTCAATAAAAATAGTCCCCAAAAGCTACCTGCCATCTCTATGATTCTTGAAATTCTGCCAAATCCTAACCTATTATTGCCCCTTTAAAGGAATTTGCTAGTTTTTTTTTCCTTTGGCTTAGTTTTTAATGCATTGTTTTATTGATAATCACGTTATAAATATTAGCTTACATGGGAAGTCATTCACAGCAAATTGTTAGGAGAAAAAAAGCAGATTATAAAACAAAATGAACTCAAGTTTATCTTCAAAACACACATATACATTTAAAATGTAGGAGGAGATAGGCTAGGCACAGTGACTCATGCCTGTAATCTCAGCACTTTCGGAGGCTGAGGTGGGTGGATTGCTTGAGGCCAGGAGTTCCAGATCAGCCTGGCCAATATCGTGAAACCCCGTCTCCACTAAAAATACAAAAATTTGCCAGGTGTGATGGTGCATGCCTGTAATCCTAGCTACTTGGGAGGCTGAAGCAGGAGAATCACTTGAACCTAGGAGGCAGAGGTTGCAGTGAGCCAAGATTGCGCCACTGCCCTCCAGCCTGGGCAACGGAGTGAGACTCTGCCTCAAAAAAAAAAAAAGATTAAAAGTAAATAAATAAATATTAATGGCCAAAATTGAGTCCCATGGCCACCTCTAGACCAGTGACTGGCCAAGGAGAACGTGATGATCATGACTAGTTTCACCCAGTGACATTTCATCTCCCAGGGCTGCAATGGAAGCTGGGTAGGGCATGAGTAGGGAATGGATGATATTTGACTGCAAAGGTTTTTTGTTTGTTTGTTTGTTTGTTTTTGCCAGAAATGTTCCCATTGCACTACGGATCACTTAAATCCCTGTCTTCCAGCTGCCCCTCCCCACTACAAGATGTCCAGCAGCAGCAGCTAGTTATCAGCACCACGCACGGCTGATTCTTTGGAAATAATGGCTGAACACCGGCCATCAGGATGAAGGATGGATGGCCACGTTGTTGGCAGACTAAAGGTTCAGATGCAGCTTCAGACACATGGAGGGTTCTGGAAAGGGAGAGACCTTGTAAGCCGAGTGTCCAGAAAAGACATTCAGGAGGCAGGAAATAGGACCTTGAAGGATGCGCCCCTCTCTCTGGTTTTATTAGTCCTTCTCATAGATTTATTTATCCTTATGAAACAATTTCCTTCACTTATATGCATTCTCTCTGGATTTGATTAACTTTTTAGAGGTTTTGTCATGCGGGGCTGAACCAGTTTGGATCTAAACTTGAGCTTTTGGAGGATTTTGTTTTGTCATCCGTGTGGTTTTAACTCCTTAAATTGAGCTGTGCCAATCCTGGGATCTGTTCCCCCTGCATCCTGCCATATGGTGTGATCTCTCTTTTCCTCAGACAATAATCCTGCAATTGTCTCCTTTCCGATCCCCCGACTAAGAGCTGTTTTAAGAACTGCTTTTCTTCCACATTTGCTCTTTCTTACGCCTCTTCTGCAGGAGGCTGAGCTGGCTGGGCTCCTTGACAGGACCCACATCATTGAGACCAGACTCAGTGGCATCTGCTTGTGGCTGAACGGATGGAGGGTGAACAGGTGTCTCAGCTGGGAAATTAATCCTTGGCTAACGCCAGTGAGCCTTGTCACTCATGCAGCATTTCATTTTACCCACAAGATTAAAAGCTTCCTGAGCCAAACACCGTTTCTTATACCCTTCGTATCCTCACAGCACCTAATAACATGACCTCACATGGAGCAGGGGTTCCATAAATATTTATTAGTATCCTAATCTTTCATCACTAAGGTAGTGTTAACACCGATGATGAGCTTGTGAGTCAGATTGCATAGGACACCAAAATGAGAGCTGAAATGCAAAAAGTGCAGGAAAGAAAAAGATGCAACAACATGACTTCTGTTTACCCTAACGTATCTCTGATTTTCTTTTCTGCACTGCTGACTAATTGGGAACCATGCACATGAACAATTCTCAAGATGTGTGAACAACAAACCTAAGAAGAAAGAACACAAAACAGCTTGAGGGAGTGAGCGGGAATCGCTCCCTTAACTCTGAGTGTCTCCTTTCCTGAGTGTTTCAGGAGCACCAGACCTGGCCTGATACTGCACATAAGTACCCTCCCATCCCCCCGACAGCACTGAGATGGGAGGGGCGTGACCCCCGTTTTATTGCTGAGATACTCAAGTATGAGGTGGTTGAATTACTCATCCAAGGTCACGGAGCTGGTTGTTGGCAGATGTGAGCCTGTTCTCTGATCTGTCCCTTAGGGGACACAATTCAGGCCAGTGGTCTCTGCAGCCCCAGATGGAATGATGAGAAGCTGCCCTGTGGCTGACTATCATGCCTGGCTTGTGGTCTCCTCTCAGTTGCCCAGGGTAACTGCATATTTAGTCCATCTCCATTGATTCACACTACAAGAAAAGCCAACTTCCACCTTCCACCTAGGAAACTAGTGTCTTAGTCCATTCCAGCTGCTATAACAAAATACCATACACTGGGTGGCTTATAAACAGCAGAAATTTATTGCTCACTGTTCTAGATGCTGGGAAGCCCAAGCTCAAGGTACCAACACATTTTGTGGTGTCTGGTGGGGGCCTGCCTCCCGATTCACATGTGAAGTCCCCTCACTCTGTTCTCACATGGCAGAAGGGGGAATGAGCTCCCTTGGGTCTCTTTGATAAGGGCACGAATCCCATTCTTGGGGGCTCCATCCTTGTGACCTAATCACCTCCTAAAGGCCTCACCTCCTAATACCATCACATTGGGGATTAGGATTTCAACATATGAACTTTTGGGGGACCCAAACTTTCAAACCATAGCAACTAGCTTGACTCTAACATTCAGGCCTGGGGCTAACTTGGAGCACTTGCCCCACAGCTGGCCTTTCTCTCACCTGGCTTCCGGGGTGACATCTAGTTAGAGGCTTGGTGGTCACTATAGGGTCATAAGCTTGTCTGCCCAGAAGTTTTTAATAAATACCCCTGAATTTTCCTTGCAGGAAGCTCCTCTGTTTCCTAGCCTGGGGATGGCTCTTTCCATACTTTTTCTCTCCCTGCAGTTGCAGCAATCTCTGGCAAGGCCATTACATAAGCAGTGTCTCTTGCCAGCTGTCACCAAGGCCACCGGAAAAATCAAGACATATGTAAGCCAGCAATGGCTCACCAGAGGCCGGACAGCCCCGCATGCTCATTACTGCCTGCTTGGAGCTGGGTTTAAGCCCTCTCATGACTGCCAGCCCTGGATTTTTCCAAAACATGAAAAACCACAATGATATGCATTTGCTGCAGATTTTTTTTTCTTTCTTTTTTACTTTTTTTTTTTTGAGATGGAGTCTCATTCTGTCCACCAGGCTGGAGTGAAGTGGCATGTTCTCGACTCACTGCAACCTCCGCCTCCCAGGTTCAAGCAATTCTCCTATCTCAGCCTCCCAAGTAGCTGGGATTACAGGCGCACGGCCCCACACCCAGCTAATTTTTGTATTTTTAGTAGAGACAGGGTTTCGCCATGTTGGCCAGGCTGGTCTTGAACTCCTGACCCCAAGTGATCCGCCCCCCTCGGCCTCCCAAAGTGTTGGGATTACAGGCGTGAGCCATTGTGCCCGGCCAACTGCAGATTTAAAACCAATTAAGACACTGAGGAGGTAGAACACAAGGCTAGAAACATTACCCTGAAAGCCATCTGTCCTTTTTGGTTCCTGATTTCTTCCTGAGGTCAAGGTCCGTACTTGTTCCTGTTTCCACATCCCACCTTGTTATGAGTCCATTTGTGTGTTTTTTGTGTGTTGCTGTAAAGGAACACCTGAGGCTGGGTCATTTACAGGAAAAGAGTTTTATTTGGCTTATCGTTCTGCAGGCTGTACAGGAAGTATGGCATCAGCATCTGCTTCTGGTGAGGCCTCAAGAAGCTTCCACTCTGGCCAGGCACAGTGGCTCACGCCTGTAATCCCAGCACTTTGGGAAGGCGAAGCAGGCAGATCACTTGAGGTCAGGAGTTCAAGACCAGCCTAGCCAACATAGTGAAATCCCACCTCTACTAAAAATACAAAAATTAGCTGAGCGTGGTGGCACACACCTATAGTCTCAACTACTTGGGAGGCTGAGGCACAAGAATTACTTGAACCCAGGAGATGGAGTTTGCAGTAAGACAAGATTGTGCCACTGCACTCCAGCCTGGGCAACAGGGTGAGACTCTGTCTCAAAAAAACAAAACAAACAAACAAAAAAAAAACGAAGCTTCTGCTTGTGGCAGATGGTGAAGGGGGAGTGGGTGCACCACAAGCGAGAGAGGGAGCAAGAGAGAGGAGAGAGTTCTCCGATTCTAACGGCCAGCTCCCATGTGAACTAATTGAGCAAGAACTCACTCATTGCTATGAGGAGGGCACCAAGCCACTCATGAGGGATCCACCCCACGACCCAAACACTTCCCACTAGGCCCCATCTTCAACATGGAGGGTCACATTTCAACATGAGAGTTGGAGGGGAAAAATAAGCAAACGATACTCCCTTCTCCCACCACCAGCTGCATGACTGTGAGTGAGTCATTTGGCCTCCCTGGGCCTCTGTGTCCTCATCTGCAAAATGAATGAAACCATCAACAGGGTCCCCTTCCTTCTGAAGCTCAATTTGTTCTAGTGTGGGCTGGCCTGGAGCACCCCTTCCTCCTCTCTGTCTCTGATCCTGCAAGACCTGGGCATGAAGCCGGTGCCCACACCTGGTGTGTGGATGGCCAGGGCTATTTTCTTGCAGCTCTTAGGTGAGGGACCACACCGTTTGTTGGAGCCAGAAGTGAGTATGTGACCCCTAGATTCATTCTACTAGGTGTTAGGTGACCACAGGGGTTTCCATGCCAGCTCCCCAAATTCTAACTGGTTTCTTTACAGAGCCCTTTGTCTACATCATCTCACTTGCAGCCTCCCCATGAAAGCAGCAAAATCCCCAGTGAGGATTCCTGATCTGCAGATGAGGAAGCTGGTTGGGTAGGAGGGAGAAGTGACTGAGGACAGCAGTGTCATAGATTACGACCGCTGTGTCCTCCACCTGACCCACTTAAAGAAAGGAAAGGAGGGATTGGGGACGGTTCACTCTGCATCGCCCGCACACCGATGCCACGGCTCACCCTTCCAGGCCAGCACCTCTATGAGCCAACACCACTGGGAGGTACAGAACTACCATCCAACCTTCCTGGCTGGCTGCACTCTCCCTTCAGCCCTCCAGCCTCCAGCGTGCTCCGTCCACACAGAGAGAGCCAGCAGGAAAGAGGGCAGTCAGGTCCCTGTAGCTGACAAGATGAGTGAGCTGTATCTAAGAAGTTGGCGGCTCAGGGTTCAGAAAGAGCCGAGGTGTGAGCCTTCAAGAGAAAGGCTCAACGTGAGTCAGTTTCCCCCCCTGGCAGGTAGGGTAATAGATATTTCAGAGTTTCATAAGAAGGAGGCAAATCTACACAAAATGCCCAGCACAAGGTTGGTCAATAAACAACCGTAATTCTCTCTGTGCTCCCTGTGAGTATCAGGCTGGGACCTCGCAAGCCACACCACACTCCGAGGCAGCAAAGATCCCAGCCTCTTTGGCATTCCAGTTGCATAATCTTGTTGTTGTTGTTGTTTCAGTCAGGGTGTCGCTCTGTTGCCCAGGCTGGAATGAAGTGGTGCCATCATAGCTCACTGCAGCCTCCAACTCCTGGGCTCAAGCAATCCTCCTGCCTTGGTCCCTCAAGCAGCTGGGGACTACAAGCAACACCATGCCTGGCTCATTTTTTTTTTTTTTTTTCTGAGACGGAGTCTCACTCTGTCACCCAGGGTGGAGTGCAGTGGCACAATCTCAGCTCATTGCAGCCTCTGCCACCTGGGTTCAAGCGACTCTCCTGCCCGGCTAATTTTTTAATTACAATTTTGAAACTGGAGTTAAGAGTCAAAAGATGTACAATCAATCTAGTAAAGTGAAACCCAAAACAACTTCTAGAAAAAGGGAAGAGTCGGGCCAGGCGCAGTGACTCATACCTGTAATCCCACCACTTTAGGAGGTTGAGGTGGGTGGATCACCTGAGGTCAGGAGTTCGAGACCAACTTGGCCAACATGGCAAAACCCCATCTCTACTAAAAATACAAAAAAAATACCTGGGCATGGTGGTGGGTGCCTGTAATCCCAGCTACTTGGGAGCTGAGGCAGGAGAATCGCTTGAACCCAGGAGGTGGAGGTTGCAGTGAGCCGAGACTGCGCCATTGCACTCCAGCCTGGGCAACAAGAGTGAAACTCTGTCTCAAAAAAAAAAAAAAAGAAAGAAAGAAAAACAAAGTGGAGGGTAACAGTGAGAAAAACAAAAAGATGACCATGAGAAGGGTATTTTTTTAAAAAAAGGATTAACAGAAGGGGTTAAGGTTGAGGCTTTTGGGGAGCAGATGGTAAACAGAAAAAGAACTTGGCTAACAAATAATTTGGATGAAAATTACTTAGTAAAGAGATTGGAAAGAATATGGCGTCAGAACAATAATGAACCATTTTTGATAAAAGCTAGTTCCTGGAATGGATTGCCTCTCATTTGTATTATATCAAAAGCTGTTTGGTAATTTAAGGGCAGCTGGTGAAGGTCTGGTGAAAGATCATAAACAGAAGGACTAAAAGAAGGGACTCAAGGAGAACATTCTCTGAGTCTGAAAAAAATACAGTTGGATTTGTATGCTGAAATGCCCCCAAAACAAATGATTCTGAGAAATGAAACCACGACCAGAAATGAGTTGAGAAAATGAACATAATGGAGTGTCTCAGAATAAGGGTTGAACGGCTGAAAAGAATAAAAAGGAGAGGTTCAAGCGGAGCTCAGAGAGAGAAGAAAGACAATCCTCAGGGTAGACCCGAGCAAAGGGTTTTTGTCTGAGGTTTATGCAATGAATCGTGGCTTCAGTGAGCTGATTCCTGGTATACATTGCACTACATTTGGCCAGAACAATGATTGCTGGTTTTTTTTTTTAACTCACAAAAATCAAAGTATTGTGTAGCTTTTTCCACCTGCCTGAGGCTCCAGGTTATGAAAAGAAAAGGATGAATCATAAGTAAGAATATAGCTTTGATGAAAAAGCCCTCTATCATATGATGACATGATTGGTTTAACAAGACCCATGGTGTTTGTCTGACGGAGACAAGACTATTTTTGGACTTCACGTAGCAGAATTCTTGTATCACAAGAATATTCGTAGATATTTGCGATATGAGTCCACTTTGAGCATCTGAAAGTTCAATTCTGGGTGCAGTCTGGTTTTTGTATGTGTTCTTGTAGTAGCAGTTTATTGCATAAGGAACAATTACTCCAGGGTTTTTTTGAAAAAAAAAATTAAGTAGCAGTAGTAGCTAATGCTTAGATGCTTACTACATGCCAGGCACCGTTTGAAGCTCTTGACATGCATTCACTCTTGTAACTGTTTCAGCAGCCCATTTAGGTAGATACTGTATGATTCCATTTTGCAGATGAGGAGACCAAGGCTCAGGGAGATTAAATAACTTTCCCAGCGTCATAGAGCCAGACAGGAGTAGAGCCAAACCCCCTTGCACCCACCCCTCTATTTGGCAATTGCTCATATTTATCCTATTTGCTTCAAGTTATCTTATATACAAGAGATAAAACACCACGTAGAAAGTTGCTGTGCCTGTTATATTCCCAGTCCCTGCTTCATCCCCTATCCCATCCACATGGGGTGTACCCTCCAGTTCCTTTTTCAAATATATTTACATAGATGTCATATTTATAGACAATAGAGAATGTTAGCTTTCATGTTTTGACATTTGCATAAGTGGTAATATACTCTACGTCCATTGTACAACTCGCTTTTTCCTCCATTTCCACCATTATGATGTGAGTGTCGTCTACATTGATATGAATCCATTTCTCTGCACCATCCAGGTCTGCAGTTGCTGGCCACATTTGGCTGCTGAGCAGTGATATATGACTAGTTGGAATTGAGATGTACCATACGTGTAAAACACATACCCGGTTTCAAAGACAGTAGGGAAAACAGTAAAATGTCCTATTAATAATTTTAATATTGATTACTTGTTGAAATTATAATATTTTGGATGTATTGGGTTAAATAAAATATATTATTAAAATTAGCTTCACCTATGTTTTCTTTTTTCTTTTTTTTTTTTTTGAGACGGAGCCTTGCTCTGTCACCCAGGCTGGAGTGCAGTGGCATGATCTCGGCTCACTGCAACCTCTGCCTCCCAGGTTCAAGCAATTCTCCTGCCTCAGCCTCCCAAGTAACTGGGACTGCAGGTGTGTGCCACCATGCCTAACTAATTTTTGTATTTTTAGTAGAGATGGGGTTTTACTATGTTGCCCAGGCTAACCTCAAGTGATTCACCAGCCTTGGCATCCCAAAGTGCTGAGATTACAGACATAAGCCACCACACCTGACCTGTTGTCTTATTTTTCAATATGGCTGCTAGAAAACTGAACACAGCCTCTGTGGCTTGCGTGTTTGGCTTACATTTTTATCAAAGCGCAGCGATGTGGATCATTCCTCTTAGCTGCAGTCTGTCTGGGTTTTGTTAGTTGGCGAAGTAAGAAGCCCTAAAACTGAATAGTAAGAAGAATTACTATTTACTGTGCACAGATACTTACTCTAAGTGCTTTACAAGTAATGACCCATTCAGTCTTGTGAGATGGCATGGCTGCATGAAGTGAGGTTAAGCAATTGTCCAGTCATGAAGCTCCAAGGAGGCTGAGTTGAGGCTGAAGTCAGGCTGCTGGCTCCAAAGCCTGACCTTGTAACCACTAACTGGACAAGGCCCCGTGAGACACGGCATAAATCCACCTAAGAAAGCAATGACCTTAGAGCTTACCTTGTGGTGGGGCGAAGTTTCCTTCACTACAATACATTCTCCTTACATATCAATGGAGTGTCTGTCTTTCCTGACTTTTAACAGAGCAGGTTATAAACAGACACACATTTGTTGCAGCAATTTCAGCTTTAATGAAACCAGCACAGGCAGTATTTTTCTGATATCCGCTTGCAACATTATGAAGTCAGCTTTACTCTTTGCCACTAATTATATTAACTATTTTTAGGGCAAACTGTCAATGCACCATACTGGTTCATGCTTCCTAGGTTTTCAATTTATTTTCTTTAGCCATATCTATTTATACCTCAAGTGTTTTTCTTTTAAGAGTCATCCTTATTTTCCTGACAACGATATAGTTGTGGCTCATAATTAAGTTATAAAACATGCTGGGAGGCCAACGATGACGTGTGATTGCCATGGGGGATATTATTGATGAATATTGGATTGGTTTTTGAATTCTGAATTCAAACCCACTTTAACATTTTGAATCATAAAGTTACAGAACTGGTAGGGACCCGAAGTCTCTTTAGCGTTGGTTAAGATCATAGGCTTGGAGTCAGCAAGCAGCGTGGACCCTTAGGCTGAGATCTTAACCATTGTAAGTCTTAGTTTTCTTGTCTAGAAAATGGGGATCCTGCCGGGCGCGGTGGCTCAAGCCTGTAATCCCAGCACTTTGGGAGGCCGAGACGGGCGGATCACGAGGTCAGGAGTTCGAGACCATCCTGGCTAACACGGTGAAACCCTGTCTCTACTAAAAAATACAAAAAAAAAAACAAAAACTAGCCAGGCGAGGTGGCGGGCGCCTGTAGTCCCGGCTACTCGGGAGGCTGAGGCAGGAGAATGGCGTAAAAACCCGGGAGGCAGAGCTTGCAGTGAGCTGAGATCCGGCCACTGCACTCCAGCCTGGGCGACACAGCGAGATTCCGTCTCAAAAAAAAAAAAAAAAAAAAAAATGGGGATCCTGACATCCATCTTCTAGACCTCTTTTTGTGGATTGAGACAGTGACTGTAACTCTGTTCCCTGTATCTACTTTTATTCCATGGTAGTTGTGGTAATTACTATTATTATTATTATTACTATTACTATATTATCTTTCCCCAGATGACTCTAAGGGTATACAGTCTCTTCAAGCACATCTGGCCCTATTCTAACAGGCCTTTTTCTCCTCCATGCTCTACCAGAACTCCTGGACTTTCCCTTAGTTGGAGAGGTTCATGGTTAGAAGGAAGAAAACCCTGCAACCCACTCCCTCCCTTTGCTCTCTCTCTCTGGGGCATCGTGGGCAGCTCTTGCTGCAGAGAGCTGTGCTGAGGCCCTTTACCTGTACAGCGGACCCTCCAACAGCACTTCTGTCTATGGTCCTACTCGGCAAGGATCTGCCTCCACACAGCCCTCCCAATGTGCCTGAAAATATCAGCAGTGATCCTTTCCCTGGCCACCTTGCTCTTAAGGCTCCTGTTCATAGTACTATGTGGATGTGGACCTCCTCGCCTCTCTGCACTGCCCATGATGGTGGATTACGGCAGAACGGGCTCGCCAGTTGACAGCTTTCCCCACTCATGTCTTCTAACTAGCTAAGCTTAGGGTGGGTGTCCCCATTGCGCAGAAAATTGCTACTTAGCCCTCATAGCAAACTTGTTTTGAGAAGCATAACCATAAACCCATCTTTGGCCTACGATCCTAGGGAGTCCTCATGCCAACAAGACCTTTTGGGGTCAGC
Organism: Macaca thibetana thibetana; assembly: GCF_024542745.1. Classification (NCBI taxonomy): domain Eukaryota; kingdom Metazoa; phylum Chordata; class Mammalia; order Primates; family Cercopithecidae; genus Macaca; species Macaca thibetana. Next base: position 3,902,306 of record NC_065593.1, on the reverse strand, counting down.
CACGAATGTGAAGTTAGAATGCAGTTTAGGCTCTGCCATGACTCTGAACTAAATATGATTTTAGGGGTGAGGAAACTGGGACCTAGGGGTTTGAGGAACTGGCCCGAAGGTATGGAGAGTACCTGACTTTGTCGTTCTTCCAGGATATGATATTTATTCCTGGCACGAATCCCCTCTACCTTGTATTGAAAGCAAGGACAGCCTCCCTGCAACCACACATTACACCTGGCCATCCAGCAGGTGCATACTAAAAGTGTGTTGAGTTGAATTATCAGACTCTCAGCAGCCATGCAGCACTGAAGGGACCGCAATCCCTTTGCCTCTGCGTCCTTAGGGCTAAGCACGAGGTCTCGATGTCTCGCACTGTGGGCCGGGCCGGGTTTGGTGCCTCAGCCAGCAGGTAAGTGCTGTCTACGCCTCCTGCAGGTCCAGTGGTTCCTCTCCAGACTTGGGTGCACTGGGCCAGGCTGCGCCTTACTGACCTCAAGGCTTCCTGTGTTTGTGGCTTTGGGGCCCTCTTCATCGTGTGAATAGGAATAAGAAGATTGTTATTTCTGGCCAGGTGCGGTGGCTTGCGCCTGTAATCTCAGCACTTTGGGAGGCCGAGGAGGGCGGATCACCTGAGGTGGGGCGTTCGAAACCAGCTTGATCAACATGAAGAAACCCCGTCTCTACTAATAATACAAAATTAGCCGGGCGTGGTGGTGTATGCCTGTAATCCCAGCTACTTGGGAGGCTGAGGGAGGAGAATCACTTGAACCCGGGAGGCGGAGGTTGCGTTGAGCCGAGATCACGCCACTGCACTCCAGCCTGGGCAACAAGAGCGAAACTCCGTCTCAAAAAAAAAAATTGTTATTTCTGAAATAAATCCCCTATTTCTCACTATTTAATAATATTTAAATAATTTTGGGTCTTGACTCAACCCAAAACCAGGCACCCCAGACCCACCCACGGCCCGTCGCCTAGCAACAGTCTCCCCACCCCGCCTCCGCCCCGTTGCCAGCCGAGTGCCCAGTGCGCATGCTCAGAGCCTTCCTCCACACTGCGCCCTTGCAGGGCGCGCGGTGGTGACGTATAGAGTTCGCGACGCTGTCGGCGACCCGACCTCTGGGTTAACCTAACCCCGGAGCCATGGCCTCTGCTGGGGTGGCAGCCGGGCGACAGGCGGAGGATGCATTGCCGCCAACGTCCGACCAACCGCTGCCTGACACCAAGCCGCTGCCGCCCCCTCAGCCGCCGCCTGTCCCTGCGCCTCAGCCGCAGCAGTCGCCGGCGCCACGGCCTCAGTCACCTGCCCGCGCGAGGGAGGAAGAGAACTACTCCTTTTTACCTTTGGTTCACAGCATCATCAAATGGTAAGAACCTAGGAGAGGACCAGGCCCCATACTCCCTCCAGCTTCTCGTCTCAGCCGTTTCAGAGCTTCAAGAGGCCTTGGCGCTCTAGGGCATGCCCCCGTTTCGCAGATGGGGAAACTCAGACCCAGAGCGGGAAGAGGCCTTTCCCAAGACCACAGAGACATTCCATGAGTTAAGCAAACGATTTGAGCCCCGAGAGGTGCGATATCCTTAAGAATGAAGCCAGCTTAGAGACTACATACAGCCTCTTGTCCAGCGGCTCAAACGTGCATCCCATTGATCTTGAGCAAATTAAATCTCTTTAAGCCTCAGTTTTCTCACCTTTAATGTTAGTAATACTCACTTTAGTTCCTTATTTCAACAGACTCAACAGATAAGCATCATCTTCCCTGTGTGGGACACTGCCAAGTGCTATGGGATGGACACAGTAAAAGGGGCATAGAAGGAAAAAAAAGACATGATTGGGAATAACCCATAATTCAAAAAGATTGAGAGGGGAGCGGTGGCGATGGGAAATATTAGACTAAGCAAAAACACAGAAGTTGCCTGAGATGATTAGACCCACCTGTACTGACTTTGTTCTAACAGTACCAAAGGAAATAATTGTCATCCTTTTGGCCAGCCTTTAGGGTAGCCTGAGTTTTCAAAGTGACTCTGTAAAGGAAAAACCAAAAACAAAAGCACGAAAGTCTTACTGATCCCCGTGTTTGCCTAAATTATTATTTTTTTTGAGACAGGGTCTCGCTCTGTCACCCGGACTGGAGTACAGTGGCGTGATCTCGTCTCACTGCAGCCTCAACCTCCAGGCCTCAAGCCATCCTCCCACCTCAGCCTCCCAAGTAACCGGAACCACAGGCATGAGCCACAGCACCCAGCGAATTTTTGTACTTTTTGTAGAGATGGAATTTAGTCGTGTTGCCTAGGCTGTAAATTATTTTCATTATGTTACTTCACTCTATATCCACGTGATAGTAGGTGTAAACCCTTAGGCTTATAACTCTTATTCAGCCATTAAAGACCACAAAGTAAATTAAAAGAAAATTACGAATCCAGTAACATTCAGGTGAACATGAATGTGTTCTTCACTGTTTTACTGAAACGGAATTGTTACAACGTGAAGGTCTTGACCATTAGTGGCCCACCCACTTTTGAGTTTAAGCAAACTAGATTCACTTGCTGTGGGATGACCTGATGCTCTTCTGCCACTTTTCAAATAACTATAAAGGCTTTGTTCTCACATTAGACCCTGGATTCATTTGGCTTCACTTGGTGTTTACTGTTTATAAGGGCCGGGCGTGGTGTCTCATGCCTGTAATCCAAGCACTTTGGGAGGCCAAGGCAGGCGGATCACGAGGTCAGGAGTTTGAGACCAGCCTGGCCAACATGGTGAAACCCTGTCTCTTACTAAAAACAAAAATTAGCCAGGTGTGGTGGTGGGTGCCTGTAATCCCAGCTAATCGGGAGGCTGAGGCAGGAGAATCACTTGAACCTGGGAGGTGGAGGTTGTATTGAGCCGAGATCATGCCGTTGCACTCCAGCCTGGGCAACAAGAGCAAGACTCTGTCTCAAAAATAAATAAATAAATAAATTTTAAAAAATGTTTCTGGGATAAGACAGCCTGTTCAGTTTTTGTGAGCCTGTGATAATGATCACAGACAGAAATACATATGGAGCCCCTATAATCCCAGGGCAGTGCCGGATTATAAAGGGTTTAGTCAGATTAACCCCAGTTTACTGGTTTTAAGAAAAGTGTGGAAAAAGGAAAACACAAAATGTACACATTCACAAAGACAGCTCTTGAACCCCCCAAGAGTATATTCTTGAGCCCTGGTAAAGCAGCTGGATTGGGCTGGCCTTAAAGATGTAGTAGTAAGTTATACTACAGAGAAGAGGCTTTGAAGTTAGACAGTCCTGAGTTCAAATCTGTATACTGACATTTTCATGCCTTCTAATATTGATATAAATGTCTAACCTTTCTAGGCCATAATCTTCTTATCTCTAATATGTCCATAGTGGACCTCAAAAGAGAGGTTTAGATTATGTAATAGCTCTATAATGTGCTGACTGGGTGACCTGGGCAAGTAGCTTAGCTTCTCTGAGCCTGTTTTTCTCTTATGAAATGGGAATGCTTATGTCATAGGATTGTTGGGAGATGTACTCAAGAGCATACCTATGAAACCTAGTGGGTTGATCACATGTGCTTGTCTCTGTTTCGTCTAAAGGGACACAGAAGGGACTTAAAAAAAAAATACATAAAACCTTCAGACGCAGTGGCTCATGCCTGTAATCCCAACACTTTAGGAGGCTGAGGTGAGCTGGTCGCTTGAGCCTGGGAGTTCAAGACCAGCCTGGGCAACATGGCAAAACCCCATCCCTACAAAAAATACAAAAAAAAAAAAAAATTAGCCAGGCGTGGTGTGTGCCTGCAGTCCTGGCTACTTGGAAGGCTGAAGTGGGAGGATCACTTGAACCCAGATCATGCCACTGTACTTTAGCAAGGGTGACAGAACGAGACCCTATCTCAAAAATAAAAAGCATAAAACCGAAAAGAATAGGACAGGAGATGATCGCTACAAAGTGAATGACCAGTGCTAATTCATCTACCAACTCCTAAGCAGCTGGCTTGTTAAACATGGCCTACCCCCAGATCTCAGGAACTCTAGTGCAAGGACCCCCTGGAAATAGGGGTGAAGGTGGGTCTAAGAACAGGATGATTACTTGAAGTCTGTTTAAGAAGCAGTCCTGTCCCACCTCCCATCCCCTCCAAGCGGCCAGGTGACTACCCTTCTTCTAAATTGGTGGGTGGTTAAAAGGTTACTCTCCCAAGATTTATTCTTAGGAACAAATAAGCCAGAGAGTACCTGGACTGGGGGACAACAGGCACACTGCAGGGGTAGGTAGGGGGAATCATAACTGAAAAGAGGGATTAAGAGAAAGTTCGCAGTCTGAAGAGAGACCCCACCCGAGCCTTCCCCCACCTGGCTTCTAGATTGGCAGCCAAAGAGAGTGGAAGTGCCCTCTCTATCGTGTGTGACCAATTAAGAGAAAAGACATTGGGAAAAAAAAAAAAAGCCTAGTCAATTAATTCTGAGAAAATGAACAAGCATCACTCATTTGCAGAGCTTCCACTAAGCCTTTTAATGTTTTATTCTTAAACATATGAGTGGATGGCCAAGGCCACTAAGCATAGGAAGAAACCCCCTGGTAAGAAAGACACGGGTCAGGTGCGGTGCCTCATGTCTGTCTGCAAGCCCAGCACTTGGGGACGCTGAGATGGGAGGATAGCTTGAACCCAGGGAGCTGAGGCTACAGTGAGCCATGATCACACTGCTACATTTCAGCCTGGGTGACATAGACTCTGTCTCAAAGAAGAAAGAAAGAGAGAAAGAGAGGAAAAAAGAGAAAGACAAGACAGAAGAGCAGAAAAAGCCACTTGGAGGGAACAGTAGCTGCAAAGGAATGGAGTGGTTCTGCAGCTGTAAATATGAGAAGAGGCTAGGATCCAACCTGAAAACCTTCAGTATAGGCGTGTCTTTTGAGTTTATAGGCTAATGAGGGAGGAATAAGGGCAGAGGAGGAAGGGAGAGGAGACCACGTGAAGTCTGGGGGAGTCAGAAGGCTTGGTGACATTGATGCCAACATGAGTCTTCAATTAGGAAAGGGAGGCAGGAGGAAGGGTGGTATAGGAAAAACATGTAAGGACACGAAGCCAAGAAATAGCATCTACTCATGGGAGTCAGCTTCTAGCTTGGTGGTGCTGAGCATACATCCAAGGCAGGAAGAGGGGACTGGGGAGGAGGGAAGAGCCAGGAAACAGTGCAGGGGTCTTCTGAGGGATGGGGAGCTAGTGCAACTGTCAGGCTGGAAGCCAGTCAAGACACAGTCGTGGCGGGCGGAGATGAGGGCTAGGATCGTGTCCAGTCCACCCAGGTGGTGCTCTCTGGCCCTGGGTCCCTTCCTTTCCTATAACTTCCCCAGTGATCCTTTTGTTATTTTTTTTTTTTTTTTGGAGACGGAGTCTCGCTCTGTCGCCCAGGCTGGAGTGCAGTGGCCGGATCTCAGCTCACTGCAAGCTCCGCCTCCTGGGTCTACGCCATTCTCCTGCCTCAGCCTCCCGAGTAGCTGGGACTACAGGCGCCCGCCACCTCACCTGGCTAGTTTTTTTGTATTTTTTAGTAGAGACGGGGTTTCACTGTGTTAGCCAGGATGGTCTCGATCTCCTGACCTCGAGATCCGCCCGTCTCGGCCTCCCAAAGTGCTGGGATTACAGGCTTGAGCCACCGCGCCCGGCCCTTTTGTTATTTTTTTACTTCTTGCACAGGGGATGAGTAAGGAGGTAAAACCTGAAGTAGTGAATTTAGCCTTTCTTGTTCTCATAAGTAATTCAGAATTTTTAAAAAATTATTTAATAAAAGTAACAACTGCAAGTTTAGAAGTACAGAGAAATGGAAAATGGAAAAAGGGTTCCTTCCCCCAAGTCCCCTCCCCTGTAGTAACTGCTATTAATACTTTCCTAAGTTCCTTCTGGGAATTACATATGAATGGAATTTCAAACATGTATATGTACTTGACTTTTTTCACTGATTAGTCTATTTCGGCCACCTTTCCATACTGCACATAAAGATCTACCTCATTAAGGCAGCTGCAGAATATTGCGTCTTGTGGATGCAACATGACTGATGTAACTGGTTTTCTGTTGATGGGCTTCTAGGTGGTTTTCTTATTCTTGCTATGACCAGCAGTGCTAGGGTTAGCATCTTTGTGTAGGAGTAAGTTATGATCGGACAAATCCCAGCAGTAGAATTGCTGGAGCACATTTTTTATTGTGATAGTTATGCTAAATTTAGAGCACTACATCTTTTTAGCTATTTTCCAAAATTCAGTCCTTGTAGACTAGACTGCTTCAGTTAACCTAAAATGGCCTATAAGTCTGCCACCCAGAAAGCATTAAACAAAAATTAAAGTTGTAGATGGATTCTGCGAGTACCCGTGGATATGAAATGGAAAGAGGGCCTCTCCCTTCACTCCTCCCAGCTCCCTTGCAAAGCTGCATAATATTCCACTTTCTGAATGTGCTGTCGTTTATGTAAACAGTTTCTTGCTCAAGGACACTGTCGTTTCTGCATTTTGCTTTTGGAATCAGCACTGCAGCAAGCATCTTTGCCCATGCTATCTTGGTGAACTCTTGGTAGTCTTTGTGGGGGTAAATTTCTAGCAATGGGATATGTGAATTTACCGTTTGGGTCACTGTGAGCAAATTCAGAAAGAATGCCCTGATCTATGCTTCCACCGACAGGGTTTGTGTCTTTCCCCATCACCTGCCATCACCATTAAACTTTTAACTTTGGCAGATCTCATAGGTCAGAAATGATATATTGATTTCTCATTATGTTAGGTAAAGCATCCCTTCATAGGCGATTTTATATGTCGCTTGTATTTTTCCCTATAAACTGCTCATTTCTCTGTCAGATTCTTTTATGTACAGAAAGGAAATAATGTCTGTTAAATGTACTGTAAATACTTCCCCCAGGGTTGTTGCTTTTATTTTTTTACTTTGTTCATAGTCATGGTTTTTGTATTTGTTTTTCATTCAGATGCATAGAATTTCTTGTAGTCAGATTTGTTAAGCCTTTCCCTTATGGCTTCTGAGTTTTGGTCCTACTTAGAAAGGCTTTCCCACTCTAAAATTATAGGTGTTGATCCCTTTTTTCTAGAACTTTCATGGTTCCATTTTTTACTTTTAATTCTTTGAGGCTCCTGGAATTTATTTTGGTGGGAAGAGTAAGGGGGCCCCAGTTAGCCACATCTTCCCACTGCTGTTTTTGAATATTTGTTATTTTCCCTGCTTGCCGTGCCACCTTTACCATGCACTGAATTCCCATATGTTTTCTGATCTACTTCTGGACATTCTCTCCTTCTCCAGCACCAAACTGTTTTAGTTCTTAAATCTTCATGGTACATTTAATTATCTTTTAAGGTTAATTTTTTGCCCTTCCTCTTTCTTGTCAGTATTTCCCTGGCCCTTCCTTTCCCGTGGAGTTTTCTAGCAGCCTGCCTAAGATCATGATGCTTTTGGTTACTGGAACATTTCGTCTTTAATCTGCTTCTTTACTTCCAAGCCTGTTGATACCACTCATTGGCCAGGTCGTTCAGCCTTGCTTTTGGATATTGTAATCAGTATTTAATTAGTATCTTTGCCTTTATGCTCATTTTATCCTGTGAATATTATTTGGTTAATTGTTCTCTGTTCTCCGTTCTTCCCAAATTGAACCCAAACTTAGCCCTTCACTCAGGGATCTCTGCAGACCATCTTCAGGTTGCCTGCCCGGATAACCCAACACAAGGCCCACAGAGGGTCCTCTTGCTGCAGGTGCTGTTGGGTGGGTGGAGTCCTCCAGGCTGGCAGACCCTCCAGCCCCTCCACTAGAAGTGCCCATGGAAATGCTGCACAGAGCCCTGTGAACCAGAGCCTCTCCTGTACCCCAGGGACCCGCCTGGTTCTGGGAGTGCTCTGGCTGGGACAGCCCTGCTTGGAGTTGGAACCCATAGCACTTTCATCTCTTCTAGTGTCTTTCCTGCAGTTGAATGAAAACTTAAACTACACATTTATGTTATTTTTAAAGAATGAGGAAAGGGAGGCCGGCCGTGGTGGCTCACTCCTGTAATCCCAGCACTTTGGGAGGCCGAGGCGGGTGGATCACGAGGTCAGGAGATCGAGACCATCCTGGCCAACATGGTGAAAGCCCGTCTCTACTAAAAATACAAAAATTAGCTGGGTGTGGTGGCGGGCGCCTGTAGTCCCAGCTTCTAGGGAGGCTGAGGCAGGAGAATCGCTTGAACCCAGGAAGCGGAGATTGCAGTGAGCCATGATCGTACCATTGCACTCCAGCCTGGCGACAGAGCAAGACTCTGTCTCAAAAAAAAAAAAAGAATGAGGAAAGGGAAAAGAAATCACATTTTCTTGCCTATAAGAAATATTATAAATCCCAACTTTGAGACTTTCTTGATATATATGGATCCTACATTTTAAAAATATATCATAAAGGAGTAATGAAATGGGCTCTGTTAGATTGGGGAAAATTATTATTTTTTCCTTCAAACTTAATAAATCGAATCTGAGTTTGGAACGAAGTAGCCCAGCCTAGGCCTTCTGAATTACAGTTGTTGCTGCCTTGCATGATGGTTTTGGCTCCCTTTGTAAGAGTAATCTGTCGATGTGGGTACTTTAAAAACATTTTTTAAATTCAATTTTTTAAAATTCTTTACAAGGTCTGAGGCTGCTAGGTAGGTAGAGGGGAGCCGTCCTTGCCACCACAGACAGGGCTCCAGTGATGAGCACGCTGTCCCGGCGCCTCTAGCTTGGCCTGGCCGCTTCAGCAGGTCAGCAAGACCTCAGAGCCCCAGCCAGACCTCTTTCGTGGGAACAGGGTGTTATTGACTGTCTTCTGCCCACTCAAGTGTCTGTTTTAATCTGCCCGGCCTTCCATGCCAGCTGAGACCTGTTCCCGGGTTGTGTAGGAAGCAGCCCCCACTAAGTGCCCACACTGGCTTCCCAGGGATAGTCACGCAGTTACTGAAGGCCTCTGCCGTTCACTTTCTTCTCCCTCAGCCACACCCCAGGGAGCAGGATGAGCGGCCACAGATAGAGGGTGTTCATAGACTGCTTGGGCGAGGTGTTTCCAGTCTGCCTAAAAGCCTCTTCACTCCTCTGCCATGTCATTTCCATCCACTCAGTATGAATTATAACCAGAAAGTGGGCCCCACCAGAAGGCAAGCCCCACAAAGGCAGGCCTTTGCGAGTGAGCACTTCCTTAGTGGGCGTGAGAAATGCCAGGCAAGCATTTACATGGGTTCTGGGAAGAGTGGGAAGCTTTGCCTGGGAAGGCTGGAGGCGCTTGTGGTGGCACTGGGGGGCCTCCTTCACAGTTTGAATTTGCCTGAAAGGTGTTGTGTGTGGGTAGGAGGCCATCGTTTTTGAAATGGAGTCTCACTCTGTCGCCCAGGCTGGAGTGCAGTGGCATGTCGTGGCTCACTGCAACCTCTGGCTCCCAGGTTCACTGGAATCACTTGATTTTCGTGCCTCAGACTCCCAAGTAGCTGGGACTGCAGGCACACACCACCATGCCTTTGTAAAAAAAAATTGTATTTTTAGTAGAGACGGGGTTCCGTCTCTGTCTACAGGCACACGCTACCATGCCTTTGTAAACATACAAAAAAAATTTTTATTTGTATTTTTAGTAGAGATGGGGTTTCGCCATGTTGGCCAGGCTAGTCTCGAACTCCTGGTCTCAAGTGATCTACTCACTTAAGCCTCCCAAAGTGCTAGGATTACAGGCGTAAGCCACCACACCCGGCCGCCATCTGGGATTTTTAGGCAGCATAGTGACCTGCTCAGACTTGGATTTCTTTTTTTTTTTTTTTTTTTTGAGACGGAGTCTTGCTCTGTCGCCCAGGCTGGAGTGCAGTGGCCAGATCTTGGCTCACTGCAAGTTCTGCCTCCTGGGTTTACGCCATTCTCCTGCCTCAGCCTCCCAAGCAGCCGGGACTACAGGTGCCCGCCACCTCGCCCAGCTTAGTTTTTTGTATTTTTTTAGTAGAGACGGGGTTTCACTGTGTTAGCCAGGATGGTCTTGTTCTCCTGACCTCGTGATCCGCCCGTCTCAGCCTCCCAAAGTGCTGGGATTATAGGCTTGAGCCACCGCGCCCGGCCTGACTTGGATTTCTAAAGGTGGGTGGGGCAGAAGTGGTTCAGAAGAGGAGAGGACCTGGATCCACAGGAAGGCAGTGGCAATGGAAGGTGGCTGGTCTAGAGGAGATGGAGCTGGCAGGCTGGAGGCTGGGAGAAGGGGGCACACAGGTGCAAGTCTGGGGGTCTGGGAGGCCAGGCTCCTAGCTCGGCCAGTAGAGTGTGTAGGTGGGACTGCGCCCTCCCCTCATCCCCTGCTGACAGCGAGTCTATGCTGGACATTTGCCGTCTCCCAGACTCCAGGCAGGAACACCTTGGTAACTGTGGGGAAGAAACTGAAGTGCAGGAAGGAGGGCTGGCTGGGGAGTGCTCCCGGTGTCCAGGGCTCAGGAGTGGATGTACACGTTGTGGGCATTTTGTAGAGCAGTGATTTTTCATACTCCGTTTAGCAACAGAACTTTTTGTTGCTCTTTGCTAAAAAGAATATTTTTTACATGGAATGCTGTGAGCAGTTGAAAGCAAGGGTATAAGTTCAAGGCCTTCCTCTCTGGAAGGCCTCATAGGTCTTGGCAGAACTGGAGCAGAGAAACACAGTTGATAGGTAAGTAGTAGACAGTATCATCCAGGGCGGGAGGGAGAAGTGCGCCCTCTGTGGCTACAGAGAATCTGCATCAGTACAGTTTTTTTTTTGGAGGACATTTTGGTAATGTCTGTCAAAAATTTAAATATATATAACCTTTGACCCAGAATCCCTACTTATAGGAAATGATCTTACCAAAATAGTTGCGCAAGTACATAAGGGTATAAGTACAAGATGTTCACTGTCATTCTAGTACATTACAAACAGTACAACCACCCGTGAATAGCCAGGGTGATTTAGCTGTCTGATTGTATACATGTTAGCGTGGAAGGACATCTGAGGTGCATTGTTAACTAGAAAAAGCAAGAATGAGAACCATGGATGGTCACATTTCTGTCAAATAAGAAAAGTTTGTGTGTTTTGTATGCTATTGTAGATTTCAAAGCCATCTGAAACAGTGGACACCACGTGTTAACAGAGGTTATCTCTGGAACAAGGGGTTAATGAGATTTCCCTTTTCTAAGCCTTGGGTGGCTGTCATTTTTGAATTTTTTCCCTCAAGTAACCTATTACTGTCATTTTTTAAAAAATGATCTTAGAAAAATGAAAGCCACAGGAGTTAGTACGGTGTGAGGAGAGCCTGTGGCCAGAGGAGTGGACTGGTAAGGGCTAGTCTGAGGGCAAGGCAGCTAGGACAGAGTGGAGCATGAGGCACAATGCATGGAAGTTGTGAGGAAGAAGAAATGGGAAACGTGAGTCAGATGCCACCAAGAGGTCAAAAGAAATGACTATCAGGTTTGGGAGGAAGTCCGTGTCCGTGGTTCTAACACGGTTATTGGCCAGTTTGCATCTGTACTAAAGCATCCATACTAAAAAGAAGAACAACAAAGAAAATCCGGGCATGATTCTCAGACACACCCACCTAAACCCTAGGATGTTGCCCGTGAGTCTGGTGACACAGATACAACTGTCTGTTATCCGTGGGAAGGATGCTCAGAGGATCACCCCTAGCGGTAGTATTTTTGTCTACTCTTTTAAAAAACCGTAGTAGGGGGCGGGCGCATTGGCTCAAACCTGTAATCCCAGCACTGTGGGAGGTCGAGGTGGGTGGATCACCTGAGGTCGGGAATTCGAGACCAGCCTGACCAACATGGAGAAACCCCGTCTCTACTAAAAATACAAAATTAGTGGGGTGTGGTGGTGCATACCTGTAGTCCCAGCTACTCAGGAGGCCGAGGCAGGAGAATCGCTTGAACCCAGGAGGCGGAGGTTGCAGTGAGCCAAGATCGCACCATTGCACTCCAGCCTGGGCAACAAGAGTGAAACTCTGTCTCAAAAAAAGAAGAAACCACAGTAGGTGGGACCAAAGTGCTCTGACCTTGCCTTGTTTGTACGATGTTCATCCTCCTTGACCTACTGGCTTTTTTCATTCCTTCTATAGTTGGTCGATGACTATCCTTGAACACAAAGGCAGGCCTACTTAGAGCTTTCTGCTTTTATTCACTCAGTATTTGGGCCTGTCCCTTTTCTTTTGGCTTGAATATTTCACAGTCATCCTGGCTTAGCAGGTGCCCACTTCTGAATAGCGTGTTTTATTCACGCCAGGAGTTCTGTGCTATTTCCCTCCACCAACTAGGGCAGTTGGGCTTGCAGAGGTGCCCCCCTGTGGGCTGCACGGCCCCTTTTGGCTCAGCTGCGCTCCAGGTGGCTTGTTTTACAGCTCCTTTTTTATTGTCTGAAGACTGTCTCCTTTCCTGAAAGTTCACCAAAGAACAGGCAACCCTTGCGATTTGGGGGTTTTCAGAGATGAGCATCTTAAATGTGACCCACTTTCAACTTTCAGAACTAAATTTTCTTCTGGGTCAGGTTATGTTTGCTTCAAGAATGGAATTACCTGTCATCCACATTTCTATTTTAAGTACTTTTTCGTTTGTTTTACCATGTTGTTTCAGACTCATGTGATGTGAGTCAGTTTTTTAAAAAACTATATTTTAATTTTAAAACTTCCTTGGGACTTAAATTCGTAACAGTGTGTTAACACGCATGCCATCCAAGTAGAAGGATTTCAGAAGTCCAGATGGTTTCTGTCCACGTTTGTGGATCAGAGCTGAGACTTCAAAGAATTAAAATAAAAGAAGTTCCCTATTTGCTTCCTTCCAAAGGGTTTTTAGTTCTCATGAATACCAGTTCATCCTCTCTAGAATCTGAGATAAGGTATACTGTTAATGGTGTCTCTCAATTGAGGGCATCAAATGACAAGAGATGTTTGGCTGGCCTCTCATTTCCTGGAAGAAGTGATTGATTCTCCGTACCCTCCCTCTGAGTTTAGAGCTGTTGGTAAATACTGAGCTGGCCATGGTGGCCATCTGATTTGCAAGGTGTGAGATGTAACTGATGGATCGCCAGGAAAGATGGATATTTTGCCTGCGTAAGCAGAGAAATGATGAATAGTAAACATGAATTAGCACCATCTGGGTTGAAATTTCCCGCTACAGATGAACATTTATTTTAAAAATTAATGATCATTGACAGTTTTTCCCTCTTATGCCTCAGTGGCTTACTTTCAGAACAGCTTACTGAATTGCCTTTTAGTTTTGGTCTCAACCACTTGTTTTCAAAAGCTCATCCACTTACTAACTTTTAAAAAATGTATAGGAAGTTGGGTGCGGTGGCTCATGCCTATAATCCCAACACTTTGGGGGGCCAAGGCAGGTGGATCACCTGAGGTCAGGAGTTCGAGACCAGCCTGGCCAACATGGTGAAACCCCATCTCTACTAAAAATACAAAAATTAGCGGGGCGTGTTGGCACGTGCCTGTAATCCCAGCTACTCAGGAAGCTGAGGCAGGAGAATTGCTTGATCCGGGACCGGGGAGGTGGAGGTTGCAGTGAGCCGAGATCGCGCCACTGCCCTCCAGTCTGGGCGACAGAGTGAGACTCTGTCTCAAAAAACAAACAAACAAACAAATGTATAAGAGCAACTGCCAGGCTGTTTTTTTTATCTTAAGGGAGATTGTTCTTGCCTCGTTTTTCATTGAGTAGGACCTCTGTGCAGCTAATAGCTGTGAGATAGAACGAACGGTCTGCCTTGAAAGTGAACTTGAATCAAAGGCAGGGAGTGTCCATCACCATGGCAGAAGAGAGCCTGTGTCTGCTGAGACATTTAAATCAGTTCCATTTTAACTAATTTAAAATTTATGAACAGCTCTGTGGAAATTAGTCTTTATGTTAAGAGGTTCAAGCCAGCATCAAAACCTCAGCTAAAATTAGCTCTTGCTAGCTGGTGAAGCCTCCTGATTGGCCTAGAAATGGCTCCAATTAGACAAAATGTCATATTTTAGCAAGTTTTGTTTGGCATTTGTCACCTGATATTGGTATTGGTTTGTTAATTGAACCAACATGTTCATGAGCTTATTTGCCAAGCATTCATTCTTTCCACAGACATTTCTTGAGTGCCTGCAGTGTGCCACACACTGGGCCGAGGGTAGGGAGACACCTGTGACCAGACAGACATGGTCCTTGACCTCACAGAGGTGACAGTTGACAGAAGATCAAGAGTGTCTGTGTGTGATCTGCAAGTGTTCTAGGCCTGGGAGCTCTTTGCTGGCTGCCTAAAAGAGAACCCGTCCCTTCCTCTGGGGGTGGACAGCCTAGTCAGAGGCTAGACACATAAAATGAAGTGTTCTAAAAGCTATCGCAGGAATGACAGCGAGCTCTGGGGGGTGCAGGACGGGAAAGCCAAGACATGTATCAAGCTGCGAATGCTAACAGCTGTTCTTCCCCCACAGCATGGACAAGGACAGCCCGGAGGTCCACCAGGACCTGAACGCCCTCAAAACCAAGTTCCAGGAGATGCGCAAGCTCATCAGCACCATGCCCGGCATCCACCTGAGCCCTGAGCAGCAGCAGCAGCAGCTGCAGAGCCTCCGGGAGCAAGTCAGGACCAAGAACGAGCTTCTGCAAAAGTACAAGAGCCTCTGCATGTTCGAAATCCCTAAGGAGTAGAGTGAGGCCGACTTCCTGAGAAACGGGGGGAAGCCAATGGCCTGTCTCCCCACTACCATCCCCAAAGTCTCCTTGGGGCGTGGTTCCTGTGGACCCCAGCTCAGAACCTCAAGGTGCAGGGGCGGGGCTCCTGTGCTGCTGCATGTGCGTCGCCTGTGCGGGAGCCAGCACCGAGCTTGGCTGCGCTGGGTTTCTTCGTGTAGATCCATATGTCTAGATGCATAATAACTGGAGTGCCTGCTGGTGGAAGTCAGAATGCTCCTGGAGGCAGCGGAGGGGGTGGAGGGCTCTCCCCTGCCGCTGGGGAGGGGGCCATCTGCTGCGCCGGGCTCCACTGACAGATCTGAAGAGCACAGTAGGAAGGGAGGCAGTTCCTCTTTGCTTCCTTCCCTCCCTCTCCTCCCACCCCCATAGGATCAGTGTGTACCAGGTACACATTGTTCCCGTTAAAGCAGCTTCTTGAAACATTTGCATAGAATTCACTGGATGAATTAAGCCTGCGCTCATATGGCGTATAACTGTGAGATAATGTTTTGCAAGGCCAGAGGGTGGCCTTTTTCCCAAACAGTTTGGTTCCTTTTATGTTTGAGCCAGTGAATGGAACTATAGCTGTGGGGGTGTCAGCCCAGAGCCCTGCCAGGCAGCCCCTTGCTCCAGGTTCCCTGCCTCCTCCAGGTTCCCTGCCTCCTAGGCTCTCCTCGCGGTCACCTCTTGCTCCCTTCCTCGCTCATCACCCTCAGTCAGTGCCCAAGAGTGGACAAAACGCTTCAGATGTGCTTCCCCAGGGTTGACAAGGGGCCATCCTTTCCACACAGGCTCGAAGAGGTCTTCAGGCGAACAGACCTTCCCCCTTCTGGCATTTCAGATTCCCATTGCTCTGGTTAAAAGATCTTTTCCTTCTGGCCTTTGCACTTGTGGCAGCAACATGTACTACACTGCAGAGGGGTTCACTATGCACCTTGTGTTCAGAGAGCGGCAACCCTGGGGGCCAGTTCAGGTGGTCCCCGACCATGAGCTAGGTCTGAAAGTTACACAGCCAAGTTTGAGCTCTTAAAAGTTTGTGAACAGCCCTCATTTCCCCAGCTTCCCTGATTTCTTCCAGATGGGACGTTTTGTTTGTGTGCTCTCCCTTGCCTGTCAGACTGAGGTAAGAGCAGTTCTCTCCCTTTCCTCTCGAGGAGGAGGTGTGAAGTCCTGGAGTATTGTTTGGGTCTAGGAATGGGCACATAACCTGCGCTGACCAGTTTAGGGGCTTAACAGATGCCCGTCAACTGACCTCGTTGGCAGGAGGATTGGGTGGAGATGTTTTTAGCAGAGCTTCCATTAGTGTAGACCTGTAGCCACGTGTCAGAAGGTGGGTGGCATATTGGGGACCTGGGGCTGTGTGAAGGAGGAGATCAGATTTCAGTGGCTTTGGGCAGAAAAGCAGGCTCTGGATTTAAGCGAGTGGTCACCTGTGAGACCAATTCTACCTTGGGACTGTTATTTAACTGAATCAGTTATTTCCTTGAAATTTCACAGTAGTGGGTGGGCCAGTTTTAAGGCTCTGACAGATACCATGAAACATGAAGCACGTGGAAAATACAAGACCCCCAGGGTCTTTCTGAGTGCAAGGCTGAAATGGACAAGGGCTCCTCGTAGGGGCGGAGGGAGCCGGAGCCTGCCTTGTGTTCCTTTTTTGACTTGTAACATTTTTCAAATGCATAATTAAAAGGACTTACGCTCTGCTGTCTCAGGACATCATGCTTTTTGGACTGAGAAATTCATAGTGGGATGGCTCTCAGGGAGTTGAGAGAAAAATGTTTCTGTCTATTCAGACACAGAACCACACCTCTGCTTATCACCTCCCTCCGCCCCAGGACACACACCTGCTGAACCAGTGTGGAACAGGAACTCCTCTCCTGGCTGGCCTCAAGGGCAGTTTGCCTGGCGTGTCATCCCTGCCAGTGCCTGTCACGGGCCCCTGGGCCATCCGTGGTTGCCTTTTTTTTTTTTTTTTTTTCTGGTGGGGCGCGGCGGGGTGGGGGGTGCCTTTTTGTGACTGGAGGAGGAGCCACCCTCACTGGAGCAGGGTTGAAATCCTTCTCAGACGATTTTGAGTGTCTCTCACAGGGCTGAGCACCCTCTCAAAGCCACCAATTATTTGGATTACTGGGTGGCCAGCATTTGTGCTAAGTACTTTTCAAACATCGCACTTAATCCCCATAGCGAGCCCATGCCAGGGGTGTTCACTCTTCCTGGGGTGAAGAATTTGAGGCTTGGCAGGTGTCGCCCACCACAGGTTTACAGTACTAGTGGCAAAGAGAGTGGTGCTCCAGGGTGCCTTAGCCATGAGAGGGAGACAGCAAGGCTGAGCGGGGCATGGGGCTCCACACCTGGCCATGAGCACTGCCTGGAGCTAGCGGGGAGCGGAGGCCAAGGAGTTCCCTGTCTCCAGACAGGGTGGCACCCTGGAGTGAGGGGGTGGGGGTGGGCACCAGGATGGGCCTGCTTCCAGATGGGTCTCAGGCTCTTTCCCCAGGGCCTGAGTGATGCCTCCAACAGTCTGAAAGTTTGCCTGGGCCCACACTGAGTCTGGTGACAAAATGGCTAGGCACAGTTCCAGTGGCATTTACACTGAAGAATTCAAAACATTCTTTCAGAAAATGAGGCCTTTTGTCATCGAACCCAAAGAAAATTAAGCGGATGGATGGCTAGAAAGAGTTCATCTCCAGGGGGAACCCTGAAATCCTTTATATTCCTCCTGGTTTTCTAGGGAACCATCCCCTGCATAGATGCCCCAGGCATTGGGGGCTTTTCTGGCAGCCCAAGCTGCTTTCAGAAGGCCAGGGTTATTTTCCAGTTCTGGGGAAGTTCTAGTTCCACCTAAGTCAGAGCCCAGCCCCTTCCTTCTCCGCACCCTTCCCCACTCCAGCCATCTCTAAAAGCAAAGAAAAACCGGTTTTCCATTTTAAATTATTTTATTGTATATTTAAAAAACAACAGCAATAACTTTAAAGACCTCACACACACACAGTATAAACACCTGGGTAAGGTTTTGTTCGTGTCCTTGTTGACACCGGAACTACCGTTAAAGTGCAAGTTTTGTTTTGTGTTCCTTTGTGCAGTGTCACTCACATGTAAACGAGTCACTTGGCTATGATTTGACCCACGCCCCCCTTAGTTTCGGGAGGGCAGAGGCTCTGCCGGCTGTCACAGCAACCCGGATTCACAGACAAGATAATGCCCCTGGGTCCTGACCCGCAAGCGGGCAGGACGGTTTCTTGAAGCCTAACAGAGGCTGGATAACTTCACATCCCCCCCACCCTGCGCTCACTCTTAGGTCTTTGAGAAGACAAATCCACCCTCAGCTGGGCCCTCGCCCCCCAAGTTGTGGGGGTGGCTGGCGCCAATGGGGGAACGGGGGTGGGGGAATAGTCCTAGTCTTGGCCAGTTCTCTTTCCTTCCGGAGCAGATGACCGTCCCTTCTCGATTCAGTGGCGCCTCCCCAGTGCTGGGGGCAATCGCGGGGAGGGGAGACGCCAGTCCGCGCGCTCGCGGCCCGGGGCGCACGGGGCGTGCCGGGCCGTTGGATTTGACTTTTAAACAAAAAGGTCCTCCTTAGGTTGTGTCGCTGGCGCGGCGGGGCTCCTAGCTGATGACGCAGCGCTCCTTGTCCTTGGCCTGGCTGCCGGCGCTGGCCTTCTCGCGGATGTACATGAGGTCGCTGTGTACGCTGGGCCGGCGCGCGAAGGGTGCCACGATGCCGAAGGCGTCGCCCGGGTCGCCGCCGCCGCTGCCGGCCCGCAGCAGCTTCTTGTTCCGTAGCGCCTTCTTGTGCAGCACGTCGCAGTACTGCACCGACACCTTGCGGTGCAGGTCCGGGCTCATCTCGCTCGGCAGCTTGGCCATGGCGAAGAGCGCGCGGAACATCTGGTCCAGGCTGCTGTTCTTCTTGGCCGAGATCTCGAAGTAGGCGCAGCGCTGGGGGTCGTCGCCCACCAGCTGCTCGATCTCGCGCTGGTCCACCTCGCGGTAGAAGTCCCGGTCACCCTTGTTGCCGCAGATGACCAGGGGCACGTCCACGTTCTCCTTAGTTTTGTTCTTGAGGCAAGACTTGGTGTCGAGGATCTGCTGCCTGAGCCGCTGCACCTCCTCAAAGGAGTCGCGGTTGTCCAGGCTGAACACCAGGATGAAAACGTCTCCTAGAGGGGGCACGGAGGGCAGAAAAGGAGAAGGTGAGGGTGGCCGCCCAGGGGACAAGTCGGGCTGACTTTGAGGCTGCGCGGGGCGCGCTAGCCTCTCTAAGCGCGAAGCGCACTACTTGGCGCGCGGCAGCGGGACCGGCGCTCACGGGGTGCCCTGGCCGAGGGTTGCCCGCCCTTCCCTCCCGTGCCTGCCCGGCCCCCGGCTCACCTGTGAGGATGGAGAGGCGCCGCATGGCGGGGAACGGGTGGTTGCCGGATGTGTCGAGGATGTCGAGCTGGTACACCTCACCGCGGATGGAGTAGAACTTGCGGTGGAAGTCCTCGATAGTTGGTGTGTAGGCGTCCTCGAAGCGGCCGGTGAGGAAGCGCGACACGATGGCCGTCTTGCCCACCTTGGACGAGCCGAGGATGACCATGCGATAGCAGTTCTTGGCGGGGATACTCAGCTCCGAGTCGCTCGGGCACATCTTCTTGATCATCGCGGCCAGTTTCATTGGGCAGAGGGGCCGCGAGGGCAGGCACGGGGCAGAGAGGACTGAGAGCCGCCGGGGGTCGCTGGGGTGGAGCGTGGGTGAGCGGCCGGAGGGCTCTGCTCGGGCTGGGCGCGGCTCGGGCTTGGGGCTCCGCTTCCACTTGGGCTGGGCTTAGGCTAAGCTGAGCTCGGCTCGGCTCGGGCTCTCCCAAGCTCTGGGCAAAGGCAGCTTGCTCTGGCTTTGGCGCCCGCCCGCCGCCCTTATACGCAGCCTGCGTCGCCGCCCCGCCCCGGCCCTCCCAGCTCGGTGCGTCACGTCCCGCGGGGCCCGCCTCCCCCGCACCGGCTCCCAGCCCCGGCGACCTCGTCGCCCGCTGCCCGGCTCCTGCCCTCTGGGGTCGGAGACTTGGGGGAAACAGTCCAGGGTCGGGCTGAGGCTGGAGGCACTCGGACTCCTCCACTGCCGCTTGCTTGGCGGCCGCAGGGCGTCGGGGTTCTGGTCCCGGCGGTGCCCCTGTCCCTCTGCGACTTCGGGCAAGGACCCCCCCCTTCCTGCATCTCCCGCGCGCGTACACTTACTTTCTTTGGTTCTGTTTCCCCAGAGAATAGTCATCTAGTAAGTAACCCAGTAAGCGCAGCAGCGTTTGCTGGGTGCTTGCACGGACTGTATATTGCAGTCCTCAGAGCACAGCCCCAGCCCCAGCCCCCTCCCGCTGCGGTCCCCAGCCTGGCTTTTCCCGTGAGGTGACCGCCGGGCGGACGCGGGGTTTCGGGGCCTCAGGTGCGGAGCTCGGCACCGTGCGCTCGGGCCGCTAGAGGGCAGCAGAGAGCCCGGCCGACGGCTGGGGAGGCTGCGGGCGCGGCGCGCAGAGCTGGAACAGAGGCTAGGGGCAGGCAGGTGGCGAGCGGCAGGAATGGGGCAGGGGCCTCAGGTAGCCAGGCTGGGGCCCAGCAGAAGCGGTCCCCAACCCCGCGCTCTGCTGCAGGCCTCAGCCTGCTCCTTTCTCCCAGCCGGACATGCTCTGTGGCATGGAGGGCTCTGCAGCCGGTGGCCCACACCCTCCATCATAGCATTTTGGGCCTTTACTGTGCGGCGCGTGGGCCGCCGTTCTCATTGTCTAGCTGAGAGAGCTGGAGCTCAAAGCCGCAGCGAGCCCAGGAAGGCCCTGGGAGCACAGCATAACCTCTTGCCTTCTCCTGGGCCTCAGTTTTCTCTTCTGGAAGATAGTGATTCTGGTTCTATGATTAAGGATGAAAACATGCAAATGCTTTAGGAGGGCGGGGCCTGGCAATAACAATAGCAACAATAACAGTAGTATTGACCCAGAGGCCTGGTGGGAGTACTCTCAAGAGCACACCGGGTTGATCAGTAACCAGGAGTGGGGTCATGTTGTTGAACACTGGCAACAAGCTGTCTGGAGCCAGCTCCTCAGCCCTGAGCTCTTGAGGAAGTCACTGCTCCAAGCCATGACAGGCAAGCTCTGTGCTCAGTGTTTTGCTTTGGCCATGTCTGATTTAGGAGAAACCTAGGGAGCCATTAGCTGGCACCACCGGCCCAGCTGTCAGGTGGGTGGGGGTTGCATGGGGGCACTCAGTCAAGGTACGGACTTGAACCACCTTCAGACTGAGCACCGCCTTCCTGTGCCTCCACAGTGGCACTGCATGGGCAGCCAGGCTCTAACTTGGGATGACTGATGGCCAGGGCTATAGTGAAGGTGGACCCCACACAGCCATTGCCTTCTGGGGCTCTAGTCCCAAGAGGGTCCATTTGATATGAGTGGAGGGCCTGAGGGTCAAGGATCACAGCCCAGTTCTCCCCTGGTCAGTGTCCAGGCTGGCCCCTTAAATCAGGAACATGACACTGGCAGGCACTGACCCAGCCTGGGTCCTCAGAAATAGTGACTCCTGGTACCATCTGTGCATGGCTGTCTGCCCTACGGATGCTGAGTTGTGAAGACCCAGGCCCACCTGCCATTCGCATTCTGAATGCCCCAGCGCGCCTACACCTCCTGTCGAGGAGGTGGCCTCTAGGACTTTACTCTCTCAAGCAGCAAGCCGACTTCCTTGTTTCTACCCTCCTCTTTTCTTTTAAAAGGGCATCTCTTTCTTTTTATTGCAAAAGTAATAAATGCTCATGGTTTTTTAAAAATCCAAACCATTTCAGAAAGGACCAGAATGAAAGGAGCGCTGGGACCAGGGCCTCTCTCGGCCACACCCAGGACAGCCTAGCCACCAATTCTGTGGGATGGCATCTCCTGATGTCCCCACATGGCCAGACTCCCAACTGCATGAAGGAAGCCTTAGCCTGGCACAGCCTCTGCCACCCAGCTCCTTGTACACGCAGGTGCCCTTTTTCCTTCTGGGGTTTGCCTGTGTGACTTTATACAAGGCCCTGCCCGAGCTGGCTAATCAGAGTGACTGGGGAGGGCCGGGGGATGGAAGACAAGCAGGAACAACTCGCAACTCACAGAACCATCCGCCCCTTGGATCCCGGAGCCCCATATAGAGGGAACATGTGTACTGGGCTTCCCAGCACTCTGGCCACCAGGCCCTGCCAACCCTCACAGCATTTGATGTCCAGGTCCATCACAGCCCTATGCTGTAGGCAATAAATGATTCTGTTTTCTGCGTGTTTGGAGAATGAGACAACAAACGGCGTGTGTGAGGCTATGAGCCTGTCTGTAAATAGTATTTACCTGCAGTGCAGCGAGTTTCCTGCTCAGAGGGGAGGGGAACTGTTTAAAATATTTGACTAAATGTCAGGGCTGGTCTGGGGGTGGGCAGCTGTACCCCCCCCCCCCAGCACCGGCCCCAGGCAGGAAATGCCAGCCACACAGCCTGGTCTGAGGGCAAAGAGCAATTAGAAGGTTCTTGAGAGCTGGGCCGGAGGAGAATGCTGGGCACCCCATCAGAGCTTTGCCTGTGGTGGTGTCCTGAGACAGAGTACACACGGAGGCCAGAAGTGGGCACTTCAGGTGTCAGGAACCCAGAGCACCCTCGGGCCCGGGCACTGCTGTGCTGGCCTGTGCGGCCAGAGCCCATCTCTACCAGTGCATTGCAGAGGAGGCTCTGAGGCGTGCTGCTCTCCTGTGTGACCCTGGTGCACGCCACCCCTGAAGAGGAGAAAGGGGCAGACAGAGCTGGCTTTGCCTTCCCTCTGACAGGCTCCCCTCATCAAGCTGAGATCATAACCTTGGTAGATTCTTCATCAGTGATGAGCTCTGTTCCCGGTAGAGCAGACCCTTCCAGCAGAAGCCAGCTCAGCCCAAGGCTCCCGGCTCTGCCCCAGGAACCAAGGATCAGGATGCACGGAGCTTTGCTGCCTGGCTCAGGCCATCCATCAGCCTCAAAGGCTGTGTGTGCAGAGGTGTTGGCGGAGGGAGTGAGCACCTGTGCAAGCAGCAGCAGGACCGAAGCACTGGATATGGTCAGACCGGATGCTCTCATGCCCCTCAAGCCCTGAGACGGATTCTGGATTCTAGAAAACAAAGAGAAAACCTTGAGGAGCTCCACGGGCGACAAGGGAAGGAGGCACTGCCTCAGTACCTGCTTTATACACAAGGCAGGCATGACTATCATGGCCATTTTACACATAAAGGGCTGCAGGGTCAGTGTGTGCAGCGTCCCCAGGCCGTGCCTTTCCTCCCCCGCCGTGGGCTCAAGTATTGCGAGCGGAATTTGAAGAAGTGAACCCCTCTCTCTGCCCCTCAACCCCAGCACAGCATGTTCCCACAGCCTGGCCCTTGCCAGCCTACAGGAGCCCCTCAGAGGCCGAAAGAAGGTGAAACGTCAGGCTGGGCATGGTGGCTCATGCCTGTAATCCCAGCACATTGGGAGGACAAGGTGGGCAGATCACATGAGGTCAGGAGTTCGAGACCAGCCTAACCAACCTGGTGAAACCCTGTCTCTACTAAAAATACAAAAATTAGCCAGGCGTGGTGGTGTGCACCAGCACTCTTGGCTACTCTGGAGGCTGAGGCAGGAGAATCACTTGAACCCACGAGACGGAGGTTGCAGTGAGCCAAGATCGCACCACTGCACCCCAGCCTGGGTGACACAGCGGACTCCGTCTCAAAAAATAAATTTAAAAACATTTTTTAAAATAAGGCAGAATGTCAGGTGTGTGGCCAGGTGGCAGAGAGGCATGCCCACACTTTCTGACAACCCTTGGATCACCCCACAAGAGTGACTCTGCCTCCAGGAGTGGCTGACCCTGCTGGCCCTGGTGACCTGGGGTTCAGAACAACATGATAGTCCAGGCCCAGCTTCCTGCGAACACACGGGTGCCCAGAGGCTCAACCCCTTGGCCTGACCCTCGAGGGACCAGGTGCCCAGGGTTGGCACCCTCGGTAGCTCAGTCCTTCAGAGCTGCTGCTTTGGGGGCACTGGGACCTTGTTTTTACTTTGCATTGCCACTCCCGATGCCTGGAGGCTCTTCCTCCTGCTTCCTCTTGCAGTTGGGTCTTGGCTCAAATGCCA
Organism: Macaca thibetana thibetana; assembly: GCF_024542745.1. NCBI lineage: Eukaryota > Metazoa > Chordata > Mammalia > Primates > Cercopithecidae > Macaca > Macaca thibetana. Next base: position 3,878,542 of record NC_065593.1, on the reverse strand, counting down.
CCTCCTTAGCGAGGCCCAGTTGACCACCATGGTGAACACAGGTCACACTGCCTGTGTCCCTTTCAAAATTTCCCATGTGATGGTTGTCACTGATCATTTTCTGGTTCATACTATTCACACTGCTCCATTTTCTCTGAAGTTTTTAGGATACTAGTCTGAATCATAGAATAATATTCCTTTTTTTTTTTCTTTTTTCTTTTTCTTTTTTTTTTGAGATGGAATCTCACTCTGTCACCAGGCTGGAGTGCAGTAGCGTGACCTCGGCTCACTGCAACCTCCGCCTCCCGGGTTCAAGTGATTCTCCTTCCTCAGCCTCCCGAGTAGCTGGGACTACAGGCGCCCACCACCACGCCCAGCTAGTTTTTTGTATTTTCAGTAGAGACGGGGTTTCCCCATGCTGACCAGGATGGTCTCCATCTCTTGACCTCGTGATCTGCCTGCCTCGGTCTCCCAAAGTGCCAGGATTACATGCGTGAGCCCCCGCGCCCGGTCGAATAATACTGCTTTTCTAAGTTAGAAATGGTCACATGCAGTATTGGCAACTTTATATGGTCCAACTTGATATGACTTGGCTATAGTAGCGTGTGCAGATGGAAAGGTTACAGCTTGAAGGTTCCCCTATGTGCACACCTGTGACAGCACCGCATCCAAGCACAGGGCACCTCCAGTTGTGAAAGGCTCCCTCGTGCCTCCACCTCGCTAAGCCCCTGCCTGGATTACGCCTGTAATCCCATCACTTTGGGAGGCCAAGGCGGTCAGATCACCTGAGGTCAGGAGTTCGAGAGCTGTTCCTGACCAGCATGGTGAAATCCCATCTCTACCAAAAATACAAAAAATTAGCCGGGCGTGGTGGCATACACCTGTTAATCCCAGCTACTCAAGAGCCTGAGGCAAGAGAGTCGCTTGAACCTGGGAGGTGGAGGTTGCAGTGAGCTGAGATTACGCCCCTGCACTCCAGCCTGGGCAACAAGAGCGAAATGCCATCTCAAATATAAATAAATAAAAAAAATAAAAAGTTATCAAGGTGGGCATGTAAGAAGATACAGGTGCTGTGAAAAACAGGGTAGAAGTTCCTCAATGTGTCCAACATGCGAGTTACCATGTGACCTAACAATTCCACACCGAGGAATTTGCCCAGAGCAATGAAATTTGGGCAAATTTCATTTGCCCAAAAGCAATGAAAGCGTGTCTACACAAAAACTGTCCACAAGTGTTTACAGCCACATTCTTCACAATAGCCCGAAGGTGGGGGCAACCCAAGTGTCTGTTGCCTGACAGATAAACACAGTGTGTCCATTCACACAGTGGAACGTTGTTCAGCCGTTAAAATGAACAGTGCTGAGACATGGCACTACGCAGCTGAACCTCAAAAACACAGTGCCAAGTGAGAGAAGCCGCACACCAATGGACAAATACCGTGATTCCTTCATAGGAAGTGTCCGGGAGAGGCAAATCCATAGGGACAGAGAGCGACTTGGTGGTGATTAGTGCTGGAGAGGAGTTGGGGGTGACAGCTCAGGGGTACTGGGGTCTCTCTGGGGAGTGACAAAAATGTTTTAATGATTGTGGTGATGCCTGCACAAGTCTGTGGATAAACAAAAACTCAGACTTGTATGTATGGCTTGTGAATTATATCTCAGTAAAGATGTTAAAATTATAATAGAAATGAAACCATGAAGCTGGCCAGGTGGCAGAACTGTGCACGCCGGGTTGAGAATTGTGGATCTCGCCCCCTGATGAACAGGTACTGGTTCCAGCCCAACCCTCTCCGGGCACCCGGCAGCCACCTGCCTGTTGCAGAGGGACTCAGGATCTCTCCCAGCTCGCCTGGACCCGCCCACCATGGGGCTACACCCCTTTGTTCCCTCATTCATCCCCAAATCCTGGACATTCTCCCCCTTACACATCTCTCACGTCCCCTCTTCCCACCTCACACCTCTGTCCAGGGCCCAGCACCATCACCACTGCCCAGAACAAGTGTACGCGCCTCCCACCCTGGGGGCCTCCTCACAGTAGCAGACCCTGTTTCCACCCTGCAGCCAGGGGGAACCTGTGACTTTTCTGCAATACTCCGTTTGTTCCTTGGAAACTGAGCCCCTCACCAGGCCTGCCTGTTGCAAGGGAGACTTGGGGGCCCTGGACCCTCTCCTGGGTCGGCCCACCGCAGCCGCAGCATATGCTGTTCCCTCGGGTGGGAAGGCTCCTCGCCCACCCCACTGCCTCACCTCCTGACACCTGCCCATGCCCAGATCTGACTTCAAAACTCACCTCACCAGCGAGAATGATTCCGCGGAACCTGAGGACGCAGATTGATTACGGCAGCGATGAGATGAAAACAGCCCGCCCTGTCCCCATCCTGCAGTGGCTTGTCCCAAGGCGTGGCGTGCCCCTGAGGGCAGGGCATGAAAACCATGCTCATAGCCGAGTGAGTCCTCTGCCCGCGTCATAGAAGGACTAACTCAATATTGTTGGATGGACGGACGGACGGACGGATGGATGAGTGTAAGGGGAGGGGTGTCCAGGTGGAGGGAATGGCGAGGGTAGACACAGGGATAAGCGGAGGTGATCTGAGACCTGAAGTCATCGCAGGAGCCCAGATGGAGGGAAGGAGGCCACGGTGGGACAGGCCCGGTGGGACAGGGAGAGAGTAAGTCCTGGGCCCCAGGGGTAATGGGCCAAGACTTACTTCCGAGGGCAACGGGGGTTGAGGGGGTGTCCTGACCACATTTACATTTGGCAGGGGGGTGGTGGTGTGAGGGTGAAGCTCAGGGGTGAGTGGGGAGTGGGCAGGAGGTGGGATCCCTGAGGGGAGGGGCCTACCGGGCTGAGCCAGGCCGGTTGCCAGGGAACCAGGCTTCCTCCGGCTGCACACACAGCTGGGTGCTGAGTAAGTGGTACCTAAAAATAAAGCCCCCAGCGGGGGCTGGGACTGACGGGGAGTGGAGGTGGGGAGCAGGGAACTGCCCAGGAACATGAACAATGCTCAGCAGAGCCTTTCTGGCACCTCCCGTCCGTGGCCCGGATCCCAGGCTGAGCATCCTGGCTGGGGAGACAGGGAAGGAGGCCCAGAGAGAGAAGGAACCGGCACAGTTGAGGGATGGAGGGCCTGTGGCCCAGACCCTGAGGGCCGCCTGCCTGGGCTGCGGGGCCTGGTCAACTGGACACCTGGGATTGTGAAGACACAGGTGAGGGTCAGCCTTGCCCAGCAGCCCTGGCACCATCATCCTCTGTACCTCCATATGCAGAGTGGGAAGTTGGGGAATCTGCCTAGGGCCAGGGGCGAGGGGGCTGGGGCTGGGGCAAGAGGAGTTCAGGGCTGGCAGCCCTGCCTCCACCGTGGTGCCCTGGGGGCCAAGAGGCTGTGTGATAAAAGGGTCAGGTTCACTCCTCACAAGCTCTGTGGCTTCTGACAGCTCTGGCCTGGGGACTCCTGTGCTGGGGGGTGAGTCTTCTTGCACCCACCTCCAGCCCTCCCAGGAGAAGGCCAGCCTTGCCTAGAGGGCTCAGGAATGCAGCCCGGGAGCCCATCTTGGCGGTGTGAGCAGGAAGATCCTGGACTGAGGGCGCTTTGTAAATGTCCATTCAGGCCATGGCCTTGCAGCCCTGAGTGAAAGTAATGTCAAGGGAAAGCTGGCCCTCGGTCATTGTCCCTGAGCTTGACTGAGGACCCCTGGAGCTGGAGGAGGGCAGTGATCAGCCCGAGGTCACAGGTGGAAGGGGAGAGGGGCTGGAACAGGTGGAGGCCTCTCCCTGCAGAACCCTGATCCCCACACGGCCTCCGGGAGCCCCTGACTGGCCTTCGGGGCTCACAGACCCTGAGGGATAATGTTGACCAAAGCTGAAGGACTGAGGGCCTCTGGCACCCCCAGGAGAATCACCCCAAAGCCCACCAAGCTTAGAAGTCCCCGACCTGCCCCAGTCAGGGGGCCTGGTGTCCTGGGGACTGAGGGGTGACCCTGCCACCAGCAGCAGAACTGGGATGGAAACAGGAAGTGGCGGCATGGGTGCCAGGACGAGGGGGGAAGGGTGTCCCCTCTGCCCACCTTGGGAGCCCCAGTGGCAATGCCTGAGCCTACACTCCTGGTCACTGTGTCCTGCTTCCCCCAGATGAGGCTTACCCTTGCAGGGCCCACCTCCGCCCCATACAGACACAGAGGGCGCCCAGCGTGTGTCCAGATGCTGGTCAGCGCAAGGCCATTCATTTAGGAATGACAGTGTCATCTGCCCAGCTAGACTGGGGTGGCCAAGGACAACGTGACCACACCTCTCCACCCTCACGCTGACGGACACGGGGCTGGATCCTCCAAGGGAAAAGGCAGCAGAGGGGCTGTCTTGGGTGTGCTGGGGGGGAGCGTGGGAGCAGGTGACACAAGACACCAAGTCTCCTGGGGGTGAAACCATGGCCATGGCCAGGTGAGCCCCTGATGCCTCTTAAGTGCCTCCTTTGGAGGCCTGGAGAGAGGTGCCCGCCTCCCAGCTCTGAGATTTCAGAGAGAGAAAGGCTGGGGCCAGCCTGGCCCGGGAGCTATTGGACCTGATGCTCATGCCCGAGGCCTGCTCCTTCTCCACGCAGACAGACAGAGGCTGGAGTAGATGCTGGGGTCAGGGTGCCTTTATTGGTGAATGGGAATGTGTGAGTTGGAGCTCAATGGCCACATGTCGGCATGTCCAGGGTCCCCAAGGCAGCAGGTTCCAAGGCACTGGAGCAGCCCACGCCGGGGGCGAGCCCTGAGCAGCAGGCACCATTCTCACCCTGTGCAGGGCCTGGCACTTGGGGCAGGCCAGGAGGCCGGCCAGGCCTTCAGCAAAGCTGTTGCAGCTCAATCAGCTCCTCTTGTGGGGCCCGGAGGCTTTCTGCCGGTAGATCTCAGCGGTGAAGGGCCTGCCGGGCAGCGGGGAGAGGCTTCAGTCAGCAGGTCCTGGGGGTGACCCACTGCCCACACCAGAGCCCCGCCTCCACCAGCCTGAGGGTGTCCCAGTGGGACCAGGATCCCCTTCATCCGCCAGCGCCGCGGGGGTGGCACTGACTTGGAGCCTTCAGAGAGCAGGGGGGAGGGGAGAGGGGCCGGCTGCCTGCTGGGTCCTGCAGGCCGCACTGTAAGCTGCTGTGGCCGCTCTGACCTGGGAGCCCTGGAGTGGGCCTGGCTGATGGCAGCCTGTCCTGAGCCTGCCCTGGCCACAAAGAAAGGTTCTAGAAGGAGAGACAGGGCCAGCGGGGCAGCCACGCCCCCACCCGCCGCAGCCGCTACTCACTCTTCATACAGGAGGGCCACCATGTAGGTGAGGGCCACCAGCACTGTCAGGAGCAGGCCCGTGGGGCTGGCGTGCCTGCAGGGAGAGAGGCAGGTTAGGCCTGGCTGGAGCCAGGGTCTCTCAGGGCCACTGCCCTCCTGCCCAGGCTGGCCCTTCCTGCTGTGACCCGCGTCTTCCGGCCGACGCTGGGGCCACTTGGGCCGACCAAGCCCAGGCAGCACTGCCCCTTCCTGAGTGGGGTCCCCATGTTCTCGGTCCTGATCCATTTATCATCATCGTCTGCCTGTCCGTCCTGGCTGGGTTCCCTCCGGGTGGGGCCTGCTCACTCTTTCCGGGTCTCCAGCCCCCAGCCCAGAGCTGGAGACGCAGCCCCAGGCAGAAGAGTCCCAGTGGCTAGGGCTGTTCGTCCCGCACAGGAGGAGGTTCTGGGGCAAAGTGCTCCACTGTCCCCCAGAAACCATGCTCTGAGGAACAAAGGCTGTTTTCTAGAAATGGGTCCAGGGTTCCCCAAAGCCAGTTTGGTCCACCCTGAGCCCCCAGCCCCCAGCCACAGGTGCAGCCCCATAGCCACGCCCTGGGAGGATCTGGCTGTGGGGAAGGGGGCTTAGGAGCTGCTGCCCCACCCAGCCCTCAACATCGAGCCCAGCTTGGGCTCTCCCAGGTGGTGGGACAGCAGCCCCACACCCAGGAACCCCCTGCTTGCCCCGGCCCAGAGGATGGGAGGCCCAAGGCAGAGTGTGCAGCAGGCCCAAGGCTGGATGGAGCATCGCCAGGAGCTCTCTGCTGGTGACCAGCTCCTGACCCCGCCACACCAGTGAGCAGCGGCAGCTCGTCAGTGACGGCACCAAGGAGCCTGGGCGCAGCTGCCTCAGGTTTCCAGAAATAGCTGCTGTCAAGCTGTCCCCCAATCTATTTCTATAGTTACCTCTGATCCCACAGCTCCCGCAGGCGCTGGGCTGCTGCCGGGGAGGAGGGAGGGAGGGAGAGAGAGAGGGAGGGAAAGAGGGAGGAAAGGAGTTGCCTGGCAGGCACAGAGGGCGCATGGGCAGGCCTGGGCCAGGGGCTGCACCCTCCTTGGCTGCCTCTGTGCCAAGTTGCCCCCTCCCCAGACAAACCATCACAAGAACCCCAGGTAGGGCTGGATCAAGGTGAGGGCTGGAGGGCACCTGTGGCCCCTGCGGGGACCCTCTGCCCTGCCCACTGCCTTCCACCCCTGGACCTCACACTGGTCTGCCTGTCTGGGAGCTGCAGGGGGCAGGGCAGTTTAAGGACAGCAAAGATCCAAGCCCAGGCTCCAGCCCCAGGGCTGGCATCCAGCAGCGACCCCATTGTGGGCACCTGAGGGGGACAGGAGCCCCCGCTTGCACAACATGAAGCAGGAGGCCCACCTGTCCCTCACAGTCAGGCCACCGCCTCTGCCATCTGTGCTCTGGCATCGGGCTCACTGCCACATGGCCTGCCGGGGTCCTACATGCCAGGGAGCTCAGACACCTGGAAGGCCCATCTCTGGGGCCCTGGCAGGTGAAAGACAGATGGGCTGTGGGAGGCCTGCGGGGGTCCCTGCTGTGTCAGCGTCTGGCCAGGTAATGGCTCATCTCTAATGAGCTCCTGGACCATTGATGCCATCTCCCAGCACACCGCGTGGCTGATGTCCTCTGGAGGCGGCTTGTGTGTCCCGAGCCCAAGGGTGACTCTCACTCCAGGGCACAAGGCACTGCTGGGGACACTAAGCCACTGGGGAGGCACCGAAGGTGGGGGTGTCAGGGAGGGATTCTTGCAGGAGGGGACACCTCACGTTGGGTTTGGAAGGACCGACAAGGGGCATAAGTGGGAGGGTTCTAGGTGAGGGAACAGCGTGTAAGTGCATACGTGCATGTGTGTGTGCATACGTGCATGTGTGTGCATACATGCGTGTGTGCATACGTGCATGTGTGTGCATACGTGCATGTGTGTGCATACGTGCATGTGTGTGCATACGTGCATGTGTGTGTGCATACGTGCATGTGTGTGTGCATACGTGCATGTGTGTGCATACGTGCATGTGTGTGCATACATGCGTGTGTGCATACGTGCATGTGTGTGCATACGTGCATGTGTGTGCATACGTGCATGTGTGTGTGCATACGTGCATGTGTGTGCATACGTGCATGTGTGTGTGCATACGTGCATGTGTGTGTGCACACGGAGGAGACAGGGGGCCAGGTGTGTTGGGAACCCTAAGCCTGCAGGGACGACCTGGGTAGAGGCGATTGTTTGAGTCTGGGCTCACCCTGTAGACCCAGTGGGGGTGCTCCATGGGCGGGTGAGCCTGGGGGCACATAGTCTGGGCCTCAGGATCACACTGTCTGAGTCCGGGCAGAGGGCCCAGGCTAGAAGGCAGGTGGGAGGTGACCCTGGGGACTGCCTGGCCTGGACGCGGGGTGGGTCCCAGCCAGACCCACAGCCCCTCTTCTAGCTTCTGCTCTCTCCAACCCCAGCTGCTACCGTCCCAGCCGCTGAGGGCGGGGAGCCAGGAGGCAACACCTTGCTCTTGACATTCACCATTTACAATTCACTCCTTTGGGATCCTTTGGCCCCTCAGGTCCTGGGGAGAACCTGTAAATTCTAGGCCGGTGGTTTTCAAGCGTTAAACAAAAGCAGTGGAACAGTGTCTGCCAAAAAAAACCTTCTATGCAAGAAAATGGCTAAACTAGAACTGCCAGGGTGGGGGATGGGTGTGAAGCCCAGGGCAGCTCCCGCTGTGCCATCCTTGACTGCAGGCCCTCTGACCCCCCTGCGGGAGCACGTCCCCACACCTTGTCAGTGCCTGTACCTGGCTGAGGCCGACAGCACTTCCAGGCTTCCCTCATGGCACGGGGTCCCCTCTGTGGGAAGGGGTGCCTGCCACATGGGCAGAGGCTATGGGGGCACAGGCAGTTCTGTCAGCTGCGGGTGAGGTGGGCCCTGGTGGCTCTGGCTGCCCCCTCCTGCAGGGAAGATGGCTCGGGTGGTCCCAGCCCTGATGTCCCAGCACAGGGGTCTGCAAACTACAGCCTACAGGCCAAGAACACCTGTTAAATTTTTAAATAGTTAAAAGCAAAAGGATCAAAAGAATGTTTCATGACACGTGAAAATGATCTGAAATTTAGGCTTCAATGTCTGTAAGTGGAGCTGTGCTGGCGCCGAACACGCGCATCCGTTTTCCTGCGTCCGCAGCTGTTTTGCGCGGCAGGACCAGGGCTGAGCGGCTGTGACCTGCCTGCGGCCTTTGAACCTCCACACTCCAGCCCTCTTGGAGAAGCTGGCCACCCTGTTCTGGGATGTGCTTTCTGTTACTATAGATAAGATGCTTCTGAGAAAGGGAGAACCAGGGCGCCCTAGGCCCCCGCAAATGACACGTTCTTCCTTTCTCTTTCTCCAGGGGCCCTGGCCCCCGCGTCCTGAGCTGCACCAGCTCCTCCCCGGGAGGTGGCCAGCGGGGCAGAGGGGCAGCAAGCCTGGTACTCACATGATGGCCCAGCCCAGGTAGTTGGCTGTGCTTCCCCAGTACATGGGGTTGTCCAGGATGTTGAAGGGGAACACGGTCACTCTCGCCTCCTTGAGGATCCCGAAGTAATCACCTGTGGATGAGGCAAGGCAGGGTCCCTCGGCTGTTCATCAGCCCTGGCCACACCATCACGGAGGAAGGCCCCAGAGCGGGCTGTGGCGGGACCTGCAGGTGAGACAGGGCCCTGCACTCCAGGAGGCTCCAGGGGGTTCAACAATGGACAGAGTCAGAGGGACCCACCAGGCACGCAGACAGCAGAGGGCGTGGGGCCCAAGGACTGAGGTGCTGAGCACCGCCCCTGCCCCACTGCTCCTTTTCTTGTGCACTCTGACCCAGCCACGCTGGCCTTCCTCTTCTTCCAGGCTCGCACACGCTGTTCCCTCCCCTGCGATGCCTTTCCCTGCTCTCTGTACAGAGAGCTCAGTTCCTCCTCAGGCCCTTCTCCCTCTGCTCATGGCGCCTCTTTATGCAGACCCTTCCTCTTCCTGACCTGCCTCCCGCTCCGCCTCACTCTAGTGAGTTCCTCTCCCTCTGGGGGCCTCAGCTGGTTGCTAAGGGCTGCTCTGCTCCACGCCCCCGGCTGCATGGCCCTGGCACCAGGGCCCGGCCACGGCACGCCTCCTGTCGCTCTGGGAGGTCAGCCCTGGTATTATTGTTTTCCCACCCAGCTGCCCACAGGAGCTAGACCCAGTGGAGAGAGGGTGACTACTGGACAGCCTGTTCCAGACAGGCCAGCCATGCACCCGTCAGTCGCATGGCCACAAGGCATCCCCCGGCAGGACTGCTCTGAGCTGTAAGCAGCGGCCGGTGTCATAGTCACAGGATCTGTCCCAGGCCTACAGAGGATGGTCCCACTGGACACAGAGTAACCGCTCCATAAAGGGTGCGGCTTTGTTCCTCCCAGCCTTCTGTCCCCAGAAACCCCTAATTTGTGTCTCCTCCAGGAGGACGATGGAGCTTCATCCGAGGTAGAAAGTAGGGCAGCTGCCTGACAATGGGCAGCATAGGCAGGAGGGGTCCAGGAGCTGCGTCACCGTCTGGGGACACAGGGCAGGGCCCAGGACCACTGGGAAGTTCTTTCTTCCCAGGAAGCAGGAAGCGGGGCAGCAGGGTGTGGGTAGATGGCACAGAAACCCAATTCGGGCTGAGTCACAGGGGGAAGTGACCACCTTTGTCTACATCCCGCGCTGCTGGCCCTCGGCGTTTCTAGGCCATGTCTGCTGGCAGCGCCGCCAGGAGTCTGTGGCCACTGGTGTTTGTGGGCTCCTTCCCTCCCTCTGACTGTTCAGGGCCCCCCAGCTTGTTCTTCCACTGCCGAGGGGCTCCACCCACCATCCTGGCTCTCCCTACGCTGCCTGCAGCCCTCCCTGTCCAGATCCACCCACACCCTAACCGCTGGAGGGCCCCTGCCGCTGGTCTCCCACAGGACCTGACTGCACAGCCCAGAGCCCCTCCCGTGTGGCTCTCACCACCCCCACATCCTGGAAGGGCCCTCCACAGCTCCTGAGCCCCACCGCTGATCCCGGCTCCATCAGTCCAACCTCTTCCTTGCGGGGACCCCCTCTGTGGCTCCCACCTCTCTGGGGATGGAGCCTCAACCCCTTGCATGGCCTTCAAGGCCTCGGCTCACCCTCCAGCCCTGTCCCGACCGACAGCACCTGTGCGGCCAGTCCAGCTGCTCCCCCGCCTCCAGCCGCCCACCACTCTGCCCTCAATCTCCCTCTCCTTGCACCAAGGCCTTTTCCTCTTTCTACCTGCCCACACCTGCCCCCACCAGGCAGATGCAGACGCTCCTGGCTGCTGCCCCCCTTCCTAGACCAAACTCCCTACAGCTCCTGCCTGCGCAGGAAGCACTGAACCACCTGTGGGTGCCCCCGACAGTCCCAGAGAGGCCTGGTCATGGGCGATCCAGAATGCTGCACCCACAGATGCCACTTCCTCCCTCGGATGTCCCCTGCGGCCGAGCACAGGCTCCTTGAGAACTTGGAGTGCCCTGTGACAGCCCACGGTGCCCTGGGGGCTGGGCCCAAGAAGCTGCAGCCAGCATCTAAGGATGGGGGTGGCAGGCGGGCCTGGGAGCTCCTCAGGACACTGTTGGTCCCAGGAGGCCACTGAGGCCACTGAAGCCGAGTGACCTGCCAAGCTCCTGCACTGGCCACGGCTGGCGGGGAGGAAGACGTGGGTCTTCCCACCCATGACGGAGAGTGGGCAACACCCCGCTGGGCCAACTCCCTGCTCACTGGGAGGGGCTCCCCTTGGACAGGGGCTGCCTTCTTCTCTCCTTCCAGGTTTCGAAGGCCCCCTCTTGTCCCCCACCGCTGCCCCCATCTCCTCTCCCACCCCCACCCCTACTGCCTTTCCCATGGCTGCTTTTCTTTCCCAGCTTGCAAGGAGCTGGAAGTTGCTGCCATCATGAGGGTCATTGGTGGGCGTCTGGCCAGGCCAGCACTGGGCTCACAGCCTGAAAGCACCTCAGCCACAGGCAGAGGGGAATGGAGAAGGGATAAGGTGCCTCCACCCCTCATCTCTCCCCAGACCGACGCTAGCCCTGCCTGCGGCCAAACACAGCACCAACCACAAGCCTGCCTGGCCTGAGAGCCACGCGTGCCGGGAGCTGCCGGGGAGGTGGCTGACTCACCACCACCTCGGGCTTCTGTGCAATAGGGCCTGAGAGCCTTCTGCAAGAGGGAGCTGGTGTGGCGCTGGACTCAGGGAGTCCCAGAACGGGTGTTGAGCGCATCTTCGTTAGCTGGAGAGAAGCAGCCGGGAGCTGTCTTCACTCCCCACGAAGGCAGCTGCTCAGCACCCTGGGGTAAGAGTTGCTGTTGGAGCCCAGCCTCCTGTTCTACCATGGACAAGCCAGGCCTGGAGGGAAGACGCCCTGATGGAGCAGGGCCCCAGCACTCCCACTGATGTCATAGACGGCAGGACCGCAGCCACCTGGCCTTGCTGCTCCCTAGGGCTCCAGTGGGCCTGCTCAGGGTCACCCCAGCCCTCAGGGTCTTACCTAGGAAGGTTCCAGTGAACCCCAGTGCAAAGAAGCTGGAGAGCACGAGCACGACGCCCAGTCCCAGGAGCGCAAGGCCCAGGCTGTAGGCCGCGGGGGTGTCCAGGCTCTCCATCTTAGGCTGGCTCAGCATGGCCTGCGTGAAGCTGCGGGCAGGGGATGGAGAGGGAGGATGTCATGGCCCAGAAGGAGGCCATCCTCACCTTCTCGCCCTCTCCCCAGGGAACCTCAGAGAGCAGCCAGCCCAGGGCTGCCAGGTCAGGCAGGCAGCAGGTGGGGTCCGGTCCACCCGGGAGAGGGGGTGACAGCAACAGGGAGGGGCCCAGGCCTGCCAGATATTTAAATTTTTTCAAGAGAAGCCAGAGGTCCTGACTCATATGTGAAGTGTCCTAATTTCCAGAAATAGACAATTCATGAAAACCACTTTAGACCCTGCAGGTGAGCAGGCTGGATTCAGCCCAAAGGCCACCAGCTTGCAAACTCTCATCCTGTCCAATGAGCAACTCATACTATGGAGAAAAGTGAGGCTCAGAAAAGACGCAGGTGCCAGGTTGCAGGGCAGGCCCAGGTGTCCCATTCCCCAACAGACTCAGTGCCCTGAGGCCTGGGGCGTGCTCTGTGCTGGGGATTCCACTTCCACAGTCCCTGCAGGTCTGGCCACATCCTGGGTGGCTTGACTTGCATTTAAAGGCACTTTGGGGGCCCTTTATGTCCTCCTCCACACCTGAATTCCCCCACCAGGCTCCCTCTGGGGCCAAACCACTGAAGGCCTTGTTAAAAGGTAGTGGGGGCTGGGTGCGGTGGCTCATGCCTGTAATTCCAGCACTTTGGGAGGCCGAGACCTGTGGATCACCTGAGGTCAGGAGTTCAAGACTAGCCTGGCCAATATGGTGAAACCCTGTCTCTACCAAAAATACAAAAATTAGCTGGGCGTGGTGGTAGGCACCTGGAATCCCAGCTACTCGGGAGGCTGGGGCACAAGAATCGCTTGAATCTGGGAGGCAGAGTTTGCATACCACTGCACTCCAGCCTGGCCAATAGAGCGAGATTCAGTCTCAAAAGAAAAGAGAGAGAAAAAAAAAGGAAGTGGCATGACCAAAAGGGGGTGACTATGATAGCAGTGGGTCTAGAGGCTCAGGTTCTCCAGTTGGCTCCAGAGGACTGAGGGCCTGCTGCAGGGAGGACACAGGGGCTAGGTATGTGCTGATGCACCCGGGCCTCACCACAGGGGAGCGGGCGCTGGTGGGAAGGGGGCCCTGGGTGCTAGATGAGAGGCACACTCACAGGAAAGGCTGTGTGTGGGAGCACAGATATGTGTGACCAAACATGCACTTCCCATGCTCGCAATAATCACAACACAGAAGAGACATGGAGATCTGCTGCCTCACGCAGGGCAGCGCCTTTTACACTCAGTCTGGATGGCGTCTCCCAGCAGGGCCAGCTCACCATCCACCCACCCACCCATCCATCCTTCCTCCATCAATCTACCCTCTGTGCACCCACACATCCATCCATCTGTCCATCTATCCATCCCTCCATCCATCAATGTAGCCTCTGTCTGCCCACACAACCATCCATCCATCCACCATGAGGTGTCTTTGCCAGGCTCTTTCAAGCAGATTGAAGCCCCCATCTTCATCCACCCATCCATTCATTGGTGAATTCAGATTGCTGTGACCCTCCTTATGCTGAGCTGAGGACATACAGGCATATCTTTATGCCTCCCTGGAACTCCTTCCTCCAGCTGGACTGGGAGCTCCTGGGGAACAGAAGCTGCTCCTCCTTCCCTGCATGTTCCCCCCGGCACTTGGCCCGGGCCACAGAACGGACATTTAGTGCCTATTCATCGACTGGAGAGAAGCAGCAGCTGCTCCTTCCTCCTCCTCCCATCCCCCAGAGCAGAGAAGGAGCCAGGGCAAAAGGGAAAAGGGCCTGTGGACAAAGCCACCAGGACCCGGTGGCAGAGGTGGGCACACCGACCTGTCAAACAGCGGCATTCGGGTGTCAGGGCAAACCCACTGCCGGTCATGCTGCCCACACCCTCAGCTCTCCACCCACCAGTGCCCTGCCCTGATCCTGCTGCTGCCCGGGGCTCAGGGTCACTCTGCAGCTCCAGGCCGAGCCTCTGGGATTGGCTCAGGGTCACGGGCTGCCATGGAGTAAGGTGGCCACACGCACACCCAGTGTGGTGCCACGATCCAGGCACACCTTCTCCCCTGCCTGGCACCCTCCACTCTCCTGCCTGCAGATGGTGGAGTGGGAGGGAAAGGAAGGGTGCTGGCCCTGCTCAGGAGCATGGCTCCCCTGCAAGCATCTGGCTCCTTGGCTGCCACTGCAGTGGGGACTAGAAAACAGACGGGGGTGGGGAGGGGTGAACAGAGGAGAGCATTCCAGAAAGCGGAAACAGCAGGGAGCTGTGCCTTAGAGTCTGGGGCAGGGCATGGAGCAGGGAAGGCTTGAAGGAGCCCGCCAGGTGCAGGCCTCGGCCCGGCAGGGGTTGGAATGCACTCTGCCTGCTGTGGAAAATGCAGAACCAGGGAGACCCATCCCGTGCTGCAATAGGGGGAGGGCGAGGAGGCCAGGCCTGAGGACGCGGGAGGGTCACTCTGGAGGGAGACCCTGTCGCTCTTACCCCTTCCTGCGGAGACCCGAGCCAGGGCCTGGGTCCACACCCCATGCTCAGGGTTCCTCTGCCAGAATTCATCTGCATCACACAAGCAGGCAGCAGATGAAAGCGAACTTCCTCCCTCTGGTGCGGCCCAGCCCAAAGCCCAGCGTGTTCAGGGCCCAGCTTCCCTGGGGGCGTGGCTCAGTAGGAAAATCAGATCTGTCTGGAAGCAGATTCCTGATGAAGGCAGATCTGGGACCAGGGAGCGGGTGGGAGAGGCCCCAGATCTGCCCCAGACCTGACCCCCAGTCCTCCAGCTGCTCCCCCGCCTATGGCCCCAGTCCTGGGGCCTTTCCTTTCCTTTCTCTGAGATGACAGCCTGGGCTGGCTCCTGGCACAGTGCTCTGTGGGTCGTTTGCTCAGAGTCAGCAGAGGAACTGGGCTGAGCTCCTCCCTGGCGTTCTCACCAAGTGGCCCCTTACCCAGTCAAATACACTCTGATTCTAGATTCCAGGTTTACTGGAATCTCACGGCCCCGATTAGGCAATCGACAGTGTTCTAGCTCCTCCATTAAGCCAGGAAAGCACAGTCCGTCCATTCCACGGGGAAAATTAGTGGATGGATGAGTAGCTCTGTGACCACAAGCTCCCTAACAGAATGAGGTAATAGGACGCAATTTCCCTTGGAAGTTTTCCGCACTGGGGGTGGGGAACGGAGATGCATTCATTTGCCTTGGGTTCTATTTTTAAGACCTGGATGGAACCTTCAGTCATTAATGTGATTTGAGGCTGTCTGCACTCTGCTCCCATAAAATCCCGGAAACCCTGGGGTGGAGGTGGGGAGGGGGCATCGCTGCCCTCAGTATCCCCACCCTGCCCCCAGCTGGGAGTCCTGGGCTACACACCAGGCCACAGGCACACGGCCCCACCCAGGACAGGCCTGTCCCATTTCTGTCTGCAGCCGAGCAGAAACACTTCTCTGACTTTGATCATCCTGGGGTGTCTCTGCAACGTCATCCACATCCACGTGTGGCCTGAGTGCCGTGTATTCCACATCCTTCACCCAGGCTTGGAGTGACTCGCTCTTTCCACTCCGTCTCAGCTACACGACGCTAGCCATGAAATGAGTCCTCTGATGGGCTCATTTCTTTTCCAAGACATATTAAAATAAGCATGTAACTACTAAAACAAACAAAAAAAAATGTTCATCTAATATGCAACCCCCGAAACCATCAAGGGGCTTGAATTCCGGGCTTTGACGTTGCACTAATTCTGAGCATTTGAATAACACGTCACCTTTCCAAAGTGTTTCCAAAACCCATCAATAGCTGAGAGAGAGTCTGTCTTGTTTTACCAACACGGAAACAGATGGTAGAAAGCAGGAGGGGCAGGACGGCTCTCCTGCCTCCTCACGACCTGTAAACAGTGGGACAGGCTCAAGCCTCACGGGCAGGCCAAGGACAACAGGCAGCAGTATCCCAGCACCCCTAGCACCCGGGAATCCTGGGCTGACACCCACTCTCCTTCCAGACTTCCTGGTGGCGTGTGCTTTGGGGATGGGGAGGGTGCCTCTTCCCTCCTTCCCAGCTGCAGCCCCTCAGGTGCTGGCCTGGCCTGGTCTACCAGGGCCTGGGCCCCACTCTTGCTGAACCGCAGCCCCTTTCCCTCCTTCCTTCCCAGCAGCTGGGGCCCCTTGTGCCCAGGTTCCCTGTCCTAAGTGCCCCTCCCACCCCTTACTCTCCAGCTGCCTGCATGGATCCCGCCCAATGGCTACTCCAGGCACCTGCCCTGAGGGAATCACTCTGGTGAAGGGATTTCACAAATAGAATTCAGGTCCTGATCAGTTGGCCTTGAGTTAATCAAAAGGGAGGTGACCCTGGGTAGGCCTTTCCGAAAGGGTCTAGAAGCCAGAGAGACCCAAAGCCAAAGCCGCAGAGCTGCCTTCTGTGCTGCGGGGAGGCCACCAGGAGCTGGGCCTCAAGGACCCGAGTCCTGCCAGCAACCCGAAAGCGTGAAGGACCCTGCCTTGGGTGAGCTCACACCCAGCAGGCACCTTGATTCCAGCCTGGGGAATCCCCGAGCAAAGACCCCACCACCCATCCAGCCTCCTGGCCACAGAAACTGTCACATAGTATGTTTGTGTGGTTTAAGCCGCTAAGTTTGTGGGAATTTGCTACACAGCAAAAGGAAACTAATACACTTGGCTTCCCAGTGCACAGACTCTTTAAAAATTCTGGCCTGTTCTGCCAAGATGGCAGGAGTCGCTCTTTTCTGCCGTGGAACGCTGCACACGCCCAGCCCTCCATCACTCCATCGGAAGCAAACTGTCCCGTTGGCTCCATGCCCTCCCTCCTTCATGCACCCACTAGACCCCTGGCCTGTCCTGACCACATCCTGGAGCAGGTCTAGCCAGGCACTGGGATGCATGCAGCAGTGACCAGGACATGTGGTCACTGGGACAGAGGGCCACGTGTGCCAGCCTCCTCCAGGGCCATAGTCCCCAAGGGCCTGGCCTCAGAATCATCAGGGAGTTTTTGAAAATAGACTTCCCTGGGGGAGAAGGGCTCTAGGGTGACTCTGGTGTCCCACAGGGTTGCGCCTGCCCCATGGACTCTAGTATACAGAATGCTGAGGTGTGTCCCCACCTGCCCTGCCCCTGCTGCCCAGCCTGAGTGGGGGCCGCCCTCTCCCGGGACTCACGGGCCCCACCCAGCCATCTGAAGAGCCAGCTCACTCCTCCAGGCCTTGGTCACCACACTTCTTCAGCCAGGGCTCTGCCTGCACCCCACCCACCCAGACCACCTTCCAGAGATCACCCTGCCCCTCCAGTTGCCTCCTTGCCCAGCCTGGGAGCACCTCCAGGTCGAGGAAGATTCCTGATTGACAGCCACACTCTGAGGCCAGGATGCAGCTTCTCAGCCCGGCTGTGCCCGCCACACCAGAGCACACAGGAGCTTCTCCCCTCAGAAGACCCAGAGGGAGCCCTGGGAGACTCCAGGCAATTCTGATGTACACTGGAATACAGTTCCATCCTGTGACTGGTGAACGACACCAGGAGCTCGTTGATGCTCTAACAAGCTTGGCTGTCTCCTCCCACCGCCAGGAGGGAGGAAGGGCTGCAGCCCAGTCCTGTGAAGCCCAGTCAGGCCCTGCCTGGCCATCCACTCCTCGCCCGCCCCCATGGGCTTTCTCGAGACCAGCCCTGTGGCTCATCAGAGGGTAGCGCTCCAGCCAAGGCTGGCCAAGTTCAGCTGTGCAGCGGGCAGCTCAGGCAAGGAACTTCAACAAGTGCCCTGGAGTCCATCAGCCTTCCTCCCCATCCACAGTCCACAACCAGAGCAAACAGGTCTGTGCTAATGGCCCCCTCGGGACTGCATGGAGCACATCTGCTTCCAGATCGCAGTGGCTCATCCTGCCCCAGGCCTCCCCTGACCACCTCTGGATGCACCGCTGGTGCGGACCTGCTAACACAGTGGCCTGCTCTCCCCTGGGACCTGCTGGCAGGTCAGCTGCTGGTGGCCTCTCGGACCCACCGGCCATGATCCAGGCTTGGCTCAAGCACATGCCTGTGTTCTCCACCCACCACCCGACTTCTGCTGGGTACAGAGGCTTTCGAGCACAGCCTGGACCCACGAAGCTTGCCATCTCCCATGGAGAAAGGATGCCACACCCCAAAGGCCCAGAACAGGCACACCCATGAGGACAGAAAGCAGATGAGTGCTGCCAGGAGCTGGGGGGCGGGAGGTGACTGCTCCAGGTGTATAAGGTAAAGAAAAAGCTCCAAAACTAGTCAGGAGGAAGGACTGCACGACATCGGGAAGCTGCTAAATGTCACTGAACTGTAAAGCTTAAAATGGTTCAAGCGGCTAATTTTATGTTATGTCTATTCTACTGCACAAAAAAGAATACCCATCTCTAGGCAGCCACTGAAGCGATGCATGCATGGGAAAGGGTGTGGGGGTGTGGGAGTGCAGGAGCTGGTCCTGAGGGTCCTGTCAGAGCCTGGCCCCAGAGCCCGGTCCAGCCCCAGCACCTACCACCTGCGTGCCTCACTGGCAGGTGTGGGCAGGAAGGATGGGTCAGCAGTGCGTGCAGCAGGGGCACGGCAGGACAGGGTGTAGGCAGGGGCCTGGAGGGGAAGGACAGTGGGGGAGAGAGTAAGGACCATGGCACGCCTCTGCCTTTCAACCCAAAAGGTGACAGGAGAAAAGCAGTCCTGCAGCAGCCTGGGACATCCTTTCTCTCCTCCCCAAAATCCAGGAGTGGCTAGTCCAACCGAAAGTCACGGCCCTGTTGGCCAGGCAGACGCCAGGTGAGGCCAACACTGATATGAGAGGTCTGGAGAGGAGGGAAAGCTGGGAGCCACCATCTGTAAGAAGCTGACTTCCTCCAGCTACCCCAGGAGGACTCCCAGGGCCTGGGATCCAAGAACAAACCAGACAGTGCTTTGCTGCCGTCTATACGCCTGGAGTGGGGCTGTGAGTGGGCCTGTCCCCCTGGTCTCCTAGGTACACGCAGCACTAGGCTGGGGCCTGGAGGAGGAAGGCTAACCCCTGCCAGGGCCCTGTACTCTCTGCCTTGAAAAGGGGTGGATGACGGGGGCGGACCTCCAGGGTCAGGTAGATCACAGGCTGTGCTGCTGCACCAGCAGGGAGGTGATGGGGAGCGCTCAAGGAAGCCTCTGGGGTTTCTTTTTCTTTTTTTTTTTTTTTTTTTGAGACGGAGTCTTGCTCTGTCACCTGGGCTGGAGTGCAGTGGCCGGATCTCAGCTCACTGCAAGCTCCGCCTCCCGGGTTTACGCCATTCTCTTGCCTCAGCCTCTGGAGTGGCTGGGACTACAGGCACCCGCCACCTCACCCGGCTAGTTTTTTGTATTTTTTTTTTTAGTAGAGACGGGGTTTCACCGTGTTAGCCGGGATGGTCTCGATCTCCTGACCTCGTGATCCGCCCGTCTCGGCCTCCCAAAGTGCTGGGATTACAGGCTTGAGCCACCGCACCCGGCTGCCTCTGGGGTTTCTAGCACAAGATGGGATTGGGCAGGAAGTCAGAAGTCAGCAGACTCAGAGCAGCTCCCAGGGGCAGGGTCGGCAGGAGGGGCTCGATCGAGGCAGCTGCCTTGTAGCACTGGCTGGTGTTTCTGGGCAGTCACCTGGCCTGGCCTAGCTGCCCCTGGAGCTGTGAGCGCTGTGGGCTCCAGCCCACTCCTCCTGCTTTGTGCCAGCCCTGATGGTGGTCCCAGCATGCTCTGGGGAACAGGGGTGGTGGAACAGCTCAGCCTGCCAGCCCTGGGCTGAGTCTCAACCCTCTGCAGCCCTCTACCCGTCCTCAGCCTTGCCGCTCCTGTAGGGGGCTCCGAGCTCCAAGTGTTCAGTCGGCCAGCACTAGCCCACTCCCTCCTGGCCACTGGGAGTGCGGGTGTCTGGGGGCTGGAAGGCACAGACCCCCGCCTGTCCTGCCGATGAAGCCAGGGCCCCACCCTGGGTAAGGAGGGATACTCTGCCGGTGGCCCAAGAGGCAGCAGGGGTAGGAAAGAGACCCATCTCCCGTACCCTGATGTCCCACTCCCATAACCCAGCCTGGGTGGTGCCGGTGCCTGCCAGGTTCCTCTGGCCTACATGGATGGAATCTTTT
This sequence comes from Macaca thibetana thibetana, assembly GCF_024542745.1. NCBI lineage: Eukaryota > Metazoa > Chordata > Mammalia > Primates > Cercopithecidae > Macaca > Macaca thibetana. Next base: position 3,858,518 of record NC_065593.1, on the reverse strand, counting down.
CTCCCTAAGTCACTGCTGATCTGTTCTCAGACGCTGGTCAGCGCTCCCTGAGCTGTAAAACCTCAGGCAAACCATTGCTTCTTAACAAGCCTCACTTCCTCCATCTGCACAATGGGACTCTTCTCTACCCAGAGGCTACGAATGTGAAAATGTTCCCGGGGCCGGATAGCCTAGGCGCTTGTGAGCACGCAGGCTGTGCAGACCCCGAGGCCCCGAGGCAGTGCCTTGGACCAAACCCCTTGCCCTCCGAGGGGTGAAAAGCCCTCTCTGGGAAAGCCTCTTCACATCATTCAACCCAGGGCAGGTGCCAGGGGACCCACCCCTCTGAGGACCAAGACCCTGGGATACCCACCCAGGCCTAGAGACGACCGGCAGCCCCGGCCCAAAGGGCCAAGAAGCAAAGGCCAGGAGCCAGGGGTTCAGCGCAGAAGGCTGACCTCAGTAGGACCCTGACCACGCTGCTCAGCCACATTCCTGTGGCCAAGCCCACAACAAGGATGGGAAGGCAGCAAGGGCACCTGGCCACAGAGGGGGAAGGCCTGGGCCACCCTCGGTGAGTGTGTGAGGGGCCTGACCACCAGCCAGGCCTGCCCCGGCTCCGCACGTGCCGGCATGGAGCATCTGCAGGCCCCTTCCTGTGCGCACCCAGTGCCTGCAGGCCAGGCTGGTCCGAGGAAGATGGGGCCATGGGGAGAGCCAGGCTGCACGCACCCCATCCAAAGGGGCAGCTGTGCCTCGGCCCCAGTGAGTGCTCCATGTGGGGTGTGGCCAGGCACACACAGAGCTTCTGGTCTGTCTCGACAAGTCAAAAATGGGGATTCTCTCTGGTGCAGACAGTTTCTCATTTTTTGAAGCACCACTTGGTCCATGTTTAGTCCATGAGCTGCCGTGTGCAACGATTCTCAGGGTACTGTGGGAGGTGAGACCAGGGCCCAGAGATGGGGCAGCTTGCCTTGCACAGCCTGCATCCCCAGGTCACCTGCGGCCATCACAGTCCACGCAGGTGGGCCTTGTCTAGCCTGGTGTCTGGGCAGACAAATTCACTTCCAAGTGCAGTGGGCTGGGCCTCATCACCTAGTTCCAGTTCCTCTTCTCTGACCTTTTCATTTGACAGCAGGAAGGGGCCTGTCCCAAGTCCAGAGATGGGCAAAGAAGCTTTCTTTTTTTAAAAAAATTTGAGACAGAGTCTCGCTCTGTCGTCCAGGCTGGAGTGCAGTGGTGCAATCTCGGCTCACTGCAACCTCCGCCTCTCAGGTTCAAGCAATTCTCCTGCCTCAGCCTCCCAAGTAGCTGGGACTACAGGCGTGCACCACCATGCCCAGCTAATTTTTGTATTTTTAGTAGAGACCAAGTTTCACCATGTTGGCCAGCGTGGTCTTGAACTCCTGACCTCAGGTGATCCACCCACCTTGGCCTCCCAAAGTGCTAGGATTACAGGTGTGAGCCATCGCACCTGGCCTCAAAGCAGCTTTCTGATGCTGGTTCAAGCCTAAACTGATGAGACGGTCAGGCCTGACCCCTGAGGGCTCCCAACCTGGCATCTACCTTCTGACTGGGCGCTTCCTGGAGGAGCCTCCTAAAACAGCATTGGCTGCATGGCAGAGGCTGGGATGTGACCTTGGGACCACCCAGGAATTGTCCCCTGTCCCCCATTCACATACCCCCATTCCTGAGGTCACTGGGGCTCCTCTGCTGGCCAGAGTCTAAACGACTGGGAAGGGTAGGGTGGCTCACTGTGGCAGGTGGCTCTGAGAGCTGACCCCTGCGTGCTCAGACACAAGGCTCCCGCATGGTGAGGGATGAAGTACCACCAGTAGCAGCCCTCCCGCTAGCCCAGGGGTTGTGGCTCCCCAGTGAGGGGGCTGTGCTTACCAGTGTGAGCGCAGGAAGTTCAAGAGCAGGATGGTGACGCTCAGGGAGTAGCAGGCCAGGTAGGGGGACCCGAAGGCCCTGCTCAGCTTGCGGGTCTTGTGTTCCCATCGTGCAACCTAAACCATGGGCAGAGAACAAGAGCGAGATGTTTGCTGGGGAGACTCCAGGGTGGGGGTGAACATGCCTCTCTCTGTTTCCCAGTCTCCAAAGCCCCTATTTTTGAAGAAGAATAATTACACAGGAGCAACAACCACGTGCAGCCCAGCCACCCATTATCTGCCCTAGAGCCAGTTCCACAGGGATTTTCATACTTGTTCCGTTCATCTGGACCGACAACAAGGTCCTTCTGGAAACAACCCTTCAACCAGACACAGCCATGAGCCCACCAAGAGGCAGAAAGAGACGTCTGGCTGAGAAGACTGTCCCTGGGCAGACACACGGGGTCTGACCTCAGGCCCTAGCTGGGAGCTGCTGAGTGCCTCCCACAGACTCTAAAAGGGCCCCAGCGGAACTACCAGAGGAGCCCAGGGCTGCAGGAGCACGCGGCCTTCAGAGCACAGGCCCACATTCCCGCTGCGGGCCTCACCAAGCGTCCATCACAGGCGCAAAGCAAAGCAGAGCAAAGCCCTCGGCCTCCTCCCTCTGCCCAAGTGCTCTTCCCAAGGCACAGACTTTCAAACAGTGACCTGTAGCCTCAGAATCCTTTTACTTTATTTTTTTCAAACCAATCACATCTGGAATCTCAACATCTAGCCACCAACAGTGGAGAGAAGGGAGTTCTTCCTGCCTCTCCGCTGTTTCCACAGTCCTGAGCTGGTCATCCCCTGGGCCTGGCCCAGCACTCTGAGGAAGGAACGGAGAGAAGGGGAGGGGGCAAGGAGGATGCAAGAAGACAAACACTGCAGCCTGGAGTCAGGCGCTGGGCTCTAGGTACGTGAGCAAGTTGCCTGTGGGCCCAGAACAGGCACCTGTGTGTGCACAGAAAGAGCCTTAGGGGCCTGCTCCCAGCCACCTATCTCCACCCCAGCCCCAGCGATGACTGCTGCCTGCTCCACTTCCCAAGTGGACCTGCCTTTCCCCGCAGTTGCAGTGGGAGAGTGATTAGCAATGATTTCGTCAAGGCCGCTGACTCCCAGGAGGTGGCTCCCTAGTGAGTCCTCCGGCCAGCCCTGGCCCCTGTCCTCAGAGCTCCTTGGCAGTGGCAGGCCAGGGAGCAGCGGATGGTGGGGTGGGGGGCACGCCAAAGTTTACAGGAAGGAGAGGTGAAGGAGGTAGCTCCGGGGCCTTCCCCTCAACCAGCTGTTGGCACTGCAGCCAATTCTCCCAGAAGGTAAGCAGGCCCTAGGCCAGGTCTCAGCAGGTGGCCGCTGCTGACTCTGTGGGAAGCTCAAAAGGAGGAAGGAATGCGCGCTGCAGGGGTGAGGAGGGGGCTGCGGTGACTTTGCTGGGAATGTGTGGGTCGGGGGTGGAGGCAGAAGAGAAGCAGCCTGCAGAGAGCGCTGCGGGGCCTAGGACCACAGCCTGCTTTGTTTTGTTTTGTTTCAATTTTGAGATAAAACTCAAAGTGGTTTTTAGCTGTGCAACCATCACCACGGTTCAAGTCCAGAACATTTCATCACCCCAAGTAAAAACCCCGACCCCATCAGCAGTCCCTCCTCAGCCCCCCTCTGTCGGCCCCTGGCGACCACTCACCGATTTCTGTCTCTATGGATTCGCCTATTCTGGACGTTTCATATAAACTGAATCGCACGCTACACGGTCTTTTGTGTCTGGCTGCTCTGACTTTATGTAATGTTCTCAAGGTTCGTCCGTGCCACAGCGCATAAATGCACTTCATTCCCTCTTACGGTTGAATACAACTCCAGTATATAAAGATTTTGTCCACCAGTTCAGCAGCTGATGGACACTTGGGTTTTGCGTTAGCAGCATTGTTCACAGTGACCAAAGCTAAAGCCAAGCAACATTCAGGCACTTGCTAGGAACAATCGTGCCCAAGTGTTTTGTGGATGTGTGTTTTCTTGCTCTCAGGTGTACACCTAGGAGTGGAATTGCTGGGTCACATGGTAAATCTATTTATTGAAGAGCTACGAAACTGTTTGCCACAGTGGCTGCCCCATTTTCCAGCCCCACCAGCAACGCATGAAGATTCTAGTTTCTCCACATCCTCCCCAACACCAGTTATTTTCCGTTTTTAAAAATTATAGCCTTCGGCGGCGGGGAGGACACTGAGCATGGTGGCTCACGCCTATAATCCCAGCACTTTGGGAGGCTGAGGTAGGAGGATTGCGTGAGCTCAGGAGCTCAAGACCAGCCTGGGAGACATAGTGAGACCCTGTCTCTCCAAAAAAAAAAAAAAAAAAATTAAATTAGCCGGAAGATTGCCTGAGTCGAGGCTGCAGTAAGCCAAGATGGCACACCACTGTACCCCAGCCTGAAGACAGAGCAAGACCCTGTCTCAAAAAAAAAAAAGAAAAGAAAAAAAAAAATTTTGTAGCCATCCGAGTAGGTATCAGGTGGCTTTGGTCTGCATTTCCCTAACGATAAAGAAATACCTTTCCGGCCGGGCGTGGTGCTCACGCCTGTAATCCCAGCACTTTGGGAAGCCAAGGCAGGTGGGTCACGAGGTCAAGAGATCCAGACCATCCTGGCTAATACGGTGAAACCCTGTCTCTACTAAAAATACAAAAATTAGCCGGGCATGGTGGCATGCATCTATAGTTCCAGCTACTCGGGTGGCTGAAGCAGAAGAATTGCTTGAACCCGGGAGGTGGAGGTTGCAGTGAGCCGAGATGGCGCCGCTGCACTCCAGCCTGGCAACAGAGCAAGACTCCATCACAAAAAACAAAAGCACAAACAACAAAAACCTTCCCTTCAAGGGCTCTCTCTGCCATCCTCGGCCTCCCATACAGCACCCCTCCCCCAACAGAGCCAGGCCACACCTGTCCCTTAGCCTCGGAAAGGGCCAATGCTAAATGAGCTTTCAGAACAATCTAACGACAACAGAAAAGCATCAAGCAAGACTAACCCATGTGGAAAAGAAAAAGAGGAAACCACGCCTTGCCTCCCGGCGGGCTGGTATTCGATGGGGCTATTATTCCGAGGCGATCGATAAACCAGCAGCCAGCAGGACTCCCAGAACTTCCTTCCCTGCCTGGCAGCACCACCGTGCCCTCTCTGGGAGCCCAGCTGCTCATTTCATCCAACAATAGGCGGGTGCAGGACGCAGTCGCCTCCCAGGGCCATGCATGTGAGCCCTTAGTGGGCAGCAGTGTGGCCCGGCGCTCTGCTGTCACTGCTCCTGGTTTTTGCCTGTCTTCTACGTTTCCAGAATCCTAGAGTGGGGATTCATTTGCCCAACCCTTCACGCCCCTGGCTCAAATTCCCTCTCCCCGGGGCTGCCAGGACCCTCCAGGTAAATGTAAGCTTCAGATAAACAATAAACTGGCTGGGCGCAGTGGCTCACATCTGTTAATCCCAGCACTTTGGGAGGCCGAGGTGGGAGGATCATGAGGTCAGGAGTTTGAGACCAGCCGGGCCAACGTGGTGAAACCCCGTCTCTACTAAAAATACAAAAATTAGCTGGGTGCAGTGGCAGGCACCTGTAGTCTCAGCTACTCGGGAGGCTGAGGCAGAAGAACCGCTTGAACCCTGGAGGCGGAGATTGCAGTGAGCCGAGATCGCGCCACTGCATTCCAGCCTGGGCGACAGAGCGAGACTCCGTATCAAACAACAAACAAACAAGCAAGCAAACCATGTTTTGGGGCAAGCTGTCCCACGGGACTGCTTTTAATCCTAAAACAGTCTGTGCTGTTGACCTGGAACCCTAATGCAACCAGGCCCTGGGTATGTGTTTGCTCCATTCAGTAGCCCAGCCCCTCCCACACCCGGGCAAGGAGTCCCCAGCTGAGCTCTGGAACACACCGGTCTCCTCCCCAAATGCCGGCTCCTTTTCTTTTCTTTTTTTGCAAATCTCACCCACAGCCTCTACCCTAGGGCAGAAGAGACAGGTCCAAGGCAAGTGGAGTGGGAGGAAAACAGGGATGGGGTCGAGACCCAGGGACACCATCCTGGCCTTGACGTTCGCCAAAGCCGACAGCACTTCATAGGCAAATCACTCAGCTGTCCGCTACCTCAACTGAGTTACCTGCAAAGTACGAAAAACGGGATGGACAGTACCCCCCACCCTGATCCCCGAGCCAGCGTGGTGGGAGGGGCAGAGCAGGTGAGGGATGAAAGACTCCCGGCCCTGGCATGTGGCCCAGGGCTTGTGAGAGTGCCCGTCTCTCCCCCTATTCGTGGCTCAGAGCAGGGACTGGGTCTGATTTCCTTCTGGGTCCCACTCAGATGGGAACCACCTCTGCCCATGCACATGCCCGTGGTGCCTGTCTGGCCTGAGGTGGCAGCTCCGGCCTCCGTCTCCAGGCCAGGACCATGCTTCTTCCCTGCCCTTTCCAGGGCACTATTCTTGGTGTCCTTGGACTCAGAGGTTGTAACTGGCAGACTAGATGTATCCTGCTGAAACTCATAGCATGTTTAAAATATTTGGATCAACAATTAAACACTCAGCGTTTTTCACATAAAAGCCAAGGCTTCCCAAATCTTGGCAATGAGCACAGCCTCCCAGCCTGCAGGGCCTGCACCAGTCCAGCTATGCAGTGAGGGCCCAAGAAGCAGGACCCCCTTCTGGGACAAGACCCTTTTCTAGAAACTTCCCATTGGCCTCAAATTTCCTACGCATCCTTGAAGTGAGGCCGCAGAAAGCAGAGTTTTTTATTTTTGTTTTTGTTTTCAGATGGAGTTTTGTTCTCGTTGCCCAGGCTGGAGTGCGATCTCGGCTCACCACAACCTCCACATACCGGGTTCAAGCGATTCTCCTGCCTCAGCCTCCCAAGTAGCTGGGATTACAGGCATGCGCCACCATGCCTGGCTAATTTTGTATCTTTAGTAGAGACGGGTTTTCTCCATGTTGGTCAGGCTGGTCTCAAACTCCCGACCTCAGGCGATCCGCCCGCCTCGGCCTCTCAAAGTGCTGGGATTACAGGCATAAGCCACCATGCTCAGCGAGGGTAGAGTTTTTTCTGGTTTTGTTTTTGTTTCTGAGACGGAGTCTCGCTCTGTCACCCAGGCTGGAATGCAGTGGCGCAAACTCGGCTCACTGCAAGCTCCGCCTCCTAGGTTCACGCCAGTCTCCTATCTCAGCCTCCTGAGTAATTGGGACTATAGGCGCCCGCCACCACGCCTGGCTAATTTTTTTTTTTTTTGTATTTTTGGTAGAGGCAGGGTTTCACCATGTTAGCCAGGATGGTCTCCATCTCCTGACTTTGTGAGCCGTCTGCCTCTGCCTCCCAAAGTGCTGGGATTACAGGTGTGAGCCACAGCTCCTGGCCTGTAGATTTTTTTAATCCCGCTTTGAAGTGAGACATGGCTCCTTCACACTCATTGAAGGACTGATGGGCGAGTGTCCACCCCAGTGCCCAGCAGGGCAGCTGACGGTTCCCAGTGCCGGGTTCTGGGCTCAAACACCGGCTCCTCTACTTGCAGTTTTGGCAGGTTATTTCCCCTCTCTCTGCCTGTTTCCTGATCTGTAAAATGGAGCTAATAATACTCTCTACTGCGTCAAAGAGTTGCTGTGCGGATTAAGCGAATTCCTGCCCATGAAATGCCTGGAGCGATGTCTACACCACGGCGTGTGGGCGCATGGCCGTGCTGCTGTTTGTTTTGTTTTGGAGTGTGCAGAAGGGTGAGAGTCAAAAGGCATAAGACCGAGCTATTGGCCTGATGGGCCCCAGCAAAGCTGATGAGGAAAGTCTGTTGTGAAGCAGTGTCCCTAAGGAGAGGACAGGCAGACAGAACTGTGCCACACTGGGCTCGCCAGCTGCCAGGCCTCTCCCTCTGCGGCCAGCCCTTGACTGACTCTCAGAAGCTCCTTCTCTCCCACCTCGTCCTTCCCTGGCTAAATCCGCCTAACACCCAGCTGCAGTGGTAGGTCCCATCTGGATTCCACAGCCAGGACCCCCACCAGCTGGCCCAGGGCTCCCAGCCTGGGCACCTGGGGATCTAGAATGCCCCAAGCAAAGGGCTAGTGCTTCGCATTGGTAATGGATGCTGGGGAGGAGCTGGTGCTTCCAAGAGCTGCCAGCTAGGCAGGCCCTGGGCCAGTGAGCAAGTGTGTGTATGAACAGGCAGCTCTCCCAGGTTGCACCATGTCAGCCCTCTCTGCTCTGCACATGCTAGGCCCAGCCAGCCCCGTGACCTGGATCACACCTGCCCTTCCCAACACCCAGCTCCACCTGCCCTGCCAGGTGTGCACAGCCCTGGCTCCTTTCAGATCTGCCCCAATCTGGCCAGTGCCGCTGAACCTGGGCCAGGGCCTCTCCAGGACACAGGACCAGCGGCAGCTCAGGGCAGCATCCAAAGCGTCCCACAGCACGTGGCTCAACTGCCCTTCCACGTGACACCGCCTGCCCAAGGTCTCCAACAGTCATTGTCTGTTGGACAATGTTGGCGAGCCCAACGGGTCAACAGACCTGCCCGCTCCACCAGCTAGTCCAGTGAATCAATCCCTGTCCAAGGTACACCCAAGCTCTCGCCCTGCGGTGGGTGCACTTTTCACTGCAGTGCCAGAGAGCAGGTCCCAGCACCAGCTGCCCACTTCCAGACAACCCGCACCTGAGGCCCCAGCAAAGCGGCATGATCCAGTTTCACACTGGAGGGGCCATGGCACCGTGGGGGACGCTCGCCTCCCCCAGCCTCAGTGCTCACGTTCAACCTCTTCACTCCGCTTTGCTCCCCGGCTCCTCCATTAGGACGGTCCGCATAGCGCAGGAAAAACAGCAATAGGAACATGGGCTCTGAGTTTAAATTCTAGCTCCAGCTCTACCTATAGCATCCTATAAAGATGGAACCCACCCCAGTGTCCACTGGCAGGGGGAGGGGCTGAATGAACTGCGCTACAGCCCCACGCTGGAGAAGGGCTCCTTGGAGAAAGGAAGGAGGAAGATTTCTATCTATTGCTATGGTGTGAGCTCCAGGATATATTTATTAAGTAAAAAAGCAGGTGCAGAAGAAGGTGCACCCAACCTGTTGTATAAGAAAATGAAGAGGGGCTGCGGGGAGATACACACACAGCACTTGCTTACATTTTCAAAAAGAAACGGGAAGGACAAACCCAAAACTGATCAAAATGATTACCTACAGGTAAGGGAGGAGACATACCAGACATTTACAAATGTCCTTTGTTGACTATGGAACCATGTAAATGTTTTGCATAATTAAGAGTAAGAACAGGGTGGGCGCGGTGGCTCACACCTGTAATCCCAGCACTTTGGGAAGCCAAGGCAGGCAGATCACCTGAGGTCAGGAGTTCAAGACCAGCTTGACCAACATGGTGAAACCCTGTCTCTACAAACATACAAAAATTAGCCGGACATGATGGCAGGTGCCTGTAATCCCAGCTACTTGGGAAGCTGAGGTGGAAGAATCCCTTGAACCTGGGAGGCAGAGGTTGCAGTGAGCTGAGATGGCACCATTGCACTCCAGCCTGGGTGACAGAGAGACTCCATCTCCAAAAAAAATAAAAAGAGTAAGAACAAAGGAACTACTAGAAATCCAAAAACTCAATCAATGAACCTGGTAAAAACACAGATAAGAAGTTTCAAGTGATTTTGAAACATAGTATTTTGAGTAATCCTCCCTCCTGCTGCACAACCTGAGGACAAAAGAACCCAGAAAGACTCTAGATTGCATCGAGTAAAGCTATTGTTGGTCATAAAATATTTAAGAATACAGATATTATTATTTTGGCTATATACACATTAATTATGTTACTGTATTTAGGATCCAAGCTTCCTATAAGAGAAAAGTGGTACAAAAATGAAATTAAAAGGTTGAACAGGCCAGGCACGGTGGCTCAAGCCTGTAATCCCAGCACTTTGGGAGGCCAAGACGGGTGGATCACGAGGTCAGGAGATTGAGACCATCCTGGCTAACACGGTGAAACCCCATCTCTACTAAAAAAATACAAAAAACTAGCCGGGCGAAGTGGCGAGCGCCTGTGGTCCCAGCTACTCTGGAGGCTGAGGCAGGAGAATGGCGTAAACCCGGGAGGCAGAGCTTGCAGTGAGCTGAGATCCGGCCACTGCACTCCAGCCTGGGCGACAGAGCCAGACTCAGTCTCAAAAAAAAAAAAATAAAATAAAATAAAAGGTTGAACAAAAACTTCTGAAATGGAAATATTGGTATGAACTCATGATTTATTTCTATTTCTAACAAATTCATTTTTCCATTACAAAAAATTAGCCGGGCGTGGTGGTGGGCACCTGTAGTCCCAGCTACTTGGGAGGCTGAGGTAAGAGAATTGCTTGAACCCGGGAGGCGGAGCTTGCAGTGAGCCAAGATCGCGCCACTATACTCCAGCCTGGATGACAGACCGAGACTCCATCTCAAAAAAAATAAAACAAAATTCATTTTTCCTAGAGAGGCCTGGAACAGTGAGCACCCTAGCATTCAAATTGTGGTCTCCAAATATCATTTTCCACTAAAAATAACCAGCGCTCCTTGTTTAAAGGCCAATTCCAATCTACTCTGGGAACAGAAGATGTTGAACCTGAGACTGAAAGCTATGAAAGACAAGGTGGAAACGCCAGAAGAACACTAAGAAACACTTGAAGCTCCCCAGCTGGCTAAAGGCGGACATGCTGAGTTTGCTAGGACACTAACGCATTATTCTGAAATTGTTTTTTTAATCTTTTTTATAAGACAGGATCTCAGTCCGTCTCGTTAGGATTGTCTTTATTCAGAGACAACAATAATTGTCTATGTCAAAAATCAGATGGAAACCACAAATAGATGGATATGAAAATACAAAAAACTTAGAATACTTTGAAATAAAAGGACAAAGTGGAACTAACACAACCAGATTTTGAGATGTCTGACAAAGTGCTAACGCAGTTCAGTGGAGAAAGGACATTTCCACAGATGCCACTGGAACAATTGGCTATCATATGTCAAAAAAAAAAGTGAACTTCAATCCATAACTCAGAAAAAATATAAAAATGAATTCAAGATGGACTATAAATAGAAATATAAACCTAAATCTATATATAAATATATCAATCTAAATATATAAAGCCTTCTAAAACGTTTAGAAGAAAATAGACTAGAGAGAATCTTTATGATCTTGGATTATATGATGATTTCTTAGGCAAAATATGAAAAGCATGATTCATAAAAGAAAACGTGATAACTTGAAATTCATCAAACTTTTTAAACTTCTCTTCAAAAGACATTCTTGATAGAATGAAAGGATCAGCCACAGACTGGCAGAAAATATTGGCAAAGCATGTACTTCTTGAGGGACTTATATAAAAAATATATACAGAACTCTTTAAACTTGATAATAAGAAAACAAAAAGTTCAATTTTTTTCAATGGGCAGAAAAATCCAGAGCTAACGTCATACTTAATGGTGAAAGACTGGATGTCTTCCCCCTAAACTCAGCAACAAGACAGTGAAAGGACATTCACTCTTACCACTGCAATTCAACTTTGTACTAGAGGTTTTAGCCAGGGCAATTGGGCAAGAAAATGAAATAAAGGCATGCAGATTGAAAAAAAATAAGTAAAACAACTCTATCCACAGATAACATAATCTCATACATGAAAAATCCTAAGGAATCCACTAAAAAAAATTCAAGCTAATAAATGAGTTTAGCAAGGCTACAAGATATGATTGTATTCCTATATACTTGCAATAAAAATTCTGAAAGTAGGAATCAAGAAAACAATTCCATTTACTACAGCGTTCAAAGGAGTAAAATACTTAAGAATAAATATAACAAAAGTACAAAACTTACTCTCTGAAAATGAAACATTGTTCAAAGAAACAAAAGATCTAAATAAATGGACAGACATCCCATGTTCATGGATTGTACTGGTTAAGATGGTAATACTCTCCAAACTGATCTAGAGATTCAATGCAATCACAGTCAGAATCTCAGCTGGCTTCTTTGTAAAACTGACAAGCTGATTCTAACATCCACATAGATATTCAAGGGTCACGAAATATCCAAAACAATCTTAAAAAAAAAAAACAAAAAAAAACCACGCCAGGCTCCATGGCTCATTCCCATAATCCCAGCACTTTGGAGGCCAAGGCAGGCAGATCACCTGAGATCAGGAGTTCAAAACCAGCCTGGTCAACATGGCGAAACCCATCTCTACTGAAAATACAAAACTTAGCCGGGTGTGGTGGCAGGCACCTGTAATCCCAGCTACTCATAAGGCTGAGGCAGAAGAATTGCTTGAACTTGAGAGGTGGAGGTTGCAGTGAGCCGAGATCACGCCACTATACCCCAGCCCGGGCAGCAGAGCCAGGCTCTGTCTCAAAAAAAAACAAAACAAAGTTGGAGGACTCACTTTTCCTGATTTCAAACTTACCACAATGCAACAGTAATCAAGACAGTGTGGCACTGACATAGGGATAGACATAGACCAATGGAATAGCATAAAGAGCCAGAAATAAACTTCTACAGACATGGCAAGTGATTTCCAACAAGGCTGCCAAAACAAATGTATGTGGAAAGAATAGTCTTTTCAGCAAATAGCACCAGGACAACAGGATATTCACATGCAAAAGAATGAAGGTGGACTCTCAGCCTCTCATCATATACAAAAACTAAGTCAAAATGGATCGAAGACCTAAATGTAAGAGCTAAAAGTATAAAACTCTTAGAAGAAAACATAGGTGTAACTCTTCATGATCTTGGATTTAGCAATGGTTTCTCTGACGCGACACCAAAAGCACAAGCAACAAAAGAAACATAAATTGGCTTTATCAAATATTTAGACTTTTCTACTTCAAAGGATTCTATCATGAAAATACAAAGACAACCCACAGAATAGGTGAACATATTTGTAAATTATTTATCTGATAAAGGATTGTATCTAGAATAGATAAAGGATTCTTACAAAATGGCTAAAAGTAAAAAGGGTTGGAGAGAAGCAGAAGAACCGGAATGCTCACTCCTTGCTGGTCAGAATGGAGAATGACACAATCACTTCCAAAGGCAGTTTGGCAGTGTCTCTCTTTTTTTTTTCGTGATAGAGTCTTGCTCTGTTGCCCAAGCTGGAGTGCAGTGGTGTGATCTCGGCTCACAGCCTCCCAGGTTCTAGCAATTCTCCTGCCTCAGCCTCCCAAGTAGCTGGGATTATAGGCGCACGCCATCACACCCGGCTAATTTTTGTATTTTCAGTAGAGACGGGGGTTTCACCATGTTGGCTAGGCTGGTCTTGAACTCCTGACCTCAGGTGATCCACTTGCCTCGGCCTCCCAAGGGATTACAGACATGAGCCACCGTGGCCAGTGCGGTTTGGCAGTCTCTTGAAGCATTACGCACACACCTACCACCACATGACCCAGCCATTCCACTACTAGTATTTACTTAAGAAAGATGAAATCAGCTATCCAGGCAGACTTCAACATGGATGTTTACAGTAGCTTTACTTGTAATAATCAAAACCTGGAGACAACCCAAATGTGAATCATCAACCAGTGAATGAGTAAACAAACGATGGTGAATGGATACAATGGAACACTACTCAGCACTAAAAAGGACTACCAGTCCCTGAAAGAGCATCCATCACCCACAAAGTAACTATGCTGAGTGACAGAAGCCAGACAAACATAGGGTATACTGTATGATTCCATTTTCATAAAATTCCTGAAAATGCAAACTAACGTCCAGTGACAGAAAGCAGATCAGCAGCAGCCTGGGTCAGAAGGGGCAAGAGGGGCCGGGGGGATCTCAAAGGTGGGAATAGATTTGTTCACAGTCTTACCCGAGCACATGCCTCCTGGCTAGAGAAACATGCCAAAACTCAAATTGTAGGCGGGGCACAGCGGCTCTCGCCTGTAATCCCAGCAGTTGGGACTTTGCGAGGCCAAGCAGGAGGACTGCTTGAACCCAGGAGTTTGAGACAAGACTTGGCCAGATGGTGAGACCCCTATCTCTACAAAAATAAAAACATTAGCCAGTGCAGTGGCACATGCCTGTAGTCCCAGCTACTCTGGAAGCTGAGGTGGGAGGATCGCTTGAGCCCTGGAGTTCGATGCTGCAGCACGAATGCACTCCAGCCTGCGCAACACAGCAAGACCCCATCTCTAAAAAAAGACAACTCAAATTGTATGCTTCATGTAGGTGCACTTTGTTGTAAGTTGGTTATTCCTCTATGAGGCTATTTTATTTTATTTTATTTTATATTTTGAGATGGAGTCTCGCTCTGTCATCCAGGCTGGAGTGTGTGGTGCAGTCTCAGCTCACTGCAACCTCTGCCTCCCGGGTTCAAGCGATTCTCCTGTCTCAGCCTCCCGGGTAGCTGGGATTACAGGAGTGCGCCACTATGCCCAGCTAATTTTTGTATTTTTAGTAGAGACAGGGTTTCACCATGTTGACCAGGCTGGTCTCAAACTCCTGACCTCAGGTGATTCACTAGTCTTGGCTTCCCAAAGTGCTGGGATTACAGGCTGAACCACCACGCCTGGCCTGTAAGTCTATTTTAAAATGAAATTATTAATTTTGCTGAATGTTTAATGTATTATATTATTAAAAGTTCTTACTAGTGGCCGGGTATGGTGGCTCATACCTATAATTCCAGCACTTTGGGAGGCCGAGGCAGGTGGATCACAAGGTTGGGAGATCGAGACCATCCTGGCCAACATGGTGAAACCCCGTTTCTACTAAAAAAAAATTGGCCGGGTATAGTGGCGTGCACCTGTAGTCCCAGCTACTCAGGAGGCTGAGGCAGGAGAATCACTTGAACCCAGGAGAAAAGGTTGCAGTGAGCTGAGATCGTGCCACTGCACTCCAGCCTGGGTGACAGAGCGAGAGTCCATCTCAAGAAAAAAAAGTCCTTATTGTTAGAGATAACATTCTGCATTTCGTATGTATGTGAGATATTTACTGATGAAATCCGATGTCTGGATTTGCTTTAAAACACTCTAGTGAAAGGAAGCAGACAGGAGTGAAGGGGAAGAGGTGGAGATGGAACAAGAATGACATATTGTGAGAGAATTCTTGAAGCTGGGTATTAGGTACGGTGGTGCAGGGGTCATTTAAACGGTTCTAGTTTAGTGTATGTTGCATATATTTGAAAATAAAAAGTTAGAAGGCAAATCCAGGCTTCACTGTTTCCCAGCTGTGTGAGCTCAGGCAGGTCCCCAACTTCCCTAAGGGTGACAGTCCCCATCGGTGAGCAGGGGATGGTCCTGCCCTCCCTTGGGTTCTATGGGGGACTTGTTCCAGTGTCTGGCGATGGCTCCCTAATTCTGCCACTGTCTCCCCAAGGGACTGCAATCTCCTTAACTGTGGCATGCAGGCCCTGTGCCACTGAACTAACTGTGGCATGCAGGCTCTGATGACACCCATGGCACAGTGACGTCAGCCGACACTGGCATAGGGCTTCCTGTGTGCCAGGCGCTGGGGTGAGTGCAGCCATGTATCCTATTCAATCCGCATGCCAGCCCCATGGGTGACGTCCGATAGTGTGCCTCCCTTACAGGACTTGCCAAGGACACACAGTGAGTAAATGGATTGTAACTCAGGTCTGGCTTCAGTTATGACCTCTGCCACATGCTGTTCCTGAACATTCTAGGGCCTCCCAACTCTGACGGGGGGATCTGTGCCAATCTGAGTTCACAGGACCGTCTCCCCTCACTCGCACCCTAGCCTCTGTCCTTGGCTTCATCCAACAAGCTCAGGCCAAGTTCAAAGGCCTCCTCTGTCTGCCTCTGGGTCCGAAGCAGAACCAGGCAGCCCCCAACCTTCCTCCTGGACAAGGGAGCCCCAGGGACGCTTGTCACCTCCGTCAAGAACTCAGCAGCCCGGCAAGGAAGAGACCAGCAAAGGTGACCTCATGGGAGTGTCCACGCCCTGGCTGGCTCCTGTGGGTTTGAGCAGAGGGAAATGGCACGGAGCTGTCCCTCCCTTACCCAGTGGGAAAGTCAGTGGTGTTCCTCTCATGAGGGCCTGCCACACCTGCCCGCCCACCAGGTGCAACTCATGCTCCTTGCTCCCTGTAGCCACTGAAATGGTCCATCGGCCCCGTGGGACCTGGTATGGCCGGGAGCAGGACCAGGCTGGCCTGGCAGTATCAGCCCCTACTCAGGGTGGCTCTTGTTCATGGTGCTGTCGGGCCTGGCCCAGTCTGAGTGGAAGGCAAGAGGCCCACAGCCCGAAACCCTTCACCAGTGCCAGCACCCAGCCCAGGAAGTCAGGGAGCGTGCGGTCTCCCTCGGCAGGTAAGACGGCCTCAGCTGTCCTTACAGGCCAGGGGGGCATGGGAGGGACAGGGTGTCTGCCACGTGCTCCGCTGACAGGTCCCAGTGGAGATTTCAGGCTGGACGATGACAATACATTTTGCTCCTTTTCCAGATCTGTCTGAGGGTCTCTGAGCCCTGCTTACGCAGATGGCTCTGTCCTGAATGTTGGGCTGGTGTTGCCCTGGAAGGAAGGAGGGAGCCGGCATGCTCAGAGTCCAGCTCAGAGGTGGGAGCCCAGAGCTCCTCGGATCTTGCCTTGCTCCTGTGAGGACGCCCCACCTGCTCCTGGGCCTAGCCCCTTTTATCTTCCCCTTGCCTTGCTGCTAAGAACCCCCCGCCGGCTAGAGGGCAGATGCTGTCCCTGCAGGTCCCCAAGCCCCGCCCTCCACGGGTGACTGTGGTTCAGCAACAGCAGAGGCTAGCTCCAGCCCAACACACCTGTGCTCCCTCAAGCCCAGCCCAGCCCAGCCCAGGACCCTGAGCCAGCCCCATGCCCAGCAGCCTGCAGGAGCCTTCCCCACGCTGGCCCAGGCCTCAGACGGAATCCTCTGTGTGTGTGCCACTCAGCCGCTGATCAGTCATGCTCTGCCACATGGCCACCTCTTCCATCCCTAATACTTGTCTTCTGGGAGAAAGCAGGAGGAGATAAGACAGATTGGGAGGAAGAAAAGGAAAGCCCCAGACCACTCTTTGCTCCTGGAAGCTCTGGCCCCGAGGCTGGGAGAGGCAGACAAGCCTTCCAGCAGTGTGACCTGTGCCTGGATTTCCCGGGGAGGGGGATTTGAGACACGGACAGTGCCTGCTGCAGGGCCCAGCATGGCGTAGAAGGCAGGTGTCTTCCCTTCCTGCCACTCAGCTTTCCAGGAGGCTCGGAGAATGTTTGTTGACTTGGAAGACAGTCACACAGTTGTGACTTGGGTGGGACCTCGCCCTCACATCCAACCTGCCACCTCCAGGGAAGATCAAGGCAGAAAGCACCAGGGAGTGGCCAGCTGGCAAACGCCCTCCTCAGGAAGGGACAGCTGCTGCCGGGACCCATGGCACGCCCATCCTTGCTGTCTGAGGTGGTCTCCCTGACGCTGCAATACGGGGCCAGTCAGGGGCCTGGGTCCCAGCCCTCCCAGCCCTCAGTGACCCGCAGGCCCCACAATGGTAGAGGGAGGGTGCTAAAGAGCTGGGTACCTGAGCCCAGCCGGACAGGGAGGCAGAGAGGTCACCCCATCAATACACGCTGAGTGGCTTCTCCAAAGACGATGGCCACCAGAGGCACAGAGAGCCCCAGGCCAGGACAGAGGCAGTACTGTGTCATTGCTGTCACAGCCCTCACTTAAATAAAATATATATTTAAAAATTTACCTCAGGCTGGGCAACAAAGTGAGACCCTATCACTACAAAAAATTGAAAAATTCTCTGGGCATGGTGGCACATGCCTGGAATCCCAGCTACTTGAGAGACTGAGGCAGGAGGATCGCTTGAGCCCAGGAATGCGAGTCTGCAGGGAGACTTCAATTACACCACCGCACTCCAGCCTGGGTGGCAGAACAAGACTCTGTCTCCAAAAAAAGAAAAAAAAAAAAATGAATAAATACACTAAAGGGGAAGAGGCAGTTGTTTCCTCAGAAGATTCGCTGAGTCATTTAAACGGGGAGGCTTTCTACTGCATTTATGATGTCTGATTTATGCACAGCTTTTTAAAGTGTCTTTTCTTTCTACGTAAAACAAACCCACCTGTACAAAGCAACTGAAAAAGTGGCTTAGGAGTGACTCCAACTATTAACCAAATATAGCACAAAGAATGCTAGGCGTGGTCCGCCTTCTTGGGTCAATATTTACCTGGACTTCAGCCTGCCTCGGAAAGGAAATTTGAAAATATTTGGTGAGTGGCAGAACGGTTGTCTGGCTACACAGGCTGATAAGCAGCTGGGGCTCAGGTTTCCAAGCTGGCCTTTTATGGGCGAGAGACATTATCACCATCAACGCCCATGTGCTAGTAGTAGCACCCACTGTCAGCCAGCTATTTGTTTTGTTTTTGTTTTTTAAAGATTAGTTTATTTTAGAAGGTGGGACTTTAAAAATCATTTTTAGGTCAGATTTGTGAAGGTAACACATAGAGTAAAATGTACCCTTTTTAACGTACAGGTCTATGAGTTTTGTTGTTGTTGTTTGATTTTAGTAAAGATGGGGTCTCGCTATGTTGCCCAGGCTGGTCTCGAACTCTTGGCCTTAAGCAATCCTCCTGCCTCGGCCTCCCAAAATGCTGGGGTTACAGCTGTGAGCCACTGTGCTCCAACCAGATGTATGAGTCTTGACAAATGCATACCACCACCACATCAGGACACAGAGCACTTCCAGCCGGCTCCAGGCTCCAGCCCAGAGCTGGGCCCTTCCCTGTCCCACCCCAGACACTCCTGGCCTATGTTCCATCCGGTTTCCCTCTTCCAGTGTCACAGAAATGGAATTGCGCGGGCTGTGGCATCCTGCACTCGGCGTGATGCCTCTGCAATGCGCCCAGGGTGTCACATGTATCCCCAGCTTGTTCTTTTTTGTGGTTGTGCAGGATTCTTTGGTGTAGACGTGCCACAGTCCGTGTGTCCCTGCCCCAGCTGAGGGACTGCTCGTGGGATTTTGCTACTGTAAACAGGTTTTGTGTAACCGTGTATTTTCATTCATCTGAGGGCCACTGTGCTGTCAGCTAAGCACAATCATGGGGCCTGAATCAGCTCACAAGGTCACTGTGCAGGGGAACCATTGCCCTCATTGAGGGGCACAGAGCCCCGGGCACAGCCCCACAGCTGAGAAGTGTCGAGGCATCCGGCCTGTGGGACTCCACCCCTGTATCACCACCCTCTGTCTGCCACAGCCACTGTGCCCCACCCATGCACTGTCGCCTGAATCTCTCAGGAGTGTGGGCAGGAGGAGTCCTGGGAGGCTGGTGCAGGAAAGACTGAGCAGGCAGGTGGCAGGGAGCTCACAGCCTCCAGGCAGGAGGCTCGGGAGCAGGAGGGCCCACCACAGGAGTGCAGGGACAGGGGAGGACAAGGAACAGAGGCTGGGGGCCTGGAAGGACAGAGAGACTTTCTGCAAAAGACAGAAGCTGAGTTGAGCCTGGAAGCAACGCCCCAAGGGAAGGGGCCAAAATGGACAGCAGCCAGCCCTGGCCGTGGGTGGGGATGGGGCAGGCGTGCAGGATGGAGGGTAGGGCCTGGAGGGCTCATGGACGAAGGAAGGAGAGTTGCAGAGGGGCCTTCCAATCCCAGCCCCAACCTCCCTCTCCCGAGAGAAGACCCCCAACATGGGGCAATGGCCGGGGCGAGAAAGGGGCTGTCCCAGGTGGACTCCGCGCTCTATCCCAGTGCCTCCTCTGCGCCTGCTCTGTCCAGAGCACACAGGCGAAGGCACCAACTTCGGACTGAGCACAGCACACAGAAGGGAGGGCGGCCGGCCAGCATGGGTTCTGGCATTGTGTCAGGGGGTCAGGGGAACTGAGCCCCAGGAAGACTCCTTAGGCAGGTGGCAGCAGCCACTGTGCAAGGAGAGGAGCCAGAGAATCAGGAGCACCGGTTGGCCTCCACCAGCCAGACCCCCAGAACCCACGTCTACTTGAGGACACTGTCAGAAGGAGCCCAACATCCAGGCAGCTGCAGGATGAGAGGCCCCAGGTGGGCTCTGCCCCTCCCCACGCTGCCCCTCTCCAACAGGGTCCCCACAGCGCAGCCCACTCCTCCAGGCAGGCTCAGGGTCGCACAGCATGCAGCCTCCTTCTCACCCTCTTCTGCAGCAACCCCCTTGCTCCCCCGCCTTGGATGGCACCAGGCATACTGCCCACTCATCACTAGCAAATGAATGGTGTCCCTAGTGCTCCCCTGTGAGCACCGCAATGCATACAACAGGTACTCAATAAATGTTCACTGATTATAAATCTGCAGTGGGCAGGGAGTGTCTCCACTGCCTGGTATTTGTCTATTCTCTTCTCGCTTTCTGTGGGCACGGACAGCAGTCACTGCCAGTTTCGGTGCCAGCCCCGTGCTGAGTCCAGGCACCCTGGCCGCTGAGTGCTTGGCTGAGATGGGGACAGAGCCACCGCTGGGATTCTGGGGTCACAGATGCATCTGCATGTTTATTCCAACCGACAGGATTGTTGCTGACGTTAGCGGAGTTGTGCTTGGCCTGCTGCTGTATAGAGCACCCATATGAGGTAGGCGCCAGGCCCAAGGCTAGGCATTACAGAAGCACCCCTGTCCTCCCAGAGCCCTGCAAGGAAGATGTTCCCCCCTCACACATGCACAGGTGTGGTGGCGCCTCAAAGGTCCCCGAGTCAGCTGAACCACCTGATCCCGAGCCCCACATCTTTCAACTCCTTCAGCTCCACACATTCTTAAAACCCAGGCTGCATACCAAACAGGAAGCGGGGAGCATCGTGGAGCATGGCCCACAGCACCTGTCCCCACTTAGCTCCCAGGAGAGAAGGCTGGCAGGCAGCCCCAGGACCACCGGCCGCAGCAGCAGTGGGGCGTGGGCAGGCTCGGACACGGCAGGCCTCATCCCAAGGCGCCTCCCTGGGCCCAGCTCCAGCGGGCCAGAGGCCACTCACTGAGCTTGAAACATCTGCCCAGACCTGGGGCTGCTGCAGGGCCTGAAGCAGCGGTGAGCACAGGTTTGTCGAGGCTTCTGGGAGGTAAATATTTTGATATCTGTGCTCCAGGAAAGGATTCTGAGCTTCAGAGATGAAGCAACCTGCCCAAGAAGGCTCCTCAGCGACCGGGGCCTGCCCTGGGCGTCTCCAGCCAGCACAGTGGTGGCCTGGGCTTCACAGACAGAAAGGCTTCCTCATGAGCCCGTTGCCCAGAGAGAAACGGCTGCTGCCCCCGGCCCCAAGGCTAAAATGACAGGCCACAGACACGTGAGCCCAACACCCAGGGCCCACCTGCCCGGCACTGGCCCCTGAATATCAGTGCTGAGCCAGAAGGGCACAGCCCACCTTCCTCTTTCTTCTTCTTCTTTTTTTTTTTTTTTTTTTGAGATGGAGTCTTGCTGTGTTACTCAGGCTGGAGTGCAGTGGCGTGATCTCTGCTCGCTGCAACCTCCGCCTATCGGCTTCAAGCAATTCTCCTGCCTCAGCCTCCCGAGTAGCTGGGATTACAGGTGCTCGCCACCATGCCTGGCTAATTTTTGTATTTTTAGTAGAGACGGGGTTTCACCATGTTGGCCAGGCTGGTCTCAAACTCCTGACCTCATGTGATCCACCCACCTCAGCCTCGCAAAGCGCTGGGATTCCAAGGCCCACCTTGTTCTTCTTTAAGGCAAGCACGGTGCCAAGCAACCTGTTTTGCCTGATTGAGCTCCCGCTCAGTTAATCAAGAAACAGGGGCCTGGGTGGCCTCTGGAGACTGGCTTGGGATAGAAGGTGCTTGCTCAGGTCACCCCAGATGAGCCTTCTCCATGCCCTCAGCTCACCACAGTCTCCCAGGATTACCTCCCACCTCCAACTACCCTCCTGGCTAACGCTTTCCTCTCAGGCCATGGGGAGAGCAGGCTCAACCATGCCAAGGACGCAAACAGATTGAGGGCAGGGCCTTTGTGTTTTGGTGGGATTGTCTTTCATGGAGGAAAAACAGGGGAGTGGGTTGCGCTCTCTAGTAATGACAGTGACCACAATCCTGGTGTTTCTAGAATCTCTGTTTCGGGGCTTTGCCACATGCACAAGTCCATGAGATCCTCACCTGGGCTCTGTGAGGTAGCCAGGATTATACGTGTGATCCCATCTCACAGATGAGCAAATCCAGGCTGAGGGCAGCCTACAGGGACCAGGCCGCCCCCTCCTTTGCACCGTTCGGCCACCGTTGGGGGAACAGGACCCAAGGCTGCAGGGACCACCCCAGGGGATGGGCAGTGAAGCTGCCGTTCCTGCACACTGCCGCATCTGGAGTACCCTAAGGCTGGAAGGGGCATGGGGGCATCATTCTTCTCCTCTCCAGCTGCCTTCCCCCAGAGCCTGGCCTCCTCGCATCCCCTAAATCAGTTACTTAAACCCAGTGTGGTTCCCAGACCAGCAGCACCACCAGGAAGCACGTCAGCGTGCAGACTCTCAGGCCCTGCCCGGGCCTCTCGGCCACATTCTGCATCTGCTCCCGATCCCCAGGACTGTGGAGAAGCCACATCGTGTCCTACAGAGTCCTGAGGGCCTCACACGTGCATGTGACCACTGACGGTCCACTGCCAGGGCGTTCTTCCCAAATGCGACCATGGGGGCTCTCCTGAGCCCCCTTTCCCTAGTCCACCTTCCTCATGCACGCAGAAGTGAATCCTGCAGAAGTCTCAACGGGCTCAGTACGAGGACCCAGCCCTTCACCACATTCAGTGGCCCTTCCAAGCGTGTGGCCCCAGGCCAGGAGCTCCTGCGGCACTGGGAAGGTGGCTGCCCTTTGAAGGGGCCACGGAAGACAGCACACGCCTCCTGGACCCTGGGCCCTCTGCCTGAAGCAAAGCAGTGACTTTCATGAAGGCATGAAACGCTCTCACGACAAAGGGCAAAATCCAGCTTGTGCCTTTTTTTTTTTTTTTAAGATGGAATTTTGCTCGTCCCAGCTGGGGTGCAGTGGCACGATCTCGGCTCACTGCAACCTCCGCCTCCCAGGTTCAAGTGATTCTCCTGCCTCAGCCTCCTGAGTAGCTGGGATTACAGGTGTGTACTACCACACCCAGCTAATTTTTGTATTTTCAGTAGCAACGGGGTTTCACCATGTTGGCCAGGCTGGTCTTGAACTCCTGACATCAGGCATCCCAAAGTGCAGGGATTACAGGCATGAGCCACCGCGTCCGGCCTCCAGCTTGTGTTTCTAACCATGAAGTCCCCCCACTGCTCCGATTCACTGCACAGACCACAGCCTTGGTGTCCTCAAATGTGACAGGCTGGCACAGGTGCTCATGAACATCTGAACCAGCTCTGGCTTCCTTTAGTCCTCTGAACAGAAAAGACATTTCAAAATGGAGGCAGAACAGGGCGGCTTCCTCCACTTCCCAACCAGCAGACACGGGTCCAAGAGCATCTTCCCTGCTGAACCAGGACCATCATCCACGTGTGAAACAGGGGGCAGAAATGAGGGCATTTTAGCTACCAAACTCCAGTCCTGAGACTGAGCCCAGCTATAGCATTCTCACCAAGGGACCTGGACATGTTATTTTGGAAGGAAGGAGAAAGGAGGCGAACAGGCGAGCCGTTCTCTCCACAGGGAGTCCAAGGTGGGCCCGGGCCCACATTAACTTGGACAAGGCACTTCTGGTTTCAAAGGGCCACTCAGCCTCCTGTGCAGTTGGCCACCAAGGAGCTGTCTGGCTTCACGTCCCTCAGTGTCCTTGCCAGGCCACACCCTATTTAAAACCTGACCTCTTAGGGCAGTCTAGGAATCATGGCTTGTCGAGCAGGACAGCCGCGACCTCAGTTGTATTGTTCTAGAGCATTCTGAGGGACCCCACCCGCCCATGCAGGTCACCTGTGTAAGGATAAAGGACAAACACACCTTAAAGCCCCTCACCATCCCGGCATCCCAGCCCACCTCTCACCCAGGTCTGTCCAGGATGCGCCCAGAGGGCACATGCCCCGTGGTCTCCAGCACATTCCATGCTCCTCACACTGTTCCTGCCACCTGGAGGAGCCCACTGCCTGCCTACATTACAGGTGCTGTCAGGCCATGCTGAAGATCCTCCTCTCGTGGCCGCCATCGCCACAGGTCCCAGCCCCAGGGCCATTCCCACGGGCCCACTAGAGAAGCCACAGCCCATGCCGCCAGGCTGGGCTCCTTGTCCTGCGTGCTGAGTCTTGGCTTCAACTCCTCCAGCAGAGACGGCCTCCTCCGCTCTTTCTGCGGGGCTGGGTCCAGCCCATGACTCATTCATTCATTCCATTCCAGAACAAACCCTTCTCTTGCCTGCTTCTAAACTTTTGCTCAAAATGTTCTCTTTTGTGATAATGAAGTTGTGCTGAGGTAGGAAATGTCCTCCGTTTTAGAGATGCTATGATGGAGTGCAGGGGACAGGTCACGGCGTTCGTGACGTCAGCTACCAAGGCATGATGTTCTGGAATCTAAGTGCTGGTGCTCGGAGGTTTGTCCTCTCTACTTTTCTGTATGCTTCAAATTCGTCAATTTAAAAAAAGTACCCCTGTGCCTGAAAAACTAATTCCTTTCCTGGCCTATCTCTTCCTGCTAAAATCTCTCTTTTCTTCTGGAAGGAGGCCACAACCGACCTCCTTCCATCTTCTGTCCCTGGGCCACCTCGCCTGGGCTCGCTCCCAGCACAGCATCTGCTGAGCCCTGAAGCCTCTTCTTATGTCCTCAAGCAGCCTATAAGCTTGCCAGGTGGGGCCGAGCCTCCCCACACCTCCCTGAGGCTATACACAGACGCTCTGGCTGGATCCAGTGGCCTGGGCTAGAGGGCGGTGTCACCTGAGGCCAATGAAGCCATCACTAACGGGAGAAGAAAGGAGATGATGGCACCTGTGGAGAAGGGCATGTGTGGGCCACAGCGTGGCCTGATGCCTGCTGGATGCCACTGCCCCCAGGTTTGGCCAGGCTTTGCTCTCCCGTGTCTTGGTGGCTAGCCAGGCAGCCCTGAACCCACCAGGCAGAGTCAAATGGCCTGGGCCCCTCCCAGGAGCAGCAGGGCTTTCTCCACCACATTTTCAGAAGCGGGCTTCAAATTGATGCCAGGCTGGTAGGGGGTGCAGTGGGCATGATCAGGTTTAAGTGACTCTTATTGTTTCTGACATTTGCTAATAAGTCTGATAAGGCCCCGGGAAGAAAATTACAAGATAACGGTATGGCATCAGCTGGGCTAGGAAGAGTGGCCTGGCCACCTGCTACCGATCCAGCCCCCAGGCCTCTGCCCACAGGCACCTGCCTTTGTCCAACCCTGGGGAGCCTCCCTGTCCACCCTGGGGCTGGCCCAGCCTATGGCCAAAGAGAGGCTGGGACGAGGTGGGGCATTGGTAGCCCAACAGGGCTTGCAATTTGGAAGCAGGCCACGAAATCCCAATTAGCTCCCGACCATTGCTGAGTTTAGATGACAACCAAGGCTGCCTCATTATCTTCACAGCTGCAGTCAAAGCGGAGTTGGTTCATTTGCTACGTGCTGACCCTCTCCGTTTAAAGGACAGAAAAGAAAGAGGTGGCCGTGGTTGAACCTCTGCACGCACTGGTGACTGCAGGATGAAGCTGCCCATCTGCCAAAGAGCTCCAGGGGGCCTGTGCCCCCGAAGAGCTGGGCTGCCCACCGCTCTCCAGCTCCAAGTGTGCTCTCCAGCCACATGTTCATCCTGGGGGGCACCCAATGTTCCCTATTAGCAGCTCCGCTGTTACTGCAGGATAATTAATTCAATTGGAAGTAATTGAACAGGCAAGGAGCTCCAAGGTGCTATTTCACACCTGCTGAGGCAGAGAGAAATATTTGCAAACAGACCCAACCCCAACTGCAAGCAAATGCCAGCCACAGTCCTCCCAAAGTACAGAGCTCCTGACCCCTCTCCACACGCAGATCTGTTCTTCAGGTAGCTATGGAGGGCTTCCAAGTGCCAGGTCCTGGGGCACTAGGGCGAGCAGGCCAGGCGTTCAAGGCCTCTGCCCAAGGGGGCCTCCTGTCTGTGCTGCAAGGACTCTGTGTGATGATGCCAGAGATGTGCTCGCCAGAGAACAGGGTGCTGGGAGAAAGAATAACCTGCAGCGAGGGCGGTCAGGGAGGGTGATCTTCACACTGCAGCATGCAGGATGAAAAGGAGACACCACACAGAACACAGAAAGAAGGGCCTTCCAGGCAGAGAAGCATTGCATGCGAAAGTTCCAAGTTCAGCCTCGCTTGTCTCCTGCATAGCTCCCCCAGCCCTGCCTGTGTGTCTGGAAAGCCTCCCTCCTCTTCCTCCTCTTCCTCCTCTGCCTGCCTCCTGTTTCTCCTCCTCCCCTCCTCCTCCTCCTCCTCGTCCTCCTCCTCCTGTCTGGGGCACAGCCACAGGGCCCTGCCCTGCGCATCTCCTTCCTCATGCTCAAGGACAGAACCCCCAGGACCTCCAAGCGCCCGCGAACTGAAAGCAGGTTTATCTCGGACTTGATATTTAAGGGTAAGGTGTCTGCATGACAGAAGCCAGAACACGCTAGTGAGGGGCAGGGAAAATCTAAATCACAACTGAATTCTGTGGGATATGTGAAGATGGAGAAGCCAGAAGGAAGGAGCTAAGAGCAAGAAGAAAATCAGGAAACACAGAGAGCGTCGTCGAATCAGAGCCAGCGCACAGGCCACCCCAAAGAAATCTGACGGCAGCCACCCCTGCTGCACGCACAGCAGCAGGATGCTGTAGATGAACCTCCCCCCACCGCCCGGGATACCCATTAGGCTCCAGTCTCCCTCGACGGGAGGGAACGACTTCCTTTGGTCCTCAAGAACACTTTGAGGTAGTTATCGTCATGGTGGCAGTCCACAGACAGGAGCTCCAAAGCTGGCCAAGCTGCACACAGCGCTGCTGGAGTCCAGCCTGGCTCTAGATGAGGCCAAAGCTTGAATGCCCTGGGCTGGGTAGGCTGGGCCAAGCTGTGCTGCCCCTGAGGGCTGACCATCCAGTGGGGACGGACAGCGTGTATACAACATGTCATTCTAGAATGGTCCCTGGGCTCCCAGGGGTCTTCAGGAGGCGGGGAGGGGGGGTAGGTCTCAGGGAGGGAAAGGGATTCCAAAGCTCTAGGCTGCACTGGAGATCCTGTCCCCTGGGCCCTTGAGGGACCCAGAAGCTCCTCGAGGCATCAGAACATCAAGTCTGTGGCTAAATTCATACCAGAGTCTGAGAAGGCTTCATGGTGAGTACAGGTTTTTTTGTTTTTTTTGAGACGGAGTTTCACTCTTGTTGCCCAGGCTGGAGTGCAATGGTGAGATCTCGGCTCACGGCAACCTCCGCCTCCCAGGTTCAACCAATTCTCCTGCCTCAGACTCCCAAGTAGCTGGGATTACAGGCACATGCCACCACACCTGGCTAATTTTGTATTTTTAGTAGAGACGGAGTTTCTCCATGTTAAGGCTGGTCTCGAACTCCTGACCTCAGGTGACCCACCCGCCTCGGCCTCCCAAAGTGCTGGGATTACAGGTGTGAGTCACAGCACCTGGCCAAGTACAGGTCTTGAAGCACAGGAGGTAGAGCCTATCTGGGCAGCGTGTAGAGGGTGGCGTGTGTCCACACTATGTGGTGTGTGTCTGGAAGGCACGGTGACCAGGTCACATCTCCTCAGCAGGACCCTGACCAGGCTGTGAGACCAACCCTCTGCAGCGACAAGCAGCCATGGAATTTTTTCTTTTTTTTTTTTTTTTTTTGAGACAAGGTCACCCAGATTGGAGTACAGTGGCACAATCACAGCTCACTGCAGCCTTGACCTCCCTGGGCTCAGGTGATCCTCCCACCTCAGGTTTCCAAGTAGTTGGGACTACAGGCATGTGCCACCACGCCCTTTTAAAATATATATATATATGTATGTATTTATTTATTTTTGAGACGGAGTCTCACTCTGTCGCCTAGGCTGGAGTGCAGTGGCACAATCTTGGCTCACTGTAACCTCCGCCTCCCAGGTTCAAGCTATTCTTCTGCCTCAGCCTCCTGAGTAGCTGGGACTACAGGCATGTGCCACCACGCCAGACTAATTTTTGTATTTTTAGTAGAGATGGGGTTTCACCATATTGGCCAACCTGGTCTCAAACTCCTGACCTCGTGATCCACCCACCTCAGCCTCCCAAACTGCTGGGATTACAGGCAAGACTTTTATTTTTTTTTTATAGAGATGGGGTCTTGCTATGCTGCCCAGGCTGCTCTCAAACTCCTGGGCTCAAGCGATCCACCTGCCTCACTCAGCCTCACAAAATGCTGGGATTACAGGCATGAGCCACTGCGCCCAGCCAACCGTGGCATTTTTTACCTTTTATTTTAGAACACTTTTAGATTTTCAGGGAAGTTGCAAAGACAGCACAGGGCAGGTCTGCGTGTCTCCACTCAGCTCCCTGAGGCTAGTACCTCACGAAGCCACAGGCCACTTATGATAACCATAGCTGTGACAATCTGTCCATCCTCCTGGGCAAAAGCAGTGCTTTCCCAGGTGGGTCTGGGGCTTCCACAGCTTTCCAGCTCAGCAGACGGGAGGCACGTCCTCGTCTGGGCCACGCTGTACCTGCACACACACACTCAGTCCCTGAGAGTCCACAGCTTCCAGAGGCCATGCTGATGGGGGGTGGGCAGCTTGGGCGCAGGGAGGGAGCACACAGTGCCCAACAGCACGGAGGAGCACAAAAGGCAGGACGCTGACGGAAATGGATCCTCCTTCGCAGGGTGGTGCGACTGTCCCTGAAAACAGTTCCTCCCTGATAGCGGGGAGGGGGGATCAGCAGGGCTGGGCACAGGGACTCTCTCTCCTCGCCGGTACAGCCTGGATTCAAAATACGACATTCTGTGCTAACTGTGCTCCCCACCAACCCCCTCCGGAACGCGTCCCGTGACCCTCTGAGGACAGGGACGTTCGTGGTTCTCTGTCACCCAAAGGGAGGGATAGGACAGAACAGCACAATCTCTGCGTGTTCCAGGGGCTGCTGCCGCTCAGTTTCTCTGGGGACGATCTTCACAGCTTTTCTGTGCCACCGATCAGGTCGAATTTCAAACAGGAGTCCATTTGAGCTTTGCAGATGCACAGCTGGGATGGAACTTAGAGTCCCCTGTGGCACTTGGGGGTCAAGGGGCGTGGGCACAAGCCACACCTGAACGGTCTGCTTCAGGACCCCCCTTCCCCCGACTCCCTGCAGCTATCAGGGGCACGCCACAGCATCTCCTACCACCACACAGTTCAAAACCAAACAAGAACAGAAGTGGTGGGCTCAGAGTGCATTCGGATTCCATCATTTATTGTCGTGCATCTGTGTGATTGTTGTAGACGTCACGAATTTTTAGTTGACAATTACTCGTATTCATTCATTCATTTTCCAGCTCGCTTACTCTAGTTCAAGGTCGCAGGTGGCTGGAGCCTCTCCCAGGGCACAAAGCCTGGACGGGACGCCGTTTCATCACAGGACATGCTCGCACCCACACCTGCTCGGACTGCGACCACTTAGATGTGCCAGTTCACTGAATGTGCACATCGCTGAGAAGTGAAAGAAAGCAGAGTACACAGAGAAACCCCACGGAGTCGTGAGAGCACACAAACTCCACACAGACAGTGGCTGCAGCAGGGAATCAACTTCTTATCATCAACGTTGTAACGAAAGAACACTATTCCAGGCAGACCTTGCATGTACCTGCCCACGTGTGCAGACTGGTGGTATCAGGTGGTTTAATTTAGCACTGTGCGTAGTAGGAAAAGTTGGAAATAAACCAAATGGCCATCAGTGGGAGAACGGGTGCAAAGGTCAGCACCTGGGAAATGCTAATAAACGTTAATTACTGTTGTTATTATGGGACTGTAATCCTCGACTGTTGATGAAGGAAACGATGTTAAACGCCATGCAGACGGCTGCAGAGAACTGCTCAGGAAGGGACCCAAGACACCGGAAAGGGGTGCAGGGGAAAGGGATTCAAGGGGGGACATTGTCACTGTCCGCCTTTTTGTGCTTTTGGAATTTTCATCACGCATCAGTGTTAACTGCTTAAAGTTTTAACATTTTGAACATAATAACTGCAGACTAAGCCTGTCCCGGAGGCAAGGGGCAGAGGGCCACACACAGTGGTGAGCTGGAGCTGACGGGTGCCTCTGAGGCCCAGCAGGGCGGAGAAGCTGGTGCGGGCTTGCAGGCCTCCACAGCAGCCCAGCCCAGGTCCCGATGAGAACACAAGCTGGTGTGGGAGCGATCAGGCCTGTCTGGGGCTGAGATGCTGTCACTCTATGTAGGATTCCAACTGGCCTGTCACAGGGTGTCCCAAACAGCAGATAAGCAGCAGCAAAACAGGAGGGGCAAGGGACAGGCACCAGGCACCATGAGCAGCAATGTGACACTGGAAGGAGGGGCCAGAAACACTGAACAAGGAGAGTCCTGAAAAAGTGTAGCACCCTCGGCCACCAGGGCAGCGCACAAGGGCCGTGTGTCCCAGCTCTGGTGAGCTGCTGGCCGGCGACCCCTCGTCACCATGACATGGTTGGATGGAGGAGGGCAGGGAACCTACCTGAGACTGAGACAGTTAACTTTTAAAAAAGACGAAACAAAAAAAACTTCAGGCATTGAAAGTTCCACTGAAGGCCAAGCGTGGTGGCTCACGCCTGTAATCCTAGCACTTTGGGAGGCCGAGGCGGGCAGATCACCTAGGTCAGGGGTTCGAGACCAGCCTGGCCAACATGGCAAAACCCCGTCTCTACTAAAAATACAAAAATTAATCAGGCACGGTGGTGCGTGCCTGTAATCCCAGCTACTTGGGAGGCTGAGGCAGGAGAATCACTTGAACCTGGGAGGTGGAGGTTGTCTCTACAAAAAATACAAAAATTAGCCGGGCATGGTAGCGCATACCCGTAATCCCAGCTACTAGGGAGGCTGAGGCAGGAGAATTGCTTGAACCCAGGAGGCAGAGGTGGCAGTGAGCCGAGATCTCACCACTGCACTCCAGCCTGGGCGACAGAGGGAGACTCTGCCTCAAAAAAAAAAAAAAAAAAAAGCTTCACTGAATACTGAAGAATTCTCTCATGCAAAATGGGTTCCTCCCAGAGGGTCCTGGGTAAATGGGTATTTCATCTGCCATTTGGGATTCTCATGTCTCATAAGGGCCTTGCCCAAAACGGCCACCTCCGTCCCTCCCATTCCCTGACCCTGTGCTGAGCCCCGTGAGGAGACACCTCTGTGGGTGAGACACTGTTCCTCCCCCGTGGTGCACCCCAAGCCCCCTCAGGGTGGTGGGAAGTCCACCGCCATTCCTGGTTGAGGGATGTGGGTGCCACGGAGACCGACCTGCAGGCTGCAGAAAGGCGGCCATGGCAGCCCTGCGGGGAGATGCCCCTCTCATGGAAATGTGCTTGATCCATAATTAACAAGGGGGCAAGGCCATGCTGTCATTTTCTTTTTTAATTACCCTGCTGTCGTTTTGACATGGAGACCCAAGATCTAAAATTAGGCCACTGGATCTTGCACCTGACTTTCCGAGCTCCCCAGGGCAGGGGCGTGTCTCAGCGCTGACAGTGAAGAGGTGTCAAATCTGCACTCAGGGAACAACCTTTTCTGAACACACTGCTCCCTGCGTCCCTCATCCCTTGCCCTCTTTCCCCCAGGCCAGAAGCCTTGGCTGGAGGGCGGCCCGGCTCCCCGTGGGTCCACTCTCCTCTGTGGAGTCCCAGTCCCTCACTGGCCTCCCAGAAACTCCAGTCGCAACCTTTTCTTCATGGAAACCAGCACACAGGTTTCCATTTAGGTGTGAAGGTGCCTGGCTGGCTGGGGGATTAGGAAGGCTTTGCTGTCCCCACACGCGGTGTCCTCAGGGACCTGTACCCATGGCCAGGAAGAAGTTAATGTCACTGCTTCCCTCTATCCAGGCCACAAAGTTTGGGGCAGGGACAAAGAACAAGGTGTCAGGGCCCCACCCCACCCTCCAGGAGGGGTGACCTGGCAGCTGGGTGGGGAAGGCGCCCCACATCGCCATCCTGGCTCAGGGCAGTGTCCGCCTGGAACTTGGCCGCAGGGATGCAGGGCGCCTGCACACCTTGGACTTTCTGTGTCCTCCCTGTAACTATCCCTGTCTCCTGCGGAGGCTGTGAGATCCGACAAGAGATGGAAAGAGCATAGGCGACCACACACACAGGCCCTTACCAGCGGCCACCCGGGTCTGCTGGTGGTGCCACTGTCCCAGAATGACCCCTCACATGAAATTGTGCTCCAGCCCCTCACTCTGGATCCTCCCAATTCTACACATTTTAAGCCCACGGCAGCTCCCAGGCCCATGATGGGCCTGTGTCCCCCCAACGGCCGGCACTAAGCTGACCCAGCACCCCCTGCTCAGCTCAGATCCCATGCCTGGCCTCCTCCCAGAAGAGCCACATCCAGCACCTTCAGCAGGTTCTCCCCGCTAGCACCTGGCAGTCAGATGTGGCCAGACGGTCCCTTCCAGCTCTGTACCCTATGTGGAAAGCTGAGCCAAATCTAGAAACTTCTCTGGACATCTCTCCTCTGTTCCCCACTATGTCCTCTGCCTGTCCTGAAAGCTGCCATGTCCCTGCCACCACAGGAGAGGAGCCGCACTTGGGGGAGGCACTCACCCTCCCTCCCCACTGCCCAGCAATCTCAAACCTCCCGCCCAGAGCACACTCAGCCAGGGGTGGGGTGGGGGCTCCTCTGGGCTGGAGGGTCCGGAGGCTTCTCCGGGAGGAGGCACTGGACCTGAGACCTGGCCCGTGAGCAGGAACTGGCTGACTGGGGAGGCCAGCAGAGGCCAGGCTCGGGACCTGGTAGCCAGGATCCTGCAGCCAACAGCAATCCTTTCAGCACCCGCTCCGTTCTGTCCTCTGGTCTGTTTCTCTCACAGACATACCTTGTGCGGAGAAGGTGTTTGGTTTTCAGTACAAAAAGACAGAGTTAGAGACCCGGCCCCCCACTCAGCCACAAGCCAGCAGGAGGCTGGCCTCTGTTCCTCAGTAAACAAGGGTGCAGTTCCTGACAATCCATGAAGAGAAGATGCTACCCCAGATGTTCACAGCCCCCCCTCCCAGGTCCTACTCTAGAGAGAGCTGTCGTGGCCCCGGAGGCATGAACATGGACCTCCGTGCCGGGCCAGCGGTGCAGGAACGTGTTCCGGAAGGCAGAGTGCGTGGCCAGCAGGATGGGCGGCTTGCCTCCCAGCTCTGGCTGCTTTTAAGCGAGCAAACATGAGCTGTGAGCTGCACAGGCTGAGCCAATGGAGCCCTTTTCCCACAAGGTTTCACCAGTGATGGCCAGAGTGAATTCAGCAGGTTTTTAAAATTTTTGTTATTTTTATTTTAATTTTTTGAGACAGAGTGTCTCGCCCTGACCATGTTGGTCAGGCTGATCTCAAACTCCTGACTTCAGGTGACCCACCCACCTCGGCCTCCCAAAGTGCTGGGATTACAGGCACGAGCCATCGCACCCGGCCAGCAGACTGTTTAAAAGTTCCCACAGCACTGAAGTGAAAGGGAGCACATATCTACTCATTCAAGGCCATGCACGGCCTCCACTGGGGATGGGGATGGGCACCAGAGTAACCACACACGCGCGCATGAGCACGAATGGGCACACCTCTAAACCCTGCACAGGAACCAACTCACTGGATTCTCACGACGACCCTACAAGCAGGTACTCCCACTACGCCCATTTAGCAGAGGAGGAAACTGGAGCCCAGAGCGAGGACGTGGCTTGTCCATGTCACCCAGCTGGGAAGCAGTGGACTCTGTAGAGCACTGTACCCACCCCCAAGAAGAAGGGCGACATGGAGGGATGAGGCCCAATTAGGGAAGTGCCGGAGCTGGCTGGAGACAGCAGTGGGACACATTCTGCTACGGCCAGAGCACGCGGAAGCGGAGGAGATGCTCACCAGCACCTGTCCCGGCTCAGCCCAGCCTACCTCCCGAGCCTCGGCTCCCACCTGTCACAGTGTGCTACCCTGGGCAAGTGCCCTCTACCTCAACAGTTTCCCCTGCAAGTGAGGGGGAGCTTTCCAGAACTGCCACCTCTAGGCCTGCATCACAGAAGAGGGTGGGGTTGCCGTGTCCCTGCCGGGGCGGTGACAGCATTCACACCTGAGTGAGTCTGAACCTCCCCTTTCCTTGGGTCCCTCCAGGACCTATGCTGGGGCTTGGGTTCTGCTCAGAAGGTGCTCTGGGCTCCCCTGAAGGCCAATTTGGCCACATTGGCTCTGACCACGGCCCATCCACCCAGACCACTAAAGTCCGTCATGATGATCCCAGGGCTCAGCCAGCCCCTGCTCTGCCTTCGGATCACACAGAAGCAAATGCTCACCCTCTTTGGCGGAAGCCACCTGTGTTTTTCTGCCTCCCGTCCTCTGAATATGGGCATCTGGGTGGGGCAGGCAGAGTGGCTCCCATAGAAGGAGGGGAACACGTGGGTCCCCGGGCTTCTCCTCCAGGTGTCCCTCTGCCTGGGAAGAGCCAGCAGGCTTAAATGCTCCACTCCTTTCATAGATGATGTGGCTTTAAGGAAACGTGCTCTGAAGCCTTGAAGTTCTGTGCACTGTGCCAGGCACCAGGCCTCCCTGATGAGCGGAACACAGCCACTCCTGGGTAAGGACACTCGCAGCAGCCACACATCGCACTGAAGCGGCTGGATGGATGCCAGAGAGTCCAGAGGCAGGTGAGGGGGCGTCCCCCAGACCATGAGCTCCAGAGAACAGGGCCAGGTCCTGCTCAACTGAGCATCCCTAAAACTCAGGAACAGGTCTTCTGACTCTCAGAGAAGCCCTGCGAGGCAGCTGTCATTGGGAGTCTCACTGCCCAAGAGAGAAGGGCCTGGCCCTGGTGCCCAGCAAAGGCCAGAGCCTTCTGAGTGAGAGCCTTCCTTCCTGATCTCTCTCTCTCTCTCTCCTTTTTTTTTTTTTTTTTTTTTTGAGATGGAGTCTCGCTCTGTCACCCAAGCTGGAGTGCAATGGCGTGATCTTGGCTCACTGCAACCCCCCCTTCCTGGGTTCAAGAGGTTCCCCTGCCTCAGCCTCCCGAGCAGCTGGGATTACAGGTGCATGCCACCACACTCAGCTGTTTTTTGTATTTTTAGTAGAAATGGAGTTTCTCCATGTTGGCCAGGCTGGTCTCAAACTCTTGACCTCAGTTGATCCACCTGCCCCGGCCTCCCAAAGTGCTGGGATTACAGGTGTCAGTCACTGCGCCTGGCCCTTCCTGCAAATTCCCGTTGCCTCTGAACATGCATGGGGCTGTCTGGAGCCTCCTCCCTCCTTCAGAGAGGCCACATGAGCCACTCCAAGCAACTGGGACTGAGAGGAAGGTTAAAACGCCGTTTGTCTGCTGAAGATCCTTGGAGTGGGAGCTTTGCTATTAATGGGGGAATCAAATGCGTCTGCAGACGCCGTGGCTCCCGCAGTGCTGCGGCCCACTGCCTCTCAGCAGGAAAGCAAGGTTCTCATCTTCAGCCAAGCACAGGATGCCGAAAAGAGACAGAGAAGCCCTCAGTCTTGGCAGATCCGCGGGGGCTCTAAGAGAGACATAATTTGCTTCTGATGCCTCAAATCTCCCTCACCTTGCTGAGTTGCTTCTAGGTTCCTGCCAGAGGATTCAGTCCCAGATCGGGTGCCTGCCTGGTGTCCCTTAACCCCTGGCTTTTCCCCCAGAGCCTCTGCACTCAGCAATACCCCCAACCACCACCACCCACGCACCGGCTCCTGGCCTCTGGGCAGCCTGTTCGTCTTTCCTGCCTGGCTGATTCTCGCCGCCACCTCCCCGGCCTGACCCTCACGCAGAGACACACCAGAGCAGCAGACCTACATGGAGCCGACACCTCTGGCCACCCTGTACTGGGCTCCACTGGCCTTTGCTTCTTTGTCCCTTGCTTCATTGTGAAAGGGACGTGACGTGCTGACAAAATTACACATGGTAAGCAGATGGGAAGCGCAAAATGGAAGATGCTGGTGCACACAGAAAGTCTTGGAGAAGGAGAGTCAGGGGCGTGGTTGAGAAGCCCCTGCTGCCTCGGAGGCTCCTGGCTCGCTCTGGGACCCAGGCGGTAACAAGGGTGCCTGAGCAGGTCCCTGCAGCCTCCGGAGTCAACTTCCTGCTCATCTCCAAAAGCCCACTGTTCCCAGAATAGTACTTTCCATGGGGCAAATGCCCAGGAGATGTTTGCTCAGTGAATAAAGAACTGAGGCAAAGCTCAGCAGGACTGAAACGGGGTGGGCCCAAGCCAGCACCAAGGAGTGGAGGGGGACATTGCAGGGACTGGTGACAATGACAGGCCACTCTCCCAATTCTGTGTAGAGTCAGGTGACCGGGACTGGCAGGTGTTCCCGAGGGAAAGTACTGCCTCCTCTGGCCCATGGATGCCAAGCTGAGCTTCAAGCCGGCCTTGCCCTCCCCAGGGTTTACTAGGAGGAAATGGCATCGCTAAGTGAATGGCCAGGGAGGGCCGGGGACTAGCTAGGGACAGAACCATGCTTGGCTGGCTGGGCTAGATACCAGAACCCCAAGAGGTTGGCACCTGCAGTGGCTTCCTGCTGCAGGACAGTCAGAGGAGCCAGCTGGAGGCACGGAAAGAAAGGGCATTGGAGGCTGGGAACGGGAGTGCATGCCTACAGTCCCAGCACTTTGGGAGGGTGAGGTGGCAGAATTGCTGGCATCCAGGAGTTTGAGAACAGCCTGGGCAACATGGCGAGACCCCCGTCTCCATACACACACACACACACACACACACACACACACACACACACAGACACACATTAAAAAATTAGGGCTAGGCGCGGTGGTTCATGCCTGTAATCCCAGGACTTTGGGAGGCCAAGGCAGGTGGGACAACTGAGGTAGGAGTTCAAAACCAGCCTGGCCAACATAGTGAAACCCCGTCTCTACTAAAAATAAAAAAAAATTAGCCGGGTGTGGTGGCACATGCCTGTAATCCCAGCTACTTGGGAGGCTGAGGCAGGAGAATTGCTTGAACCTGGGAGGCGGAGGTTGCAGTGAGTTGAGATCGTGCCATTGCACTCCAGCCTGGGCAACAAGAGTGAAAATCTATCTCAAAAAAAAAAAAAAAAAAAAAATTAGCCAGGCATGGTGACGCGTGGCTGTAGTCCCAGCTACTCAGGCTGAGGTGGGAGGATCGCCTGAGCCCAGGAGGCAGAGGTTGCAGTGAGCAGAGATGGTGCTACTGCACTCCTGCCCAGGCAGAGTGAGACCCAGTCTCAGGGAAAAATAAAAAAGAAGAAGAAGAAAGGGCAGCAGAGTGGACTGGAGCCTGGCTTGGCAATGGGTTTGTAGTGATTTCTGAGCCCTCCTAGGCCTCAGATGCTCCATGTGCACTATAACAGGGTCCCTTCCAGCCACCACCCCTCCCAGAGCCTGCCCCCAACACCCAGCAGGAAGCACCACTCCAAGGTCAGCCCACCCAGCCAGGGCCCTAAGAGAAACATGAAACCATTCTTAGCACGTCTGACGGGAAAGGTTTCCATCAGCAAGTCCTTCACCATTTCCAAAATGCATCCCATCCCAACCCTGTTCTTCTCTCCGCATCCCTGCCATAGCTGCAGAAATCTTCATAAAACCCAAATCAGACCTTGTATCTGCTCACTTCACACCGTCACAGCTTCTTACTCTCCCCATTTTTACAGACAAGGAAACTGAGTCCCAGAGGCCCAGTATGACCCACCCGGGCTGCACAGCTAGCAAGTGTGCCAGTGAGGCTGGCCCCAGCCCTTTCTCCACGCCTGGCTTCAAGGCATAGGACTTCAGAAGAAGGGACCCTGGGGAGGTCTGGAGGCAGTGGGGTCTGAGGGAACACTATGTTAGGACTTTCCATGCAAGCCTTGCCAATGAGATCAACACCACTGTACCCATTTCACAGAAGAGGAAACTGAGGCTTATAGAGGCTGACCTGCTCGAGGCAGGCACAACAGGACTGGAAGCCAGGCAGCCTGTTTAAGGCGGGTGCCTGCCCTCAGAGGCCTGCCGGGGAAGGGAGCCTGCTGTGAAGGGGGCCAGCCAGAGCCTGGGCACGTGTGGAGAGGGACAGGAGTCATCTCTGTCAGGGGCAGAGTCCAGCACTGAGCTCCTCGAAATGAGCCTGTGAGTCCTCAGAGGTGCCAAAGGCTGGTGGGGCCAGATGAAGGCCAGTTCTGGCTGGTAAGGGGCATCCAAGTGGGGATGGAGGAATTGTGGCCTCTGGATTGGGTGGGCATTTGTGGTTATTGCTGAGTCTTGGCCAGGATTCCCAGGAAACCCTGGGCACAGAGGGGAGCCCGAGAACAGGATGGCAGCAGAAGTGTGGGGACAGAAAAGGCCCACTGTGCATCCCCACCCTCTCCCAGTTTCTGAGTGGGGAACCTGTGGCTCAGAGAAGTGAAACAGCCACCCCAGGCCAATCAGTGGTGTGACTGGGGCTGGAGCTCCACTGCACAGCTGCGAGAGGCCCAGTGCTCTTCCTGACCTGAGTGGGCCCCACCTGAGTGCTGGGGAGTCAGAGGTGGCCAAAGCCTCTGAGGCCCGCCGGCTACTCTACCCCACCTGAGGCCTCCACCAGGTCCGCCAAGACCCAGCCTCTAAGACAGTCACAGCAAAGCCACAGCCTGACCTGGCCAGAAAGTTCCCCGGTGACCTGGCTGAGGCACGTCCTTTGCACAGCATCCCATGTGCTGTGTGCTCTGCACTCCTTGACCATCACATGGTCAGGGCAGGCATCGGGTGAAGGCAGACAGGGAGCCCTCCAGTGTGCCAGGTGTGACAGGAAGGCTCTGGGTCCCGCCCTCGGGGACACCAGAGGCAGGAACGTGCCTGGGTGCAGGAGAGACGTGCCCTGGGCCAGGCTGAGCTACCTGCCTGGGAGGCAGGAGCAGACACCAAGGGGCCGTCCCATCCTCACCACTCGCCAGCTGGGGCCAGGTCCTGGACCAGCTCTTGGCACACGTGGTCTCATTTCATCACCAAATGCCACAGCAGAGGTTATCTGAAAAGAACATGGAGGTAAGGGCAGGCAGGCAACCTGCCCAAAGCCACATAGCTAAGGAGCAACAGGGGCTACCTGGGGCCTCGAAGCTGTGCTCTCTTCACCACGCCGGCCCCGGGGAGGGGTTAGAGAACTGGGAACAGGGGCATGGGCCTCTGGGGATGGTGGAATTTGGAGCTGCATCTGTGCAGATATCATCACCTTTTAACCAAACTGGCCCTTGAGGAAAAGCTCTGCCTAGCCAAGGAGCAGCATGGTGACTGGGTGACAGGCCCCAACCAAGCCACCCTTCCTGTCCACACCAGCTGCATGTCCACACAGGCTCCCTGCCGCCCTAGCCACAGGGGCAGGGTGTCCAGCCTCCCCTTGACACTCCTCCCCACCTCCACCTCACCCCACCCTCACCTACACACTGCCAGAGCTGCCTGCTTGTCCTTCCCAAGACTGTCTTTAACCAACCATCCGCTGGGCCCTGGGAGCCCTGAACCCTGGGCCTGGCCTGATACACGTCTAGGAGTCAGCAGTGTGTGCAGTGTGACTGAAGACAGCAAGGACCCCGGCTGCGCCTTCCTGTCCCCTCTCTCCTCCCTTCCTCCAGACCCCACACTCAAATCCTATTTGCCCCAGGTTCCAGGGAGTCTCACATGATGGGCAGGACCCACGCATACCACAGTCATCAAACATTTACTGGGCACCGTGGGGCAGGGCCTGGAGGACAACAGCCACTCCCAGCTCACACTTATCAGGCTTCAACTCTGCCTGCACACAGAGTGTGTCACTCATCCTCACACGACCCAGGAGGTAGAACCTACGGGTAACCCTCTTTCACAGTTAAGAACGCCAAGGCACAAAGCTTAGCACGGTGAATGGCCGGCCACACCTGGAACCCAGGTGCTGAGGCTGCAAGCTGGGTGCTAAGTCCTCCAGAGTCCCTGCCTGCGCCCACCCTGAAGAAGCCTGGAAAAGTATCAAGGACAAAACTCACAGAGCAGTTCCACAACCAATGCCCTGGGGTGGCTGCCTGAGGGGGAAGCGGACGGTAAGGCTGGAGGTGGGAAGAGGGAACAGACAAGGGTCACCGATGCTGAGCCGGTTCCAGGCACCACCGCAGCCCTGATCCTCCCGGCCCTTGCAACAGTCAGCCAGGCAGCTGTGCGCGGGTCACAGACGAGAACACCAAGGCTCGGAGAAGCCAGGAACCTTGCCCAGGTCCGTCTTGCTATCAAAGGCAGGACAGACCTGTGTGCTGAGAGGCCCAGAGAGATGAGGGGGCACAACCACGCCCGGCTCCCGAGGACAGCAAGGGGGACAGACTCCAGTGGGCTCAAGGACACGAGGGTACCACTTCCACGTGGCTACCTCACGCGGACGCCCCACGTGCGGCCTGTCCCACAGGAAGTCCAGTCATAATATTGACACAGGCAGGGCACACAGCAGCCGGGAAGCTGGGCTGTCACGAAGTTGGCGCGGGGCACGTGAGGGCACCCCAGGCTCCAGCGGGAGGGGCCTCAGGGCCGGATCTAGGCCAGATCCATGAGAGGTGCTCGGAGGGCCTCTTCCTGCCAGAGGGGCCGGCATTCCGGCCCATTGGAGCCGGCTGTGCTGCGGCTTGGGGCTGTTTTTCCACTTTCCCGCCATGATGCATCCATGCACCAGGCAGTGAGGGGCACAGGGGGCATGAAGCACAGGGCGGGACCAGCTCTGCACACACGGCCGAGGCCCTGACAAGTCAAGTGACTTTTCGGGCCCTCAGCTGCTGCTTCTGTAACACCAGGGGCTGCCCCTTAAGGCAGATCGGATCCGCTCAATCCATGTATTGTGTCTCAGGCACCGAGCTCACTGCAGCGGCAGCCACGACAGTGGCAGGACTGCTGCTGATGACAATGAGGCTGACCACCGTGACAGTCACAGTAGAGGCACAGTCAGCACTGAGCTCCCGCTGTGGAGGGTACTGTCCCTCACCATGGGCTGTCCCCACCCTCAAGACAGCTGCAATCCCTTGATCCCACCCTCAAAGGCTATTGGAGAACATGTGCCTTCAAGCAGACAAATGCCCCTGGCCGGGGGCGGTGGTTCACACCTGTAATCCCAGCACTTTGGGAGGGCAAGGCAGGCAGATCACCTGAGGTCAGGAGTTTGAGACCAGCCTGGCCAACATGGCAAAACCTTGTCTCTACTAAAAATACAAAAATTAACCGGGCGTGGTGGTGCACACCTGTAGTCCCAGCTACTTGGGAGGCTGAGGTGGGAGAATTTCTTGAACCTGGGAGGCGGAGGTTGTAGTGAGTGGAGATCGCACCACTGCACTCCAGCCTGGGTGACAAAGCAAGACTCTGTCTCAAGAAAAAAAAAAAAAAGGAGAGAGAAATGCCCCCAGGTCCCACCAGACCCCCACCCAGAGGAGGCCGTTTCCCCTCCCCCTGCCCTATGTGGCTTCTCTGATGTCAGGTGTGTCCCAGGTCCCCACCCACCTGACAAGGAACCTGCATGCAGCCACCCTTTCCTCGCAGACGCACCCTTTTCCATGCCTCTCAATTGAACGGGAAAGAGGCCTCAAGTGGCTGCTGGTGACTTTGACCCCTGCCTTGGAGACTAGTGACTAGGACAGCCTGGCCGAGGCTCCAAGATCTGTCTCAGAAGGCGGCAGGGGAGAGTTGGAGGGTGGGCGCTAGGGGGCAGGAGGCCTCAGCCTGAGGAGCCAGCAGACTCAGAGCCCCTGAGGCCCTCGGAGAGGAGCACATTGGGGGTTCCCACTGGCTGCTCATTAAGAGCATCTCCACCTCCCAGGGAGGCTTCCTGACCTCAGGCACATGGGGCTTCTGGGCAGACACCTGGTCTACATGGGTGTTGTTATTGGTGCCAGCTGTTGGTGGGGCCAAACCTGGCCTCTGACCCCTCAGCCCCTCCAAGAACCGCATCTGCAGGGGCTCCCCTCCACCCCACCTCACAGGGAGGTGCCATCTCTCAGCTACACGGAAATGTGAAGGGGGAAGCCCCAGGATTCTGCAGCAGGAAGCAGAGGGTGCCCCTTAGGAAGAAGGGACAGTTTGGGCCTGAGATGGGGGAAGGCCAGAAAGGCAACTAAAAACTTCATTAGCAAAAATCATTAATAGCAATGGCAACATCGCCCATCCATGCTGGCTTTATTGCTTTATTACAACCATGCTGCTGCTGTAGGGGGGTGGCAGGCAAAGCGACAGGTGTGCTGGGGCCGCTGTGTGCCTGGAGCCTGGCTGCCCACACCAAGCTCTTCAGCCAACCCCGAAGAAGGGACGCTATGCTCATCTTAGAGGAGAGACCAAACACCTTTCTAAGAATGCACACGACCAGGTTTGAGGCCACGAGGGTACCCAGCTCCAGCATCCCAGCCAGGGGGCAGCGGGCAGGTTGGCTGGCTGGCCTGGGCGGGGTTCTGTCCGGGCCCCCTCCCCGCACAGCCCCACCCACCTCATCCAGGAGCAGGGACTGTCTGCCCGCCTCCCCAGGATGGCACTGGCTGCTGGAAGAGGGGGTTCTCCAGCACAGGGCCTGTGAGACCCTCACAGGGCGGGGCGGTGACCTCAGCAGCTTTAATCTTCTAGAGCCCCTGCCTAGCCCCTTGAGGCTTGGCTGTCCCCTATGTTCTACCTCCTGAGTCTTGGGAAGGAGCCCTCTTGGCTAAGGTGGTTTTGAGAGCAATCCCACCGGCCCCAGGACAGAGGCATGGGTGGGTCAGGGGGAAGGAGCAGAGCCATGGATGCCACCAGGAGGATGCGGCATCAAACACCAGGTCCTCGGGCAGCGGTGGTGGCACTGGCCCTACAGTTACTCCCCACCCGTGGCTCTTCCCGCTCCGGGACTCTCACCTGCCCACATTCTGCTCCTGGCAGGGAGTGAGGGACAGGGATGGAGTATGGGGCTTGGGCAGGGGGTTCATGCTGCCTTCCCTCTGCCCCCAGTGGAATCTTCATCCCTGAATCTGGCTGTTTCCAAGCCCTCTTCCCCATCTCCCTTGGAATGACAGAGGATCCAGAATGGAAAGGACCTTGGAAAATAATTTAGCTCCTTTGATTTTAGCCCAGGAAACTACAAGCAGGAGAGGGGACCAGAACTTGCCAAGTTCACACAGCCGGGTGGTACAGAACAGAATTACACACAAGGGCACAGAGGCCAGTGAGGGCAGAGGCACTTCAGCAACATCCGGCCAGCTCACAGCAACCCCCAAACCTCAGTCTCCTGGGAA
Source organism: Macaca thibetana thibetana (assembly GCF_024542745.1). Taxonomy (NCBI): domain Eukaryota; kingdom Metazoa; phylum Chordata; class Mammalia; order Primates; family Cercopithecidae; genus Macaca; species Macaca thibetana. The sequence continues at coordinate 3,815,503 of NC_065593.1, read as the reverse complement.
ACTCCAGCTAAGTCCCATGGGCAGCCCACTCCACCTGGGAAGGCGGGTACCCCCAATCTCTCTTCCCTCTGCTCCCACAGCTGCCCAAGGGGGACAGTGCCTAGCAGCTGCTAATGCTGTCCTCACCAGAGGGGCTCACACCCACTGCCCATGCCAATTCTCGCAAGAGACTGTGACGTCAGCTGGACAGGTGGGACTCAGCCTGGGAGGGGTGCTCTGGGCAGGGAGGGCCTTGGGAGCAAGGCCTCCAGGAACATACTCCTGCACTGCACACACAGGGTGGGGTCCCTGCCTCAGGTCATTTTCAGCATGGGATGGTGGGACAAATGTCTTCCCAGGAGGGTGAGCCCAGCGGCTGCCTGGAACCTCCTACACACCTGCAGAGCCCCGCGCCTGCCTCCAGAGCTCAGCCAGTGCCTTGCGAAACAGCACCTGGTTTTGAAAACTGTGGCTGGGCCGGGTGTGGTGGCTTACGCCTGTAATCCCAGCACTTTGGGAGGCTGGGAGATCGAGACCACGGTGAAACCCCATCTCTACTAAAAATACAAAAAATTAGCCAGGCATGGTGGCGGGCGCCTGTAGTCCCAGCTACTCAGGAGGCTGAGGCAGGAGAATGGCGGGAACCCGGGAGGCAGAGCTTGCAGTGAGCCAAGATCGCGCCACTGCACTCCAGCCTGGGCGACAGAGCAGACTCCGTATCAAAAAAAAAAAAAAAAAAACTGTGGCTGGGGGATCTTTGCAGTCTCCACCTCCCACCCTCTGTGTCCATCCTCAGGACCTCCTAGTTGGCCACTTCTCATCAGGCAACCAGATTCTCCATCTCCTTTCCCCCAGGACCTTTGAGTCAGGCTACTCTGCTCCCATTTCAGCCTCTCTTGAGATCTCTGCCCACTTCCCAGGGCACACCCTGCCTGTAAGCAAAGGGTGCCCACAGCCAGCCCAGGCTGGCCAGCCACCAGCACCTGCAGGAGACCATACCTCTGCGTCAGGCCAGTGTCCCCTTTTTCGAATAAAATGATGAAATCATCTCAAGGTCCAGCAGTAACACAAACAAGGGAAACCCCTAGAACGGAAGCTCAGTGTTCTCAGCCCAGCATCTTCCGAACCGGGAGGCCCAGTGGGCAGCCTAGCACTTACCATCTCCCATCTGAGCCCACCTGAATCTCACTGTGCCACGCCTGGCAGGGAATGGGGAGGGCAGGGAGTTGGCACAAGGTGGCAGAACAGGGCTGCCTCTAGGCAGCAGCATCCATGACACCGGAGAGCCCAACACCAGCTGCCGCTGTGTGGCCCTCTGGCATTGGCCAAGAATGACCACATCCATCAGCTCCTGAGTCTCAAGCTGTCCCTCCCAGGCTGACTCCGCACTTCTGGAGAGAAAGGGGCCGCCAGCTACAGAAGTACTCTCCAAATGTATCCCTAGGACATGAGAATTGTCTGGGCAGGAGTTTCTGGGGCCAAGTGAAAGTGCTTGGCCTAAAGCCGGGAGCAGTGGCTGGAAGAGGCAGGCCTGGGTGTTTCCACTCATGCAAGAGCTCTTCTGGAGACGGAGCAGCCAAGCAGCTCCCACAGCTGCTTCTCCTTGGAGCCCAAACCCTTTTACACCCATTCCCTCCCTGAAGGCCTTGTTGCACCTCTGAGCAAAGTGGGGCAGAGGCTGCTCCTCCAGACCCAAGGGAAGGGTCTTGTTTTGGGTCACCGAGTAGGTTAGCAGTGAAAATGACACAAAAACTCATGCCTTGGAAATTGTCCATGGAATTTCATTCAGCCTCCAAAGGAGACCCAGGAATGGGTAAAGCAAATAACACAGCCCCGCTGGGCTGCATCTCAGTTCCTGACAGTGCAGGCATGGGGTCTGGCAGGCAGTTACTACCCTTTATACAGGGAAAGAAAGAAGGCATGAGAAAGTGGGGAATAGCCAAGCGGGTCCTACGTGATCCCAGCAGAGTTGGGGATGAGTGTGCCTGGTTGCATGGCTTCCTGGGGCCACCTCAGGGTTCCTCCTCCAGGAAAGAGGGCACCCTTCACCATCCATGCCTCACAGTGCCAGGCCAGGCCTGGGACACCCACAGGTGCCTCAGACCCTACCCCTAGTTTCCAAGAGTTCTCAGTCTAGGCAGGAAGCAAAACACACTTTCAACCTCAGTTCCCAGGGCTAGGGCTCAGCACTGCCGCAGGGCTCGGGAAGGCACAGGCAGGAGGGCCCAGCCATGTCTGCACAGAGCCAGGGCTCAGGGAAGCCAGACTGGAGGAGCCAAGGCAACCAGGTGAAGGCGGGAAAGCCGGCGAGGAGGAGGAAGGAAGTGCAAAGGCACCAAAGTAGGGAGAAGAACGCGTCTGCAGAACAGTGGTGGCTCTGGTGGCCCGAGCTCTGGGAGATAAGTCTCAGGAGAGGCACCCAACTGGGCACAGGGGGCAGGTCGCGAATGAACCTCTTCAGCCATGCTTAGCCTGAAGGCCACGGCCGGGTCTACAGAAAGGTGGGAGTAGGAGGCCCAACCTACTGGGAATGCCTAAGAAAAGGGAAAGTAACTAAGGCCACCTGGGTCCCCTGCTTCCTCTCCCCACTGTGGGAAGGATCCCGAGAGATGCCTACACCAAACCTCACCACCCAGGGCCGCACGCTGCCTTTAGGTTAGGGTGATTCTGCTCACACTAGCGGTGTCCAATAGCCTTCATCATGCTGTAAATGCCAGAACCAAAAATAAATCATCCAGGGGAGGCACGCTTGGGTCCCACCCAGCCATCTCAGGAGTGTGAGGAACCTGCAGGGAGGGATGGGGCGGCTCAGTGGAAGAGCTCGGCTCAGTGGGGATCCTGCCTGCCAGGCTCCAGGCGCGAGTGCGCTCCCTCTCCCCTCCCTTTTGTTCCTGTCCATGTCACTCCCAGTCATCCTGGCACAGACTGTGAACTGACCCAGTTCGAGACACCTTGTCGTACACTTTGTCACCACGTTGCTCGGGCACCACAATTCTAAAGTTAGCCCTAGCCTGATGGCAGAGGCTCCCCACCAGGCCGGTGCCAGCAGCCCACAGAGCAATGCTGCTGCCCGGCTCAGCTGCCATTCAGAGGCAGGCGGTGCCCCAGGGGCAGCAGGGCTGTTTCCAGCTAAAAGTCCACGTCCACTGCCTAGTTCTGAAAGATCCCACACTCATGTGCCATGGAACGGCTTGCATTTGAGACCAAACATCAAGGGGGCAGGGGAGTGAGCGTGGGTGCTGGGGACAAGGAACTGACTGTCCCCAGCCATGGAGCTGAAGCTAGACCCGCCACTTGTTCTGCAGGAGTCCAGCTGTGAGCACAGCCCAGACAGGAGCGGGGGAGAGCTGGGAGGGCCATGGTATCTTAGGTGACACTGGTCTGAAGAGACAAGAGCCCTGTGCTCCTAAAGCCAAGGTCTCAGTCAGGCCTGATGAGCCAGCTGGCTCTGCTCAAAGAAAAACCCTTCTTGTGCCACAGGCTCCACCAGTAAGCCCAGCTCAGCTCAGCCTTCCCGCAAGTGCAAGAGGCCCTGGCAGACGACGATGCTTTCTGGTCCAGAAACACTGGCTTGGAGCCCATTGGATATGCGGCCATGCCCTGGGAGCCAGATTTCTGAGCCAGATGGAAGCAAGGGTCTCAGACAATTTGGCTCATGCCCCCATCCTAACTTCCGACACACACACACACACACACACACACACACGCCACCATCCTTGTGCAGACAGTCCAGATTGCAGGTAAGCATTTGGCGTCCTCCGTCACAAGCCCCAGGCCCACCTGTAGTCCACCTTCTGTCTACCCTCATATCCCTTTCCTTGGCCTCCTCGACTCCTGCGCACCTTGCCCCTATGACTCCTCCAAAAGCCCACGTAGGCCAACTACTGCCCTGCCTATGGCCCACTGTCACCTCCTCCAGTTGCCACGACCCTGTCTCCCCACGCGTTACCCGGTTATGCTCTCCTGTAACTCCTTGGTTAATAAGTTGTGAGCTTCCTTATTAACCAAATGCTGATTTTCCTACATCACATCTAATGTCCAATCTAACCTTGCTAACCAAGCGCCAGCCCAGGAGGGCAGGGTCCCGTCCCGGCACAGAGCTGCCCCAGACCCAGGACTTGGTAAAGCGAGGGGACTGCAGCATTTCAGAGCTGGATGGGGCCTCAGCTGAGTGTCCTCACTTTATAGACCAAGAAAACTGATGCCCAGGGAGGGGATATGAGTGACAAGGACATGGGGCCTGGGCTGATCCCACAGCACCTACAAGGCTGGCTTTCCCGGAACCTGGAGGGATCCCTTGGGACACTCAGAAATGAGCCATAGACCGCTGGCTGGGGATCTGAAAATGGAAACTGAGGCAGCAGCAGCAGTAAACGCACACTAAGGGTTGGTAGGCAGGTGAGGGAGCTGCAGGTGAGGAGGTGACTGAGGTGAGGCAGGAGCACCCATACCTTTTCCTCCTCGTCCTGGCTGTCACCTCCTCCTCACAGGAGCCAGGAGAAGCACACCTCACCTTGCCCACAGCGCCACCTACCGTCTGGCCACCATGGGGTGCAGCTGCTGCCAGTACCAGCAAGCAGGTTACACATCCAGGCCCTGGAAACCCCAGGCCCAGCCAGTGGCCCAGTGCAGCAAGCGGACTCTCACCTCCCAGAAAGGAAAAGCTGCCTCTTCCCAAACTAACTCTCCAGACTAGAGTGGCCAGCTGTCCTGGTCTGCCCAGGACTGGCTTGGGTTCCAGGGAAAGGGACTCTCAGGCTAAAAGCAGGAAAAGTTCCCGGCCAGAGGGACAGGTCAGCTTCCTGATACAGACATAAGGCCTGCTGCCCGTCTATAGGTATCCTCCGCAGGGCCGAGGGCCGGGGCTTTGGTCTGGTTGACAGTGAGTGTTGGAACGCCTGTCTGCAGCTGACCTGTCAAATGCCTTCCCTCCCTGGAGCACACGCTGCCCCTGGCCCGATGGAAACCCCACCCTCAGAGCGAGAGGTCTTGGGCACGGTGCACTGTGGAGAGAGGGGCCTCAGAGGGGAGGGGCTGCACACTGACCTTGAGGACGGAGCTGGGTGTCCCCAAGCAAAGACCTGCACATGAGAGCCGGGCACCCAGGGAGAGCAGAAAGCAGGGTGGCCACGCAGGGCTTGGAAGGGAACAAAGGCACCAGGAAGCACCCTCCCAAGGCTGGAGGAAACCAGCGTGACTCTGTGTGCATCTGCCGTCCTGGAAGGACTCCTTACAGCTCCCCTTCAGGTTCACGGGGTCCCAGTGACGAAGGGAAGTCAGACACAGGCAACTCTGCCTAGAAATCCTTTTAGGTGGGAAGTAGGGTCCCAACTTGCTGTGTCTCCAGCAGCTCTGATGTTGGTTACATGCAACTGGTCTTCAATAAAGTTACAATACCAAAGCATGTGCACACTTCGCTCTTGTAAATAACAGTGCTCAAGGCGGCTGCTGTGCCTCCCGTGCTGGCTCCCTCGGGATGACACAGGGCATGGCAGGGCAGGGCAGGGCAAGGCAGGGGGACTCCAGGAGCTGGAGTGGCACAGGCTGCCTATCTTATCTTCACTGGGATGCCAGGAATCGCTGAGCCTGCTACAAATGACTGCTGCGCTTTACCTCCCTGCGGTGCTTTATTTCACAAAGTCGGGGTGTGCATAGAACCTGGCACAATGGAGCCTTGCCTTATCCACCAGGTGCCACCGCAGAAAACCAGTCAATGGGCAGTCCATGCTCACGAAGCCAATAAACACTGCCTGCACATCCATTTCTGTCAGGCATGGTGCTGGGCACAGGCACTGAACTACAACAGGTGCCCTGCCCTCCCTGATGCAGAAGGTCAGGCAGCAGCTGCCACCCAGAGCACTGCACATGCAAGGGCTGGTGATGCAGGAGCAGAGCAGGCTCCGCTTCGACTCTCTTAGAACGCTCCTGGGATGCTCTAAGAGGACAGTGAGGGACAAACAGTGACAGTGGGTATGGCAGGCTGTGCTGAGAGGTGGGCACTCAGACCGTCCAGGCAGCCATGCCCCTCAAGGGACATCAGGCAATGTCTGGAAACCGTTCAGATGGCCTGGACTTGGGGTACTACTGACATCTAGTGGGCAGAGGCCGGGGACATTGCTGGACACCTATAGTGCCCGGGATGGCCCCAAATGTCAGCAACCCTGAGTCAGAGAGGGCAAGGTCACCTGGAAAGGGACACCTGACAAGGACCACTCCAGGCTGTGGTAGCAAAGGTCTGTGGGCAGCCTTGCACAAGAGAGGCCAGATCACCTAGGAAGGCCCAAGACCTGGGATGACTGAGGATGCAGGTGGGAGGACGCCTGCCAGAATGGCCTCCCGGGTCAGGGGAAAAGTTCCACGTCCTGGAAGACCTGGAGACCTCTGAGCATGGCTCTCAGGGGTGGCTAGAGAGAAGCAGTGGGGAGACTGGCTGCAAGCAGCTGCTGCTGGTGATCTGGCGGGGGCGGGGGCGTGAAGCCAGGTGGAGTCTGCAAGGGTACAGACCCGGGGGCAGATGAGAAGAGGGAGTCCATGCTGGTCCTTGGACGACTGCCCTGGCATCTGGAGCGATAGAGAAAGAACAGAACATCGGGGAGGTCCTGGCAAGGGCTCCCTTTGGAGACTGGAGACTCCTAGGCAGGGCCACAGTGCCTGGACCCAAGGTCCTGGAGCCCTGAGGAGTCCGGGCCACAGACTGAGACCCAGATGACAGAGGGAAAAGACTATCAGTCCCTCTGCAGCATCTCGATCTTTGTTTCCTGAGGCCTTATCACAGCATTCATTACAAACGTATCTGTGCTCTGGAAGGACAGAGCTCATTCACTCTCTGAGGACGCACACAGTGCCTGGTGCATGGCGGGTTCTCAGTGACTATTCGCTGAACAAATGAACATCAGGCGGAGGAAGCCCAATTCACAAAAAACAGCAGGAAGAAAGCCAGAAAAGCATTGTGGCACGCAGGAAGGCCAGTCTCAGGAAGAGTGAGGGTCCGCAGTGTGAATTCCCCCAGAAAGAGAAGGCCAGGAAAGCCTCCCTTGGTCTGAACAAGGAAGAGGAGGAGGAGGCCTTGGGAAGAAATGTTCCAACAGAGTGGAGGAGATGCCAGCTGGCCACATGGAGGGAGGGGTGGGAGCAGGTGGCTCACCTAGGAAGCCTGGAAGGGAAGAGGGGAGGGACAGGGTGGGTGCTGATGAGCAGCAGCGGGCAGCACCCCAGCCCAACACTGGGAAAACACTCCCTAGAGCCACAGCCCAAAAAGGCACACAGTGGGCCTGGGGCCAAGGCCCCTCTCCAGTGCCCCCAGCTCCCCAGGAGTCCAGACTCACACACAGTCTGTTTTGTTTTGTTTTGTTTTGTTTTGTTTTGAGACAGGGTCTCACTCTGCCACCCAAACTGGAGTTCAGTGGCTTGAGCACAACTCATGGCAGCCTCGACCCCAGGGCTCAAGTGGCCCTCCCAGCTCAGCCTTCTGAGTAGCTGGTGGTCACCACCACACCTGGCTGAATTGTGTATTTTTACAGAGATAACATTTAACCACGTTGCCCGGGCTGGTTTCGAACTCCTGGGCTCAAGCGATCCACCTGCCTTGACCTCCCAAAGTGCTGGGATTACAGGCGTGAGCCACCATGCCTGGCCTTCACACACAGTCTGGAGCCCAAGGACATCCGTGTCTGACACAGGCAAAACCGAGCTCTTCCTCCACAAGCCTCTCCTCCCACGGTTGCCCCAGGGCACCCAACGGCCTTGCTTCCCACGGGTCACTCAGGACCAACCACGGGCTGGCCAAGCCACCTCTCTCGGCTCTCCCTGACCACTCCTCCCACGTCCGCCAGTCCCAGCATGGTCAAGCTGCCATCTGGGCCTACTGGCCTCTCAGCTCCACTTTCACCTCTTTTCGTCTGTCCTTGGTGCAGTGGCCTTGAAACCCTGACTCAGATCATGCCACCTCTGCAATGGCTTCCAGTTCAGAGTCCGTGGAATGTCTCCCCATGGCTCGCAAGGCCTGCACTACCGTCCCCAGTCACCTCTCTGTCCTGCTCCTCCATTCTCCTCCTGCCTGGCTCCAGCAGCAGTTGTTCCTTAAAACCTCTGAGGACAGTCAGAGTGCCCCAGGACTTTTGCACTTGTGTTTTCCTGACTAGAATGCTCTTCCCCAGACACCTGAGGGCCCTCCTGCATGAGAATCAGGTTTCTGGTCAAAGGACACCCATCAGAGAGGCCTTCCCTGACCACCACCCCCATCTGTCCCTCCCCTTGCCTGCTGTGTCACTGGCAGTGCTATACATTCATTCACCACTGAAGCCGCTGCGTGAGGGCCAGGGGCTGGGATGGCGCCCAGCACATAGTAGATGCTCAATAAACATTTGAAGAATGTATGAATGAACCTCTTCAAGCTTCAGTCTCCAAAGGGGATATTAACAGCATTTGCTGTGAAGATTCATTGAAATACTGCATGAAATGCACTGGGCATAACACCTGAGCATGAGTCCTACCACCACCAGCCAGCCCTCTGCAGCAACTGAGGATAAAAATATTCAGGGGCCAGGCACAGTGGCACACACCTGTAATCCCAGCACTTTGGGAGGCCAACACAGGCAGATCACCTGAGGTCAGGAGTTCGAGACCAGCCTGGTCAACATGGTGAAACCCTATCTGTACTAAAAATATAAAAATTAGTCAGGCACAGTGGTGTGTGCCTGTAATCCCAGCTACTCAGGAGGCTGAGGCAGGAGAATCACTTGAACCTGGGAGGTGGAGGTTGCAGTAAGCTGAGATCATGCCACTGCACTCCAGCCTGGGCAACAGAGCGAGACTCTGTCTCAAAAAAAAAAAAAAAAAAAGAAAATAAAAGAAAAAAAAAATGCTGGGCGCAGTGGCTCACGCCTATAATCCCAGTTCTTTGGGAGGCCAAGTCAGGTGGATCACGAGGTCAGGAGTTTAAGACCAGCCTGGCCAAGATGGTGAAACACCATCTCTACTAAAAATACAAAAAAATTAGCTGGGCGAGGTGGTGGGCGCCTGTAATCCCAGCTACTTGGGAGGCTGAGGCGCTTGAACCCGAGAGGCAGAGGTTGCAGTAAGCCAAGATAACGCCTGTGCACTCCAGCCTGGGCGACGGAGTGAGACGCCATCTCAAAAAAAAAAAAAGGAAAAAACAGAAAGAAAGAAAGAAGGAAGGAAGGGAGGGAGGGAGGGAGGGAAGGAGGGAAGGAGGGAGGGAGGGAGGGAGGGAGGGAGGGAGGAAGGAAGGAAGGAAAGAAAGAAAGAAAGAAAGAAAGAAAGAAAGAAAGAAAGAAAGAAAGAAAGAAAGAAAGAAAGAAAGAAAGAAAGAAGAAAAGAAAAAAAAGAAAAAAAAAAAAAGAAAGAAAGAGAAAGAAAGAAAGATTGATTCAGAAAAAAATAAAAACAAAAATTAATAACAAAAAAATACAGTATAACTACCTAGCATGTACCCTGTATTAGGTATAAGTAATCTAGAGATGATGTACAGTATATGGGAGGGTGGCCAGAGGTTACACTCGAATACAACATTGTTTTCCATCAGAGACCTGAGCATCTGACGATTTTGGTATCCATGGGGAACTGGAACCAATCCCCTGTGGATACCCAGGGACAACTGCATTGATAACTATTAAGTTATTTAAGTGCTTCCCTGGTTGTGGCCCGCTGGCCTGTTTTTGTTTTTGTTTTTTAAGACAGGGTCTCACTCTGTCACCCAGGCCGGAGTGCAGTAGTGTGATCACAGCTCACTGAAGCCTCAACCTCCCAGGTTAAAGTGATTCTGCTACCTCAGCCGACCCAGTAGCTGGGACTACAGGTGCACACCACCACACACGGCTAATTTTTGTATTTTTCGTAAAGGCAGGGTTTTGCCATGTTCCTCAGGATGGTCTCGAACTCCTTGACTCAACTGATCTGCCCATCGGGCTTCTGGCATCCAGGAGCTGGGCCTCGTCATCCCACTCCAGATGCCGTCCCGATATTCTCCCCGGCAGCAGCCCACTGAACCGCAACATGTTTCCGTAACTTGTTTCTGTAACTTTTCTCCTTCAGAAACCACTTTGCAGAGCTCGCTCTCTCTCCCACTAATGACCACAAACTGTTCCAGTGAAAAACTTTCTCAAAATGAGGCTAATCAAAAGTTTATGACCAAAAAAAGAAAAAACAAAAAACCGTATGCCAAACACACAGACACATGCTGTCTGTCTTCCAAATCTTACTGCATCTTTTTTTTTTTTTTTTTTTTTTTTTTTTTGAGACAAAGTCTCCCTTTGTCACCCAGGTTGGAGTGTAGAGGCACAATCTCGGCTCACTGCAACCTCCGCCTCCTGGGTTCAAGCAATTCTCATGCCTCACTCAGCCTCCCGAGTAGCTGGGAATACAGGCATGCCCCACCACATCCAGCTACATTTTTGTATTTTTAGTAGAGACGGGGTTTCACCAGGTTGGCCAGGCTGGTCTCAAACTCCTGACCTCAGGTGATCCACCCACTTTAGCCTCCCAAAGTGCTGGGATTACAGGCGTGAGCCACCGCACCCGGCCAAATCTTACTGTATCTTAACCACTCTGCCATTCATGAGCCACTGCGAACCTTCACAACGAACTGCACAAAAACACACTGTTGGCTGGGCCAGCAGGAAGTGACCTGAGGGGGCTTGTGCATAAATAAAAGCGTCCTCAGGACCCGCTATGCATTTGGCCAGCCAAGCCCCCAGTGCTGGGAGACCCACGTGTACCTTAATGACTGCGGGTCAATGTCAGGCCTGCAGGAAGCCGGAGGGCAGGGACCTCCTCCAGCTGTGGAGAAGGAATGTAGACAGGAAAGAGCACGACACACCCAACACCCCAAGGCTTAGGCCCACGACATCTTCCAGCAGGAGTCTTTGGCTTTTTAAATACCCCGGCCTCGCTTCCTGTGGCTGCTGTAACAAACGACCACCAACTTACAGCTGAAAACAACAGCAAGCCCCAATCAGTTACCACTGGGCCAAAATCAAGGTGTCGGCTGGGCTGTGCTTCCACCAGAGGCTCTGGGGCAGACTCCGTTTTTTGCTTCTTCCAGCTTCTGGTGGGCCTGGCCTGCCTTGGCTAGTGACTTGGTCACTCCAGCCTCTGCCTTCATGGTGACAAGACACTCCTGTGAGTCAGTGTCCCTGTGCCACCCCATTGTTAAAAGGACACACACAATGACACTTAGGGCCCACCTGGGTAACTCAGGGCCATCTCCCCAGCTCAAGCTCCGTGACTTCATCACGTCTGCAAAGACCCTTGTGTGTGCACCATATAAGAGACCTTCACAGGATGTGGATGTCTTTGCAGGACCATTTTTCAGCCTCCAAACACCCTCTTCACTCTTCACCACCTCATATCTCTGGCATGCTGGGTGCGTGCAAAGGTGAAAGGAGAGGGGAAGCATGCAGGCCAGGCAGTGGGCGGGAATGCCAGGACGGCCAGGCACCGCAGCTGCAGCCCTGGCTACAGGGGCCCATGTCAGGAGGTTGGGGCCAGCTAGGGACGGTGTGGCTCAGAGTACAGGTGCTCCCCAGCCCAGCCAAGGCTTTTGAGAAGAAAGGGGTGTCCAGGAGGCCTGTGTTTGGCTACACCAAGCTCGCCAGTCTGTCCTACCTCTGAACCTCCCCTTGAAGCCCCTCCTCTGTGGGCCGCCAGGGCATCCATCCTCGGAGCGTGTCCGGCATGTTCAGGATAGCAGGGACAGGGCATTCTTTGGAATGTACTGTCTTTGACATGAGCAGGCTGGCCCCCACCCACTTCTCTCACCAGATGGAGAAAAATCTCAAGTCATAAACTAAATGAAAAACATGTCCTGTTCTGCCCTGGGATCAAGGGCTCACCTTAAATGAAAACTGTCTGGAACAATGTGCTGCTGACGCTGATCTTGGCCTTACTCTGCAGATTAGCCTCGGGGGTGATCACAGGGTGCTCAGGGCTCTGCATCAGCAAGCCCAACCCCCGCTGAGCCCCGGGACCACCCACTCCCCCAGCAGGATCCCTGGGAAGCAGCCCAGAAGCACCCCCCAGAGACAGCCTTGGGAGAGCAGGCCAGGAACGCCAAGAGCTTCACCCCACAGTCTGGGGGTAGTGGGGGGGGGGTCATCTCAGAAAGGCTGAAGAAGGAGCTGACCGCCCTCCCCTCCCACACTTTCCTGAAAGGGCCCAGAGCCCACTTCCCACGCAGTCCACCCACCCCTCGGTGCTGGTGCCCAGGCACCCAAACATCCCCTGGCACCCATCAGGAGCTGGTGCCACGCTGGCTGCTTGTTTTCAACTGATGTCGGCTTGCTCCTGCTACCCAGCTCACCTGGGTCCTGAATGTGCAGGCCGTTTTGCAGGAAGCCTCATGTGGGAAAAATAACCATGTTTATGGAACACATGAGGGGTGGGGGATTCACAAGCAAGTGGCTTTACCGTGTGACATGGCAGACAGGGAAGAGAGCCCCTACTTCCTGGACAACCCACTTCATGCATGAGAAGGCCACCAGATTGCCGGGCACATGTGACCAACAGCAGCCCCACCGTGGGGCAGCGTTCTCCTGCAGGCTCTTGTGAGGCTAGGAGGGCCACCCCTGCAGTCCTGGACCATCCTGACACCAGCCTGGGCAGCCCAATGGCTGCTGGACCCCCAAGGCGAGAGGGCAGGAAGCGCCTAGTACTCCACACCAGCCAGTGACAGACACGAGAGGGAAGAGCAGAGCTGTCTGTCTGTCTGTCTGTCTGGCCAGCCAGCAGCAACCGCCGCAATCCCCTGCATGTGGGGCTCAGCCAGCAATGGGATACTCCCGTCTGGACAGTGTCAGGCATATCACTTACCACATTCCAGTAGAGCGGATTGAAGGCGATGGTGAGGACGGCAGCCACAAAGCTGGGATCCAGGGGGTCCACGTAGCCCAGCAGCCAGGTCATAACGCAGAGGTCTGCCTGCAGGGACAGAGCCAGCATCAGCACCGCTCAGACACAGCAGGGCCTGTGAGCCCCCAGGAGTCGGAGACAAAGTTACCCTCTGGGAACACGCCGGGAGGCCTGGGAACATCCAAGTCCAGCAAAGGTTACTACAGTGTAGTCTCATAAAAGGGAAGATAAAAATCTGAAACCTAATGAGCTGTGTCATGCCCTGGGAGGGCGGCCACAGAAGTGTGCCTGGACACCAGATGAGGAAATCAGCACCTCTGAAGAGGGGTGCCTGGTGCCCTGAAGGGAGGTGACACCAACCCTGGTGTGACGGACGGAGACCCTCCGGGATATGGGTTCTCAGAGGCCCCAGAGAAAACCCAAGCAGCTGAAATAAATGTGAAGAGATGCTCAACCTCACTAGGAATCAGGTAAAAGCAAATTAAAACAATAGTGGTGCGCCTCTCCTCACCCACACTTGACAGGGGACAATCTTGAGTGCACACGAAATCTTGGCGCAAGGTGAACTGAAAAAGTGTGCACCCACACCCCAGCCACCCCACTCGCATACACATGGACACTGCCCCCTCCCCATCAGCTTGCATGAAAATATCAGGAACAATGACAAACAGCTGAGGTGTCCAGCGACCAAAGAAATGAAAAAACCCATGGCCCATTCCTACAGCAGCTAAACTACAGCAGTTAAAAGCACTAGGTCTACACACAGCACTGTGAAACGTTCTCAAACACACCGTTAAGTAGTAGAGCAGGCTGCACGATTCAGTGCCTAGACAGAAATTTCTAGAAAACAACACAAAATATACTACCAAATATTCAGTTTTAATTTTTTTTTTTTTTTTTTTTTTTTAGAGACAGTCTCCCTCTGTCGCCCAGGCTGGAGTGCAGTGGCACGTTCATAGCTCACTGCAACCTTGAACTCCTGGGCTCACTTTGGGAGGCCAAGGTGGGAGAACACTTGAGGCCAGGAGTTTGAGACCAGTCTAGGCAACATCGTGAGACCCTGTCTCTACGAAAATGTAAAAACTAGCTGGGCGTAGTTCCAATTACTTGGGAGGCCAAGACAAGAGGATCACTTGAGCCCAGGGGTTTGAGGCTGCAGTGAGCTGTGATCGGGCCACTTGCACTCCAGCCTGGGCAACGCTGTCTCAAAAAAAAATTAATTAGTTAATTAAAAAATAAATAGGCCGGGCGTGGTGGCTCACGCCTGTAATCCCTGCACTTTGGGAGGCCAAGGCGGGTGGATCACGAGGTCAGGAGACCGAGACCATCCTGGTTAACACGGTGAAACCCCGTCTCTACTAAAAATACAAAAAATTACCCGGGCGTGGTGGCGGGCGCCTGCAGCCCCAGCTACTCCGGAGGCTGAGGCAGGAGAATGGCGTGAACTCGCGAGGTGGAGCTTGCAGTGGGCTGAGATGGTGCCACTGCACTCCAGCCTGGGCGACAGAGCAAGACCTGGTCTCAAAATAAATAAATAAATAAATTAATTAATTAAAATAAAAAACTGTTTCTAAAATGCACTGAAAAATATTACGGTGTCTCTCCACATGCAACTCAAAATTTTTTTAAATACTAAATTATAAAATAAGTGTAAAGTTGTGCTTGCTTCAGCAGCACATATACTAAAATTGGAACGATACAGAGAAGATTAGTATGGCCCCTGCACAAGGATGACACACAAATTCATGAAGCATTCCACAAGGAGGGGAACATCACACCAGGGCCTGTCGGGGGTGGGGGGCTAGGGGAGGGATAGCATTAGGAGAAATACCTAATGTAGATGATGGGTTGATGGGTGCAGCAAACTACCATGGCATGTGTATACATATGTAACAAACCTCCACCTTCTGCACATGTACCCCAGAACTTAAAGTATAATAATAAAAATCTTTTAAAAAAATTAAAAACAAAAAATTTTTTAAAAAAGTATAAAGTCCATCACAGCTGTGATCTTTCCCATAATGGTGTGTTTTGTTCTATGCATTTGGAAATACAGTAAATTCCTTCAAAGAACACTTTGATCTCCCACATTTTGGGGAAGGGGTGGGGAGGAGATGGTGCTTCTGCCCAGGGTCAGCCAGCCCTGGGGGGCAAGCACAGCCTCCACTCCAATCCTTGCTTAACCAAACGACAGTCTCCTGACATAACTCTGCCTGCTACCAGGCCACTTGCAGGGTGTGACCATGGGATGTCCCTCAGACGTCTATCAGTACAAAGCCATCTTCCGCTATGGCCTGCCATCCTTCCCATGTGTGGCCTCCCCACCTGATCAGCCTGTATCCCTGAGGTGCAAACATTCATCTCACTACAGGGCCAAGGGCAGAGCTAAGCAGATATTAAATGCTCTAAGCCAGGCGCAATGGCTCACGCCTATAATCCCAGAACTTGGAGAGGCCGAGGTGGGTGGATCACCTGAGGTCAGGAGTTCAAGACCAGCCTGGCCAACATAGTGAAACCCCCCTCTCTACTAAAAATTAAAAAATTAGCCAGGCGTGGTGGTGCACACCTGTAATCCTAGCTACTCGGGAGGCTGAGGCAGAAGAATCACTTGAACCCGGGAGGTAGGGGTTGCACTGAGCTGGAGGTTGCAGTGAGCCAAGATGCGCCACTGCACTCCACTTGGTGACAGAGCAACTCTTCATCTCAAAACAAACAAACAAACAAAATGCTCCAATGCAGACCCCTCTTGAGGGATGAATGTAGCCAACATGGGACCAAAGGTGCACTGCTACTGGAATCTGGAGAGAACAGCTGAGTGGGTGAGTGGCCACGGCAGCAGGCATGGGCATCAATAAGCGAATGACTAAGAAAAGCCACTCCACAAATGGCGGGAAGAAGGAACCAGGGAAGCACCACTTGCCTAGCTGTGGCCACAGCCTCTGGGCACCACGCAGTGCCTGCCCAGCACCTGCAGCCAACAAGGCCTGGCACTCCAGCAGGTGCCTCCAAACGCCTGGGGCTGTGAGCCAAGCCCCACACTCCCCAGAGCAGGCACTGGCCACTCATGAAGGACAACTGGACGAGGCTCAGAGCAGGCTGCCCTGCCCTGAAGGGAGGCAAAGGGAGGGGAGGGAAGGTCTCTGGTGCAGTCCCAAAGCTTCTAGAACCTGGGACTTAACCTGAGGCCTGGCCTTATCTTCAGTTTGATGATAACATCTATTAAGCACCTCCAGTCCATCCCAGCACTTTGGGAGGCCAGGCAGGCAGATCACAAGGTCAGGAGTTTGAGACCAGCCTGGCCAATGTGGTGAAACCCCATCTCTACTAAAAATACAAAAATTAGCCAGGTATGGTGGCGCACGCCTGTAGTCCCAGCTACTCAGGAGGCTGAGGCAGAAGAATGGCTTGAACCCAGGAGGCAGATGTTGCAGTTGAGCCAAGATCATACCACTGCACTCCAGCCTGGGTGACAGAACAAGACTCTGTCTCAAAAGAAAAAAAAAAAACACATCCGATTCCAAGGCCCTGTCCCTTGACAGCCTGGTGGGGGAGGGTGGAAAGCTGGCTCAGGGCAGAGTCCTGGCTTTGGTCATGCCTGGCACTTATGAAGTGCACCGAGGGTGGGTTATCTCCCTGCATGTGCACGGCAGACCCTATGAGTGTGCCAGCGGCCAGTTTTCACCCATCCCACCCGCTCCCCATTCCCCATTCAGCCCCAGCCAAAACCTGGCCTCGCCCCACCCCTCCCTTGTCTCATTCCCATTACCAATGCTCCCGTGGCCCATCTGTTATTCCGCCTCTTACACAACCACCTAATACACGCCCTCCCCCAACCCTGGCTTTGCCGGTTGCTCCCCAGGGCACAGCAAAGGACCTCAGTGGACTCCTGGCTTTGGACTTCCCCCAGAGCCCTCCCCATGGACCCTTACCTATGGACCAGCACGCTGTTAGCCAAGCCAAAGAGGAGAAAGGGCAGAGTGTGAGTCACAGAGCAGAGCCTCGCTCAGCTAGGGGAAAGGGGAAAGCAGGAAAGGCCTAGGCACACTGAGCCTGGGGCCAGGAAGGGACACAGGGCATTTTCCAGGGCCAGGAAAAACACTTTCCATATCACTGGCACCTCTTCAACTCTACACCTAAGAGAGGTGCATCTTCCCGAGTGTAAATGATCTCCCTACTGCTTCCCCGCTGGGCCCTGGGCGAAATGCTGCCTCTCATAAGGAATTCAACTCAATGTTAGTCACCAAATGCTGAGCTCCACTAAGGAGGTCCTCACTCTAGGGGGTCTAAGAAAACACAGGACCTGGCAGTGAGCGCACACCTGTCTCTGGCCATCCTCTCAACCACCCTAAAAGTAAAGCCCTGTTGTTAGCCTACTCGGCAGATAAAAGAGCAAAGCCTCCAGACCCCAGACAGTGAGGAGCAGAGCCAGCCTGAGCAAGGCCAGCCCTACCGGACAGAAAGCCCCATGAAAAAGGACAGGGGTAAAAGTGAGTGCTTCTGGGTCTTGAAACCCAAGGAGACTGGAAAGTGAGCAAGAAATATGCTTTTTTCACCTTTTGTGGGAGCCAAGATGAAGGAGGGAAACTGAGGCACTGAACGATTAAGCAACTAACACTGAGGGAACCCAGCAGCAGCTGACATCCACCTGAGTCTCCCAATTAGGGCTGAACTGGTCAAAGCTGGAACATGTCCACCCCCTCCCCCCTCTCCCTCCCGTAGCCAGATCCCAGTGGCCTCAGGTCAGCCTGTCTCAGGAGGGTGGCGGTGTGCATCCGGTCACTTCAGTCACCTTGAGGAGGATTTGTGTTGCCCGGAGGAGCGCCTGCTTCGCTGGAAAGAATGACTAATGGTTCAGAGTGGAATTCTAGGCAGCAGAGGGAAGCCCCTCCCAGCTCCCGGATCCCCACTCAGAGACATGAAGGCCCCTTTCTGATAGCTGTCATTTCCAAAACCCCCCTCAGGAGGGTGGACCTCCCTCCTGAAACTGGGTTGGCAAAAAAGAACCACATCCAGATCATCAGACGTGAGCAGAGTAGGAGAGTCCTGGGTCCCACATCCAGGCTCTGCCTGCGGGTGTCAGAGACTCCCTTGATGGCCTCCCCTGCACACCTGTGACCAAAGGAAGGTCTCCCATCCACTCCCAGCCTCAACTTCCTTCATACAGCGGAGGTCCCGGCTTTCTGCTACCCAGTAATTCCAATGGAACCCTCTCCAAGGCTCCAGGTTGCAGAGGCCTTGGAATCTGACTAAAGGAGAGGAGCTACCCACCACGGCCAGGAGGTTCGCTGAGCTGCAGGAATAGCTCGGGTCCCACGGGTCACCGACGAATGGCCTCGGCTGTTAACACCCCAAAGCGTGGGTGAGGAAGAGGCTTACGGCAATTCACTCCATTGAGGGCCGCAGGGTTCTCAGGAGCAGCGCTCTGTGGTCAGGGAATGATCTGCACTGGGTCAACATATCACATTGTGACACATGGGCAAACAGCAGGCCCGGACGGGCAAAGTCACATCGATCCCAGGCCACACACCACACACAACAAAGGGCAGGGGAATAGGTGGGGGCTGCAGGAGAGGGGATGGGGTCCTTCTAGGATCCGTCACCCCTGCAGAATCTGCCTGCAGCGCTGCAGCCCCCACTGCCCCCAGAGCTGCCCTCATGCCCTGGCACCATAAGCTGACTCAGGTAATGTTTATTTGGGGCAACTTTGGGTTAGAGCCCTGTGCCTGGCACAAAGACATAAGGATGAGTGTGCCAGAGCCTTTTTCCTCTAAGAAGTTTATTCTCTGGCCCGGGCCCAATGGCTCACGCCTGTAATCCCAGCACTTTGGGAGGCCGAGGCAGGTGGATCACAAGGCCAGGAGTCCAAGACCAGCCTGGTCAATATGGTGATACCCCGTTTCTACTAAAAATACAAAAATTAGCACACGCAACTGTAGTTCCAGCTACTGGGGAGGCTGAGGCAGAAGAATCACTTGAACCCAGGAGGCAGAGGTTGCAGTGAGCCAAGATAGTGCCACTGCACTCCAGCCTGGACAACAGAGCAAGACTGCATCTCAAAAAAAAAAAAAAAAAAAAAAAGAGAGAGAGAGAGACAGAGAAGTTTATTATCTGGCTGTGCCTGGTGGCTCATGCCTGTAATTCCAGCACTTTGGGAGGCCAAAGCAGGCAGATCACCTGAAGGTCAGGAGTTCGAGACCAGCCTGGCCAACAAGGTGAAACTCCGTCTCTACTAAAAATACAAAAATAGCCAGACACGGTGGCAGGCGCCTATAATCCCAGCTACTAGGGAGGCTGAAGCAGGAGAATCGCTTGAACCCAGGAAGCAGAGGTTGCAGTGAGCCGAGATCGCACCACTGCACTCTAGCCTGGGCAACAAGAGCGAAACTTCATCTCAAAAAAAAAAAAAAAAAAAAGGAAAAGTTTATTCTCTGGTAGGAAAGGGAAAGCCATTTCACTTTAAGCCAGCCCCCTGACCCTGTTTTTCCACATAGGAGGCCACCTGGCTCAGAGGACTCTGGCCTTTGGCAGCCACTGTCTGAGCTGGGAGCTTCACCACCCGCCGTGAGGGACCATGGCAAGCCTCCATGACCAATCTAAGCCCAGGTTTCTCTTGAGTGGAATGCGGGTGATGAGACAGGCCACCTGAGGTTACCTTCTGCACAGAAGTGAGACCGGATGTAAAAGTACAGGGCGCACTCAGGGCCGAGGCTGGTGGCCCCTCTACTCTGTCTGCTTAAAGTCAACTAATACAGGTCCCTCTCACCTCTCACTCTCTGGAGGGACCCTCCTGGGAAGACACAAATCCTAAAGGAATAGCCAGAGAGGGAACACTGACCCCGATGCTGGAATCTGAGGTCAGGCAAGCCCTGGGCAGCAAAGACCATCTCATGGCGGGAGGGGCGGAAGTTAGAACGTCACAGTGCGACTGTGGTCTCTAGATCCCACAGTAAAAGGAAATGGATGGCAGCTGCTCCAGGTCCCCGGATCCATAACTCCTTTCAAGAGGGTGAAATGTCATTCATTCTTCATTTAACAAGTGTGACCGGTGCCAAACTCAAAAGGCACTGACGGCTCACAAGCTCCAGCCTGGGTGGGTGTGGGGCTCGCGGGTAAGACTGTGCTTCTCAAGGCCCTGCTCTCCTCCACGCTGGGCTGCCTCTTTTCACTCCTCTGCTGGTTGTGGGCTTCACCCCCATTTTCTTTTTTCTTTTATTATTATTATTATTATTATTATTATATTATTAGGAGACAGGGTCTCACTCTGTCTCCCAGGCTGAAGTGCAGGGGCCCGATCATAGCTCACTGCAGCCTCAAACACCTGGGCTCAAGCAATCCTACTGCCTCAGCCTCCCGAGTAGCTGGGACTACAGGTGCACACCACCACACCTGGCTAATTTTTTAATTTTGTAGACACGGAGTCTTACCACATTGCCCAGTTTGGTCTGGAACTCCTGGGGCAAGTGATTCTCCTGCCTCGGCCTCCTCCGAAAGTACTGAAACTACAAGTGTGAGACACCAAGCCTGGTCATCCCCCTTTTCTTTACTTTCACCTTCACGGCCCAGGACAGAACCTGCTAGGTGCTACTGTGTCTCTGTATTAATACACATTGTATTTTGAAGACAATAGTAACCATAAGCCAGCCAACCTTCACTCCGAAGTGAACCAGCTGCCAAGCTCTGGCAAGGGACATGCAGGAGGCAGAACAGACTGCTGATGAGACAGGGACACCCATGCCACGGCGGGCAGCCATCTCCCCTTACTGAGTGCCGCTTCCTAGCCTGTGAGGTGGGAATGGTAGAGGTGCCATGGGACGCCAGGAGGATTAAACGAGAAAGTGCAAGGACAGCACTCAGTGCAGCACCTGGCGGGGGCCACAGCTAGATAGACGCTGGCTGTGACAACTGTGTCACTGAGTGCTGGTGACAACCCTGCGAGGTGTGCCCACTCTTCAGATTAAGAACTGAGGTGAGTGGCCGGGTGTGGCGGCTCAAGCCTGGAATCCCAGCACTTTGGGAGGCCAAGGTGGGCAGATCACCTGAGGTCAGGAGTTCAGGACCAGCCTGGCCAACATGGTGAAACCCCATCTCCACCAAACATACAAAAATTAGCCGGACATGGTGGCGGGCACCTATAATCCCAGCTACTCTGGAGGCTGAAGCAGGAGAATCACACGAACCCAGGAGGCAGAGGTTGCAGTGAGCCGAGGTCACACCACTGCACTCCAGCCTGGGCGACAGGGTGAGACTCCATCTCAAAAACAAACAAAAACAACAACAAAAAGAAGTGAGGTGAGGTATGAAGCAAAAGCGGACAGAACTAAAGGGTGGAAAAGACAAATCCACAGTTCTTGTTAGGACCCTCCACAGTCCTCTCAGTGACTGACAGAATCAAAGCAGTGGACAAGAAGGCTGCTGGAGCTGGCAAGGTCACCAAGTCTGCCCAGAAAGCTCAGAAAGCTAAATGAATATTATCCCTAATACTTGCACCCCAGTCTTAATCAGTGGTGGAAGAAGGTCTCAGAAATGTTTGTTTCAATTGACCATTTAAATTTAGTAGTAAAAGATTGGTTAATGATAACAATGCATCGTAAAACCTTCAGAAGGAAAGGAGAATGTTTTGTAGACCACTTTGGTTTTCTTTTTTGCCTGTGGCAGTTTTAACTTACTAGTTTTTTTGTTTTGTTTTGTTTTTTGAGACGGAGTCTGGAGTCTCTCGCTTTGTCGCCCAGGCTGGAGTGCAGTGGCACAATCTCAGCTCACTGCAAGCTCCGCCTCCCGGGTTCACGCCATTCTCCTGCCTCAGCCTTCGGAGTAGCTGGGACTACAGGCACCGGCCACCAGGCCGGCTAATGTTTTGTATTTTTAGTAGAGATGGGGTTTCACCATGTTAGCCAGGATGGTCTGGATCTCCCGACCTCGTGATCCGCCCGTCTCGGCCTCCCAAAGTGCTGGGATTACAGGCATGAGTCACCGTGCCCAGCCAACTTTTTAGTTTTTAAAATCAGTACTTTTGAATGGAAACGACCAAAAATTTGTCACAGAATTTTGAGACCCATTAAAAAAGTCTAATGAGGAAAAGAAAGAAAGAAAGAGACAGAGAGAGAGAGAAAGAGAAAAAGAGAGAGAGAGAGAGAGAGAGAAAGACGCAGGTGGACATCGGTGAGGACACAGCTGACCTGAGCAGCGCCATCCAGTGGCTGGACCTGACCACAGCACACGGCAGCCTTGGGAAAAGCCTGCAGTCTCCTTGGTGCCACCAAGGCAGATCACACTCGGGGCCATCAAACAAACCTTAAATTTAAATGAATAGAAAGCATACACAGTATGCTCCCAAACCACCACAGAATTAAACTCGAAATCAGTCACAGAAAGCGATCGTGGAAACAATGCACGCGAGGGCCAAACAGGAAGTCTTGGGAAATCTAGAAACATTTTGAACTGAATGAAAATGAGAATAGAACACATGAGACCCTGTGGGATGCGGCTAAGGGAGGGCTTCTATTAGGAAGGAAGAAAAGTCCCAGGTCAGGAATATAAGCTTTGCCCTTAAGAAATCAGAGAAAGAGTGGCTGGGCGTGGTGGCTCACACCTGTAATCCCAGCACTTTGTGAGGCCGAAGCAGGCAGATTACTTGAGGTCAGGAGTTCAAGACCAGCCCAGCCAACATGGTGAAACCCCGTCTCTACCAAATATACAAAAATTAACCAGGCGTGGTGGAGGGTGCCTGTAATCCCAGCTACCCGGGAGGCTGACGCAGGAGAATCGCTTGAACCCAGGAGATGGAGGTTGAACAGTGAGCCGAGATTGCACCACGGCACTCCAGCCTGGGAAGCAGAGGGAGACTCTGACAAGGAAGGAAGGGGGAGGGAGGGAGGGAGGGAAACTGGAGAAAGAGGAATAAGTTAAACCCAAAGGAGGCAGGACAAAAAAATTAAAGATAAGCAAAAATCAATCAAATTGAAAACAGGAAGACAACAGAGAAAACAAAAATCACACCCAAAGTTGGTTCTTTGGGGAAAATTTTTTTCCTGATAAAATTGAGAAACCTCCAGCCAGGCTGACCAAGAAAAAAAGAGAAAAGACACAAAACATTAATATCAGAAATAAAAGAGGGGACTTCTCTACTGACCTCACAAACATTAAAGTGATAATAAGGGAATACTATGAATAACACAAATTAAGTAACTTAGATGAAATGAACTGATTCTTGCAAGACACAACTGCCAAAATTCATTCAAGAAATAATCCTTTATCCTTTAAAGGAATTGAATTCATGGCTTAAAAACCTAAAAAAAGAAAACCTTGAGCCCAGATGGTTTCCCTGGATGAATTCTACCAAACATTTAAGGAAAAAAATAATTCCAATTCCACACAATCTCTTCCAGAATATGAAAGAGGGAGGCAACACTTCCCAACTCACTGTATTACCCTAACACTAAAACCAGGCCGGTGCGGTGGCTCACCGCCTGTAATCCCAGCATTTTGAGAGGCCAAGGCGGGTGGATCACTTAAGGTCAGGAGTTCGAGACCAGCCTGGCCAACATGGTGAAACCCTGTTGCTACTAAAAATATAAAAAAAAAAAAAGAAACCAAGCATGGTGGTGGGTGCACCTGTAAACCCAGCTACTCCAGAGGCTGAGGTGGGGGAATTGCTTGAACTCGGGAGGCAGAGGTTGCAGTTAGCTGATATCACGCCACTGCACTCCTGAACACATGCCTGAGCGACAGAGCGAGACTCTGTCTTAAAATAAATCAATCAAATAAAACCAGACAAAGAAAGAAAATCCCCCCAAAAATTAGAGCAAATCAAATCCAGCAATATATACAAAGGATAATGATAATACATCAGGACCAACCAGGGATCACCCCAGGAATCCAGAGCTGGTTCAACATTCAAAACATCAATGTAATTAATATTTACAGCTCAATGAGGAAAAACAGTATCATCTCAACAGAGGCAGGGGAAACAAGCTCCGAGCGTTTCTGTCATTTGCCCAAGGTTTTGATGAGCTGCCATGGAAAGCCTCAACCCTGCTCTGTCTTGGGTGATGCCAAAATTACTGAAGACAAAATGTATGGCCTTGAAAACACTACAGACTAACTCATCTACTATAACGGCCTAATGTTTATTTCAACTAAAGTAATACAATCAAAAAAGTTTTAGAAACCATTTTGTATAGAGGCAAACATCTTTCTCTGAAAGGCATCAGGGTTTTGCCTCCAGCGCCCTGCTCAGGTGCCCGTACTACACACAGTGACCTGTGTCCCCAGCCCCAGGTCTCTGAGCCTTCTGAATACAAGGGCTTCGCCTTCTTGAAGACCACCCTCAGGTGGGCTGCACTCGACACTTCCTAAGGCTTCTCTATACCCCTCATCTCATTCTGGTCTTACTGTCCCCATTCTTCTTGACACCAACACCAAGCTGGAGACATCATCACTCACCCGCTCTGGTAAGCAGGTGATTCTCTATGGAAAAGGGACCTGAGACCTGGGCATGTGCCCTTGCTCTGAGGACCTTAGTGTGCTCTGCCAGCCTCGGTGCCCGCACCCCTAGGCCCTACTGGAGCCATCTTCTGAATCCTGGAGGTGCCCCTGCCTGTGGACAGCAAGACGCAGACCCTGCTCTCGTCCACCTGCCACCCCACTGCCTTCAGGCAGCTGCCCAGCTGAGGAGCAAGGCTCCAGACTCCCCTGGCAAGGAGGGCAACAAGGAGCAAAAGGGCCTCAGTCAATGAGGCTGCAGCGGGCACACTCCTCACCCTAACTCCTCAGTCCAACGGCTGATTTTTTGGTTTGTTTGTTTTTGTTTTGAGGCAGAGTTTTGCTCTCGTTGGCCTGGCTGGAGCGCAATGGCATGATCTCGGCTCATCGCAACCTCCACCTACCGGGTTCAAGTGATTCTCCTGCCTCAGCCTCCTGAGGAGCTGGGATTACAGGCATGCGCCACCATGCCTGGCTAAGTTTTTGTATTTTTAGTACAGACGGGGTTTCTCCATGTTGGTCAGACTGGTCTCAAACTCCCGACCTCAGGTGATCCACCCGCCTCGGCCTCCCAAAGTGCTGGGATTATAGGTGTGAGCCACCATGCCCGGCCCCAACGGCTGATTTTTTTTTTTTTTTTTTTTAATTAAAAACAAATGCAAGATTCTGTACCTGCTGAAGCAGGCCCAGAAAAGAGCTGGTGGAGGGCATGGTACCCAGAGCAGCACTGTTTGTTATGACATGGCAGCCACCGGTCACAGGCGGTGCCACAAGCTTGGAGTACCACGGGATGAAATAATTTTGATATATATTTTGGTAACAAGAAAATATATTGTTAAAATCATTTTTTCTATTTCTTTGCTATTTTCCATTTCTTCTTACTAATTTAACGTGGCTACTAGAAAGGTTCAAATTATGCATGTGGCACATGATGTTTCTACTGGACAGCACAGGGTTAGCACCTGAGATCCTGCAGCTCAGACACCCACGGGGTGAAGAAAAACCCTGCAGTTCTCTCAGGCCAGGGACTGACATATTTTAAAACCAGAGATTTCGATTGAGGAGGGAGGAGAGCTACCACATAAGCAAATACGTAATGTTGTATGTTGTGTGTTTCTTTCTTTCCTTCTTTTTTTAAGAAAAATCCCTTGGCAACAGGAAGCTTAACTGCACCAACAAGGACAGCAGAAGAAAAACAGAATGTTAGTCAACGAGGGTCACCCTGACCCGAACCCCAGCCCCAGCTCTCTCCAGCTACACAGCCCCAGGGAGAAAGGAAAAGAGCAGAAAAGCCCATCCCTCACACACCCAGTTAGTCTCCCCTACCCACTGGCAGGCCCTGGGGCAGCCCCTAGCTAGGTCTGCAACAGGACACTGCCCTCTTGCATTCTGCCCCCCTTCTACACGGCTCCCTCACCCACCCTTCTACGCGGTGGCTTCTGAGGGCAGCCCCTGGAGGTGATCATGACCTCCCATCTTGATCTGAGGATTATCAGATATAGGTTTACCTGGTGAAAATGCAGGAGCTGTAGGGGTAGGACCCATCACTCATCTGACTGCATGTTGTAATTCAATGAACAGTTTACTAAAGTAATAGTCTTCTTCCTCTCCTCTGCTGAGCACCGATCTGGCCAACGGTCCTGCGCTCCCTCAGGGCCAGCGGCCCATCTGCTCCTGCGCCTCCTGGAGGGCTTCGCACCTGCCTCCCTCCACTGGGGCATCTTGCCCCACTGACTGACCCTTTGGCTCTCAGATCCCAGGTCCCTCCCTCGCAGATAGGGCAACAGGCTCTCTTGGGATTTCAATCCCACCTCCCCATCAGCTATTCACTCTTCAAAACACTAACTGGTGTTAGTTCCTTCAGAGGACTCTCTGGCTTTCCAGGCCTACAGTCTCCCTCCCTAGAATGAAAGCTCAGTGAGAGAAGTGCCCTTAACCTTCTGAGTGACAGGAGGCCCTCAGCAGGCCCTGAATCATACTGGCTGGATCAGTGAGTGAATAAATGCACATGTGAGTAAGGAATGAAGGGAGTGAAGGAACTGGATTAGAAGCTGCTTGGAGAAGAGATGTGCCTTACAGGCTTCATGAAGAGTGGGTGATGAAAAAGATAAATGGAGTATCTAAGAGGAAGCTTTGATTGAAGGGTGCAGGAGAGGTTGGAAACTGGAATCCATTGGAATTGGGAGCCTGGGGAGATGCCAGGACAGGCGCTCTCCGGCCTAGGACTCTGTAGAGGGCAGCCTCAGCAGGCAGGCCAGGTCCCCAGCTTCTGGGGCCGGTCGCACCCATCCTGGCCCCGAATGGGTTGGACGGTAGTCTGCAGCCTGCTCAGGGCCGGCTGGGAGAGATGCAGGATCCCCACCACTCTCCTGCCTCTGGGCAAAAGCTGGCCTCCTGACCCTGGGGGATGGACGGGAGCAGGGGCCACACAACACACTCCCAAACATATAATGGGTCTCCTTCACCCTCGCCCACGCTCAGTCACTCA
Organism: Macaca thibetana thibetana; assembly: GCF_024542745.1. Lineage (NCBI taxonomy): Eukaryota > Metazoa > Chordata > Mammalia > Primates > Cercopithecidae > Macaca > Macaca thibetana. The sequence goes on along the minus strand of NC_065593.1, from coordinate 3,788,688 downwards.
GTCACACACAGCCTCGGTCATACACACTTACACTCACTCTCCCGCACACTCTCAGAGCACCACATAATTTCAGTGAGGCACACACAAGTCCAAAGACTAACACGCACAACCTCTGAGACTCACACAATCTCAGGGCCACACACGGGCACACAACCAGACGAGCTCAGGAACGCCCCCCTCTCTGACACACGCAATCTGAGGTTTACACGCGCGCGCACACGCACACACAGAGACAACAGCCAGCGCTCCCGCACGCAGCGCCCCCGCACGCAGCGCCCCGCCCCTGCCACGCCACGCCTCCATTGCCTGGGAACTGGCGGTCCCGCCCCCTCGCCGCACGCTTTCACGCCCCTCGGGCCTTCCAGATCCCTCTCCCCGTTTCCGCGGCGGTCCGGTGCCGTCAGTACCTGCCTAAAATCAATATTGCCGAGGCCTCCGCAGCAGTCAGGGCCCGCCACCGAGCTACTCGTAGGCTTGGCTCCCGGGTCCCCAGATCTCTTCATCCGGGGGCCGCCTCAGGAGGAACCACGAAGGCCCCCCGGTGCAGGCACGCGCCCCCGGAACCGGCCCTATAGCGCCGAGTAAGTGCCGCCAGCCGGGGCGCTTTCCTGGTGACTGCAACATATCCCGGCCTTCTGGGAAATGTAGTTCCCCGTCACCGCGAAGGCCGCTTTATCTGAGAGCTCGCGACGGCGTCTAGAGGATATGAGAACTACAAGTCCCAGTGTCTTTCGCGGCAGAACCTGCCGGTTCCGAGGCAGCCACGTGGCAGAATCCCCTTGGATCCGGCCTCCCGATCGGTGCCTTTGGTCGCCGGCTGCTGCACCGGACCCTCCAACTGACCTGGCGTCCCTGCCCTTGGCTGGCGGCGATGGGGCTAGAGGCCGGGGGCCGCGGGTCGTAGCTATAAGTAGTTTCCCGCCCAGCCCCCTGCGGAGTTGAACTTGGCCTGGGTAACACACTCCCAGGGCCCCTCGCCCCCTTGTGAAATTCACTTTACTCTGGGGGCGGTGCGGAACGAGCACTGCCTGGAGCTTCCCGCCCCCACGGCGCCCAGGCTCTTTAGCTCTGCTAAAGACCCCTCTTCCACTCATTTTTTCTTTCATTCATTCTCTCATTAACCCTCGAGTATTTTCTGAACAAGTCTGTGCGCTGAGGGTACTGGAGGGAACAACACAGAGTCCCCCACCCTCGCTGCCTCCTGACTGAGATAAAAGACAAAACGTGAATAAAGAGTTATAATTTGGATGACTACTGTGATGGAAAAAACGGGGTGGATCAAATGTAGGGAAGGATGCTTAGAATGTGCAGGGGAGGTGCCAGACGTACCAAGTGTGAGGGCAGGGCAAACAAGACGAGTGGTATGTACAAAGGCCTGGAGACAGGACGGGTACCTAAAGAACAGAGAAAAGACCGGTGAGCTGTGGAGTAGTGATGGAGGGGGGCAAATTGAAGGGAAGAGTTTAGATGATTGGGTCCCAAAAGAACCCCTTTTGTAGGCCGGGTGTGGTGGCTCACGCCTGTAATCCCAACCCTTTGGGAGGCCGAGGTGGGCGGATCACCTGAGGTCGGGAGTTGGAGAACAGCCTTACTAACACGGTGAAACCCCGTCTCTACTAAAAATACAAAAATTAGTCGGGCGTGGTGGCGCGCACCTGTAATCCCAGCTACTCAGGAGGCTGAGGCAGGAGAATCGCTTGAACCCAGGAGGCGGAGGTTGCAGTGAGCGGAGATGGCGCCATTGCATGCCAGCCTGGGCGACAGAGCGAGACTCCGTCTCAAAAAAAAAGAAAAAGAAAAAAGAAACCCTTTTGTAGCCAGGTGTTATGTAATATGGGGAAATAGACTGAGAGGTTCTAAGATTTGCTCAGTCACCCGGCCTGCTGGGGACTCAGGCAGGACTTCTGCAGTCAGCTGCTTCCTGCTCCAGGTGGCCCATTTCTCTCCATCTTGGCCCACAGCACCTACCAGTATTGAACATTTACTGAGCAGCCACTGGGTGCTGCTTTATAGGTAGTCCCAATCTTCACAACATCGCTAGGATGGGGCAGGCCAACCAAGGAGACAGAAAGACTGGCTTTGGAGCATGCACTAGCTCTGTGACTGAGCCCATCTTCATTTTCCTCAAAGTAAAAGGGAAATACATGTTGGTAAAACTCATCACCCAGGAACTGGCCTGTGGGAAGTGCTCAGTAAGCACCGGCCCCCGGCAGGGCTGGGGATACAGGTTCAGAGCTGGTTCTCTGACTTACCACTATTACTAATGAGTGTCAGAAGCCTTTCCCTGCTCAGTGTCCAGGCAGAGCTGCTAGAGGCAGAGCCATTTCTGAGAAGCCCCTGGCAGCGGCAGGGCTTCTTAGCAAGCCTTTTCCCTCCACCTACCACACATCCACTTCACTGATGCTCCAGTCTTCTGACCTAACTGGTCACTCCTGTTGTTTTGTTAAGCCCAGAAGACGAATTTTTGTGTGTTTGCTTTATCTGAGAACAAAGTAAGGCAACCGTAAGAGGTCACACCAGAACTGATGCAATCCGATGCGCCACTCCAGCCTACCCCACCCGGGCCACCCTTCCTCTGTGAAAAGCAAACAGCCCACCCAGCAGACAGACTTGCAGCTTGAAACAAGTCAGATAAAAACCTCCTGCCTGGCTCACGCCTGTAATCCCCACGCTTTGGGAGGCTGAGGCAGGTGGATCATGAGGTCAGGAGTTCCAGACCAGCCTGACCAACACAGAGAAACCCCGTCTCCACTAAAAATACAAAAATTAGCCAGGCATGGTGGTGCACGCCTGTAATCCCAGCTACTCATGAGGCTGAGTCTGGAGAATTGCTTGAACCCAGGAGGTGGAGGCTGCAGTGAGCCGAGATCGCACCACTGCACTCCAGCCGGGGCCAGGCTGGACACGGTGGCTCATGCCTGGAATCCCAGCACTTTGAGAGGCCAAGGTGGGCAGATCACGAGGTCAGGAGTTCAAGACCAGCCTGGCCAGCAAGGTGAAACCCCATCTCAACTAAAAATACAAAAATTAGCCAGGCGTGGTGGTGCACACCTGTGATCCCAGCTACTAAGGAGGCTGAGGCAGGAGAATCGCTTGAACCTGGGAGGTAGAGGTTGCAGTGAGCCGAGACTGTGCCACTGCGCTCCAGCCTGGGCGACAGAGTGAGACTCCATCTAAAAAAAAAAACAAACCCTGCCAAAGATACTTTGGGGCACAAGTACTTGCCTGGGCCCTTCGAAAGCTCCCAAGTCTGAGAGCTTGTAGAGAAATTATCCAGGCCAAACTCCCTCACTAGAACATTCCTTCTGCGGCATCTTAGGCAAACAGAAAAAGTTAGTTCTGCTTACATGTCCCCAGTGATGAGAGTGATGACAGTTTCCCCACCTCTTGAGGTGGCCTGCTCCACTGACGGACAGGGGTGGTTATTCATGCTACACATTAACCCAAAGTCACCCTTCCTGAAGCTTTACCAAACAAAAGTTCCTTTCTACCTGCAGGGTTATCTCTCTTTTGGCCCTTGATTGAGCTCTTCAGATATAGGAAACCATTTATCATGGAACAGCTCCCAGGGCAAACCTCCTGATGGCCTCTCTTTTCTCTACCCCCACCTCCCCCGCTCCTGAATTCTGAATCAGGCTGCAGAAACTCCCAGCAATCACTAAAATGCGGTTTTAGTGCTAAAATGAACATGTGCTTATTGGGTGACTTTGGGTAAAACCTAAACCTTTCCCTACTCTGAATCTATTTTCTGTTCATAAAATAGAATAATATTTCTATCATACAATATCTCTTGAGTATCATATCTCTTGAGTGAGGCTGTTGTGAGGATTAGAGGTAGTAACTCGTACAAAAGTACCTAGCATACAGTGGGCTCTTAAGAAAATGTCCAGGCTGGGCGCAGTGGTTCATGCCTGTAATCTCAGCACTTGGGGAGGCCAAGACAGGCGGATTGCTTGAGCCCAGGAGTTCGAGACGAGCCTGGGCAACATGGTAAAACCCTGTCTCTACAAAAAAAAAAAAAAAAAAAAAAATTAGCCGGGTGTGGTGGCACGCACCTGTAGTCCCAGCTACTCAGGAAACTAAGGCGGTAGGACCACTTGAGCCCAGGAGAGAGACTGCAGGGAGCTGTGATTGCACCACTGTACTCCAGCCTAAGCGACAACAGTGAGACCCTGTCTCCAAAAAAAAGCAAAAAAACAATGTTTCCCTCCTTTCTATATAATTGAGATTTGGTGGTGAAGGTCACACTCACGGACATGCTGCTGTGATTTAGGACACCACTGGGGGCCAGCAGGGCTGGCTGACAGCTTAGGGACCTGCCAGAGTTCCTGGGAGGAGATGGGTGGGAAGGGGCCAGGATGGGTGGCCAGAGCTGCTCCCCAGACAGCATGTACTGCAGGTTATCAGAAACCCTACTGTCACTGGGAGTGCTTTAAAACCAGGAGGGTGGTGAGGGGCTGTGGCTGCAATGTCCGGCATCCCCTTCATAGACTCAGGCCTGATTGCCCTCATCTGACCCCTGGTGGCTCCAGGAACCAGAGGATGGGAGCTGGGGCAGGGGAGATGTCATCTGGAGATGTGTGCCCTGATCACGAGTTCCCTCCCCACTCCCGTCGGCCCTGAGCTTTGGAAGAAGCCCCTTCCCCAAGGACCTACTACTTGCTGGGAAGAGGGCATGGGAGTGAAGTCACCTGAACCCAGTTGACCACAGCCTAGGCCAGCCTGGGAAACACCAGCAAGGATGTTGGTGCTGGCAGGGCCTCACTGCCCCTCAGTGTCCACAGAGCACAAACCCTTGCCTTCCTGCTGGCCTCTGGAGGTCCTAAATACCCCAGGTACACACCCACCACAGGGCATTTGCATGTGCTGTGTCCTCCACCTGGGTTGCTCTTCCCCGCATTTCCTCCCAGGACCCTCCTCACTTCCTCTGGGTTCCGCTCAGGTTCCACTTCTCCACCCTGTTGAACATGCTGACCTCCCTACACTCGCCATGGGCCTCTCCCAACTTTCTCTACATGGGCCATATCATTTGACAAATGTATTTAGTGCACTTATTCATTTTGTATAGTCATTCCCTGTCCATCCCCTATCATCTATGAGGGGAACTTCACCAAGGCAGAGATTTTTTTTTTTTTTTTTTTTTTTTTTTTTTTGAGACGGAGTCTTGCTCTATCACCCAGGCTAGAGTGCAGTGAGGTGATCTCTGCTCACTGCAACCTCTGCCAGTCATTTTCCTGCCTCAGCCTCTGCAGTAGCTGAGACTACAGGCGCCCACCACCACACCCAGCTAATTTTTCTATTGTTCAGTAGAGACAGGGTTTCACTATATTGGCCAGGCTGGTCTTGAACTTCTGACCTCAGGTGATCCACCTGCCTCAGTCTCCCAAAGTGCTGGGATTACAGGCATAAGCCACCACCCCTGGCCTTTTTCGTTTGTTTTTTGTTTTATTTGTTTTAAGGGACAGGGTCTGGCTATGTTACCCAGTCTGGGTTTAAACTCCTGGGCCCAAGCGATCCTCCTGACTTAGTCTCCGGAATAGCTGAGACTATAAGTACATGCCACCGTGCCCAGCTAAGGGCAGGGATGTCTTTTTTTTTTTTTTTTTTTTGAGACGGAATCTCACTCTGTCACCCAGACTGGAGTGCAGTAGCACAATCTCAGCTCACTGCAACTTCCCCCCAACCCCGGGTTCAAGTGATTCTCCTGCCTCAGCCTCCCAAGTAGCTGGGATTACAGGTGCACACCACCATGCCCAGCTAATTTTTTTGTACTTTTAGTAGAGATGGGGTTTTGCCATGTTGGCCAGGCTTGTCTTGAACTCCTGACCTCAGGTGATCCGCCCGCCTTGGCCTCCCAGAGTGCTGGGATTACAGGCATGAACCACCGCGCCCTGTCCTGAGGGCAGGGATTTCTATCTGTTTGTACACAGCCCTCTCCTGGGCACCTAGCTCTGCCACAAAGCAGGCACTGAATATACAATGAGTGAATGAATGCTGTAAGCTTTGCCACTCTGAGATGGGTGATCTTGGGAAAGCCACTTTTCTGGGCCTCATTGACCGTGTCTGTGGAATGGGGAGGGTGACTAAGTCAGTTACCTAAATAAGAGACCAAACCCACCTATTAAGACTGAAGTTCGGCTGGGCGCAGTGGGTCATGCCTGTAATCCCAGCACTTTGGGAGGCCAAGACAGGTTGATCACCTAAGGTCAGGAGTTCAAGACCAGCCTGGCCAACATGGTGAAACTCCATCTCTACTAAAAATACAAAATTAGCCGGGTTTGATGGCGGGCACCTGTAATCCCAGCTACTAAGGGAGGCTGAGGCAGGAGAATCACTTGAACCCCGGAGGCAAAGGTTGCGGTGAGCCGAGACTGTACCATTGCACTCCAGCGTGAGCAATAAAAGTGAAACTCTGTCTCAAAAAAAAAAAAAAAAAAAAAAAAAAGATTGAAGTTCCTGGCCGGGCATGGTGGCTTACGCCTATAATCCCAACATTTTGAGAGGCCAAGATGGGTGGATTTCTTGAGCTCAGGAGTTCAAGACCAGCCTGGGAAACATGGTGAAGTCCTGTCTCTACGAAAAAAAAAAAATTAACCAGGTGTGGTGGCGTGCACCTGTAGTCCCAGCTACTCAAGAGGCTGAGGTGGGAGGATCACTTGAGCCCGGGAAGTTGAGGCAGCAGTAAGCCATGATGGCCCACTACACTCCAGCCTGGGCAGCAGAGTGAGACCCTGTCTCGAAAAACGAAACAAAACACACAAAAAACAAAACAAAAAAAAACCCTAACCAAGGAAACAATAGCTAATCTGCCTGAGCTCTTGCTGGCTGTAGGTCCTAAGCTCAGCACTTTAAGAGCACACTTCCTTTAAGCCTCATAACAGCCCTGTGAGGTAGGGAATGTTATCCTGACTTTCTAGATGAGGAAATTGACTCATGTGGAAGGGACTGGCCCACAGTCACACAGCTGAGTAAGTGTCGGAGTTGAAACCTGTGGTCTGATGGAAGCAAAACATTCTTCCTCACCATGGCCCTGAGGTCCTGGATGGTCCGGGCCCAGCCCACCTTCCCAGCCCTTCTTGCCCTCTGTACTCCAGCCACGCTGGCCTCTTTGAGGTTCCTTCCAGCCACAGGGCCTTTGCACCTCCTGTTCACTCTGCCAGGCACACTCTTCCCTTCTCTTCTTGGAGAGCAAGAACAGTCCCCTCATCGTCTGCCCTGCCCACCTCCACATCTCCTGCCGGCAGCCAGTACACACCCTGGCACCCATCAGGCACTGGGTGAATATTTGCTGAATGAAGGAGGTCAGAATTGAATTTAAGTCCCATGAAAATATCCTTCAAAAATGGAGGTGGCTGGGCGCGGTGGCTCGCCTGTAATTCCAGCACTTTGGGAGGCCAAGGCGGGCCAATCACGAGGTCAGGAGATTGAGACCATCCTGGCTAACATGGTGAAAACTCGTCACTACTAAAATAACCAAAAAATTAGCTGGACATGGTGGCACACACCTGTAGTCCCAGCTACTTGGGAGGCTGAGGCAGGAGAATCGCTTGAGCCCAGGAGGATGAGGTTGCAGTGACTGAGATTGCGCCACTGCACTCCAGCCTGGTGACAGATCAAGACTCTGTCTCAAAAAAAAAAAAAAAAAAAAAGAAGGCAAAGGCCGGGCACGGTGGCTTATGCCTATAATCCTAGCACTTTGGGAGGCTGAGGTGAGCGGATCACCTGAGGTCAGGAGTTCAAGACTAGCCTGGCCAACGTGGAGAAACCCCATCTCTACTAAAAATGCAAAAGTTAGTTGGGTGTGATGGTGCATGCCTGTAATCCCAGCTACTTGGGAGGCTGAGGCAGGAGAATCGCTTGAACCCAGGAGGCAGAGATTGTAGTGGGCCGAGATCATGCCACTACACGACAGCCTGGGTAACAGAGCAAGACTCTCTCTCAAAAAAAAAAAAAAAAAAAAAGCGGAGGCAAAGTAAAGCTACTTTCAGACAAACAAAGGCTGAGAGAATTGATCACCAACAGGCCCAACGTGAAAAGAAATACCATGGGCGGGTTCTGCAGGCAGCAGGAAAATGATCCCAGTTGGAAGCTCAGGATCACAGGAAGGAATAAAAAAGACACATACGTGTAGGTAAATCTAAATAAGTATTAGGTGCTTGTAAAAATAAGATAATCTTGTGGAGTTTAAAATATGTACCTTGATGACTGAGAGAAAAGGCAGAAAAAAAATCGGTAAGACTACAGATTGGACATGATTGACATTCATAAAACTCTCCTCTTAGCAACTGTAGAATGCACCTTCTTCCCCAGTTCACACTGAACATTGGCCAAAACAGACCCTATGCTGAGGCATAAAGCCAATCTCAACAGATTTCAAATGATTGAAATCATAGTTTATGCCCTGAAACAGTGGGATTAAACTGGAAAACAAGATGATAACTTAAAAAAAAACTTTCAATATTTGCAAACTAGACAATACTTTTTCTTTTTTTTTTTTTGAGACAGGGTGTCTGTCGCCCAGGCTGGGGTGCGGTGATACAATCATGGATCACTGCAGCCTCGACCTCCCAGGTTCAATTGATCCTCCCACCTCAGCCTCCCGAGTAACTGGGACTACAGGCACTTGCCACAATGCCTGGCTAACTCTTTTTGTATTTTTTATAGAGACGGAGTTTTACCATGTTGTCCAGGCTGGTTTTGAACTCCTGGACTCAAGCAATCCATACTCCTCAGCCTCCCACAGTGTTGGGATTGTAAGTGTGAGCCACCACGACCGGCCAGACAATACATTTTTTTCAACCCCAGAAACGAGGTCCAGCCTGGGTCAGGTGTGGTCCATGGACCGGCAATGGGGGCCAAGGGCTTCGGGTGCTATCACTGGCTCAGGGTGGGTCAGGTGACCAACTCTACTCGAGCCACAGTGGCCAGGGGAGGGGCAGGTGACCAGACTGTATGAGAAGATAGCATTTCCCATTTAATCTCACAGATAGAGGGCTGGGGTCAGGAGGAGGCCCGAAGCATTGAGTGCCAACTTAGTGCTACCAGGACAGACAGGGTGCTGTGCAAATAAACAGTAACGAGCAGTCCTTGCCGTGTAATCCCAGCACTTAGGGAAGCTGAGGCCCGCCCATCACCTGAGGTCAGAAGTTCGAGACCAACCTGGCCAACATGGTGAAACCCCGGCTCAGTTAAAAATACAAAAATTAGCCAGCTGTGGTGGCCCCCACCAGCTACTCGAGAGACTGAGGCAGAAGAATCGCTTGAACCTGGGAGGCAGAGGTTGCAGTCAGCTGAGATCACACCACTGTACTCCAGGCTGGACAACACAGTGAGACTCCGTCTCAAAAACAAAAACAAAACAAAACAACAACAACATAAAAGACCTGAGGCCGGGCACTGTGACTCACGCCTGTCATCCCAGAACTTTGAGAGGCCGAGGCGGGCGGATTACTGAGATCGGGAGTTTGAGACCAGCCTGACCAACATGGAGAAACCCCGTCTCTACTAAAAATACAAAACTAGCCAGGCATGGTGGTGCACACCTGGGAGGCTGAGGCAGGAATATCGCTTGAACCCAGGAGGCAGAGGTTGCAGTGAGCAAAGATCGCGCCATTACACTCCAGCCTGGGCAATAAGAGGGAAACTCCGTCTCAAAAAAAGAAGACTTAAAGGCAGCCCTGATTAGAGCTAAGGATGGGGTAGGGCCTCACCAAAAACTCTCTCCCTCCAGTGGCACATGGATCTGCTTAACGTTGGAGTCTTGTTTAGGATTATTCCCTCAGGGTTGACCCTGGAAGCACAGAAGACACAGCCAAGCTGCTTTCTAAAGATCAGTGCCTGCAAAATAGTACAGTTTCCATTTCCCTGCACACTCATCAGCACAGAGTATTATTAGTCCAAAAATGTTTATGTTACTTCAAAGTTGAAAAATTAGTTGAAAAATGTTATTTGCCTCTTTCCCACATTAGTAGTGATGTTTTCCCATGTGCTTTTCATGTAAATTAGAATAGTGTTTTATTTGCACTACTTACCAACACAACTTCTCTTTGTGCCTTTTTTTCCAAAACACCCATGGATCTTAAGGGCTGGGCACGGTGGCTCACGCCTGTAATCCCAGCACTCTGGGAGGCCAAGGTGGGCGGATCACGAGGTCAGGAGATCGAGACCATCCTGGCTAACATGGTGAAACCCCATCTCTACTAAAAAATACAAAAAAATTAGCTGGGCGTGGTGGCGGGCGCCTGTAGTCCCAGAAACTCGGGAGGCTGAGGCAGGAGAATGGTGTGAACCCAGGAGGCCGAGCTTGCAGTGAGCCGAGATCGCGCCACTGTACTCTTGCCTGGGCAACAGAGCAAGACTCCATCTCAAAAAAAAAAAAAAAAAAAAAAGAAAGAAAGAAAAAAACACTCGTGGATCTTACTCTTAGCAATCTCTTGGATTTATTAATTTAAATGAATTGGACTGTTGTAATGTTTAAGTGATTCTTAAAAGTTTTTACCTTGCCGGGTGCTGTGGCTCATGCCTGTAATCCTAATGCTTTGGGAGGCCAAGGCAAGTGGACCACTTGAGGTCAGGAGTTTGAGACCAACTTGGCCAACATGGTGAAACCCTGTCTATATTAAAAATACAAAAATTAGGTCCAGGCGCGGTGGCTCACGCCTGTAATCGCAGCACTTTGGGAAGCCAGGGCAGGCGGATCATGAGGTCAAGAGATCAAGACCATCCTGGCCAACATGGTGAAACCCCGTCTCTACTAAAAATGCAAAAATTAGCTGGGCGTGGTGGTGCATACCTGTAGTCCCAGCTACTTGGGAGGTTGAGGCACGAGAATCACTTGAACCAGGGAGTTGGAGGTTGCAGTGAGCTGAGATCATGCCACGGCACTCCAGCCTGGCGACAGAGTGAGACTTTGTCTCAAAAATAATAAATAAATAAATAAAATAAAATAAATAAAAATACAGAAATGAGCTGGGTATGGTAGTGGGTGCCTGTAATCCCAGCTACTTGGGAGACTGAGGCGGGAGAATTGCTTGAACCCAGGAGGCGGAGGTTGCAGTGAGCTGAGATCACGCCACTACATCTCGGGGGGGAAAAAAAAAAGTTTTTACCTTGAAAATTTTCCAACCCAACAAAAAATTGCAAGAATTATACATTAAACATCCTATATGTGTCACCTAGATTTGTTTTCAGCATTTTCTGGCCTTTGCTTTATCGGTTTCTATACAGTGATTTTTTTTTTTTTAATGAACTATTTGAGGGTAAGTTGCAGACTCTTCGCCCCTAAATCTCCAAAGAACAAACACATTCTCCTATGAAACCACAGTACTGTGATCAAAATCAGGAAGTTGACCACTGATACAATGGTGTTAGCTAATGTACAGTCCGTATTCAAATTTCCCTGATTGATCTGATAATATCCTTCACGGTGCATTTTCTCCTCAGATCCAGGATCATGTGCTGTCTTTAGCAGGCTTTGATCTGGAACACTCCTTGGTCTGTCTTTGTCCTTCAGGAAAGACAATGACATTTTTGGAGAGCATGAGCCGGGTATTTTGTAGACAGCCCCTCAGGTGGGTTTGTCTAAGGCCACCTCCTGACTCACTGCAGGCTCTGCAAGAATGTCACCTGCATGCTGCTCTGTCCCCAGTGCCTGTGGTGCCATGTCACGGGGAGCTGTGATTGCTGGTGAACAGCAGGCATCTCCTCTGCAAAGGCATGTGGGATTTTGCTATTTTCTTTGCTCCGAATGACCACTGCTGATGTGTTGTTCTTATTGATTTGTCAGACCCGTGAGGCGTTTAAAATCCCTCTTAGGAGGGCAGCTCAGATGCAGCTGGGTCTCAGCGAGCGTCCAAGGCTGACGGCGGGGCAAGCTGTCATCCCAGCCCTGGCTGCTTGGTCGATGCGTCCTTGTTAATGCTGACATCCTTGCCTCCCTCCTGACGCCAGGCCGGGGAGAGACTCTCTGTGCTCTGAGAGTGAAGGGGAAAATCACCTATGAGTGAGTCAACAGCCCAGCTGCAACAGACTCCCTGAATTCATGTCAGACCCAAGGAGATAACCCAAAAGGAGCCCCTCGGGGAGGGCTAGGGAGCTCAGAGCTGCTGCAGATATACTCCCAGCTACACCTTCCCAGTCCCTGCCTCTTCATCTGTAACAGGAAGTGCCTGGCTTAGATGCTGTTCAAGTGTCTTGATGAGGGCAGTTGGCATCTGAATGGGACAGTTCTTTGTGTGCGAGTGGTCTCGCAAAGTGCAGGATGTTAAGCATCCTTGGCCCTCACCCCCAACCCAAAACACCCACAACCATTTCCACGTGGCTCCAAGGAGGGTATTGTGGCCCCCAGCTGAGAACGGCTAGGCGATGACTAATAATCTCCACTACTGTATATGGAAGACCTCTTATGTGCCGGCCTTGTGCCAAGCATTATCCCATTTCTACTTCGTAACAATCCATATCACAGATGAGAAAAGTGAGGCCCAGAAAGCTTAAGCAGCAGCCAGGTAGGGTTGGAGCCAAGACGCCGGTCCTAGCCAGCCCAATTCTGTGGCCCATCCCGTTCACCTGTGCACTCATGGAGGTGATGCCACACGTGGGCTGTGACCCCAGATTCCTGAGTCAAGCCTGAGTGAGAGGTTGATATTGTCCACCCTTCCCGTGTCGCCATGAGTGGAGCATGCTGCCCTATGCCATTGACATTTGGTTTGCCTCGGCTCACGGAATGAGAATGGACAGGACATGAATGTGCTTGTGCGATTTGCTTTGGCTTCTTGTGCTCCGGTGACATACCACGAGAAGCACATACCCTGAGTGACGACTGCTGCCCCTTTAGCCTGGGGCCCAGAACAAGCACATGTTGGGGAGACTGAGCCCTGCCCAGGCTCACTGGCCTGTGGACTGAAGCAGCTGCTCAACCCAGCCCAGCTGGATTAGATCAGTCAATCCACACTCAACCTGCAGACCCATGTGCGTGAGCTTACATACTTATTGCCATAAGCCACCGTGTTTGTGACAGTTTATTATGCAGCATTACTGCAGCAATAGCTGACTGATACAACTGTCCTGGGTCCCAGGACCGGCTTGACCACTTACTAACTGCCAGGGCTTGGGCAGGTGGTTTTGCCTCAGTAGATCTTTTGTTTCCCCACTGGTATAACGGTACAGTAATAGTACTGACCTGTCTGTTATGAGGATTGAAGGTGATCACGCTCTCAGAGTACCTGGTATATAGAAAGTATTTAGTAAATGTTAGTTATTCATTGCTACCGTCAGCACCACTATTACTATTATTGTTAACTGTGCCCCCTTGGGATCCAGTAGGGAGCCCTCACCTCTACTTTCAAGGATTCTGACAGTCTGGAGTTAATGAATGGGAGGGGACTTAGCCCTTCATGGGGGTGGCCCCAGAGCACCTTGCCCTGGTCCCAGAGGCGCCCCCTGCCCCTGACTCACACTCGCCAGGGCCCACTCACCCTCAACGAGCATCTAGAATGGACTGCTTGGCACCAGATGACCAAGTGCCTCACAGGGAGGCCCGGATGGGTTAAAGCGACCCAAAGTCCACAGGAAACCCAAAGCCAGCCTTGCCTCTCCTGACAAAGGTTCACCCTCCTTCAGCCCAGGATTTATTATGTAACCAACACTTTTAGCAACAAGCCGGAGCCCGGCAGCAGGGTCCATCCCCTAGTTTGAGAGTGTGAGCGTGTTTGCGTCTGTGCGTCTTTCAGTGTGTATGTGTCTGTCTGTCTGTGTGCTTTATTGTGTATGTTGCTGTATGGATCTGTGTGTCTCTTGCAGTGTGTATGTCTGTTTCAGCGTGAGTGTGTTCCAGCATCTGTGTATGTGTGTCTGTTTTTCAGTGTGTATGTAAATGAGTGTGGCTGTGTTTCAGTGTGAGGACAGTTGTGTTTCGCCATCTTGGACAGGCTGGTCACACACCTGACCTCAGGTGATCCACCCGCCTCAGCCTCCCACAGTGCTGGGATTATAGTGAGCCACTGCGCTCGGCCCTTCCTTCCTTTTTAAGGTCGACTAACATTCCACTGTAGGTACACACCATATTTTGTTATCCATTCATCAGTTGATGGACATGTGGGTTGTTTTCACTTTCGTGCTATTGTGAATAATGCTGCTGTGAACATTTCATGTACAAGGTTTTTACAGACATGTGTTTTCATTTCTCTCGGGCATTCTCTAGGAGTGACATTGCTGAGTCACATGGTTACTCTGTGCTTAACCTTCTGAGGAACTTTCAGACTGTTTCCAAAGTGGCTACACCACTTAACATTCCCACCAGCAATGCATGAAGGTTCCAACTGCTCCACATCCTGCCCTTGGTTTTGTTTGTTTGGTTTTGGCTTTCACTCTTTGATTATAGCCATCCTCGAAGATGTGAAGTCTTATTGTGGTTTGATTTGCATTTCCCTTATGGCTAATGATGTTGAGAGTTTTTCCCCCGTGCTATTGGCCATCTGCATATCTTCTTTGGAGAAACGTCTGCTCAGATGCTTTGCCATTTTTAATTGGGTCATTTGCCTTTTTATTACCAAATTCCAAGATGAAGCGGGACTACTCATCAGGAGGGGTTTAAAACGGAATGCCGGAAATCACGGCTTCTCAAGGTTGTCTCCTGTCTCTGGGGGAGACTCAGTCTTCGTGTCCCAGAGGCAACCCCACTGTGAGTCCCTCCAGCCTTTCATCCCGTAGTCCCACTCCACTCCATCTCTAGGGAAAACGTCATTCCATCTCCCTAGGAAGTCGCTTCCAGGCAACCCCAAGACCTTTCCTTTACAGAATCAAGCGCTATTTAAAGTGTTTTTCTAGGCAAGATCTGCTCTTGCTCCAAACATCCGCTGCTGTTGCCTTGTACATATGCGGGAATAGCTAAAGTCAGCTCCTTGGAAATGGAACAAAATGCTTTTTCCTCCAGTCACTACACAAAATGACTTCTACTTTTCCACTTCCTAGTCAGACTTCTGACTCTGAACTCTACCCACCCGCTGGACTCCTCCGAGGAGGTCTTCCAGGCACCTCACCCCATCTCCTCCTACTCCTTCCCCTCCACTCCCTATTTCTTGACCCCAGCCCTTCCCCACCCTAGGTCCCAGTCACCCTAACCAGACACCCAGGCGCCACTCAGACCCCTCCCTCTTGCTCCCTGTCACGGCTAATCAGTCATCGACTCCCATAATTGTTCCTCTGAAATAGCACTGCTCAGGCTTCATCAGCTGGCACCTGGACAATCGAGACAGCTGGCTTTCCCAAGCTAAAATCCTTTCCAAAGCACCCTCCACCCAGGAGCAAGTGTCTCTCCTGCTCAAAACCCTGCAGCGACTCCTTACTGCCCAGACCAAAATCCCATCTTCCCAGGCTGGTGGGATGAGACCCTTCCATGAATCAGTTCTTTCATTTACTGATTCATACTGTGGAACAAAAGACAGGACTTTGAGACAAGCCAAGCAGGTGACCAGTGGTACAGTAGGGGCCTGTGGGGGACAATGGAAGCCAAGAGGAGGGGACCAAATCCAGGA
Source organism: Macaca thibetana thibetana (assembly GCF_024542745.1). NCBI lineage: Eukaryota > Metazoa > Chordata > Mammalia > Primates > Cercopithecidae > Macaca > Macaca thibetana. The sequence continues at coordinate 3,773,158 of NC_065593.1, read as the reverse complement.
GAAGGTGGTCACCCAGTACCCACCCCAACTCCAGCCATTTAAATTCTCTCCAGTTCCCAGAATGCACCACGCTCCTTCCTGTCTGGGGAACTCCGCAAACCCACTGAAAACTCTTCTCCTGTCGCCCTTTTGGCAAACTCCTTCGAGCCTTCACGACCCGGTTGAACTGTCTTGTCCTCTGGAAAGCCTCCCCCCAATGCAGAATTGATTCTGTCAGTCCTGCCTTTGAGCCCCACAGCCTAGCAGAGACCTCATTACAATGTTGATCTCATCCAGTTATTGTTTTTTTGGTTTTGTTTGTTTGTTTGTTGGAGACAGAGTCTTGCTCTGTCACCCAGGCTGGAGTGCAATTGCGCGATCTTGGCTCACTGCAACCTCTGTCTCCTGGGTTCAAACAATTCACCTGCCTCAGCCTCCCGAGTAGGTGGGATTACAGGCATGCACTACCACATCTGGCTAATTTTTGTATTTTTAGTAGAGATGGGGTTTCACAATGTTGGCCAGGCTGGTCTCAAACTCCTGATCTCAAGTGATCTGTCTGCCTCGGCCTCCCAAAGTGCTAGGATTACAGGTATGAGCCACCACACTTGGCTCATTCAGTTGTTTTAACTATGATGATTTTTATGGAAAATGAAATGCCATGTTGGTTTTACTTTCTGCTGGTACAGACACATCAGGGAACCACAAGTGCCTCTCCCCCAACTCCCTGCACCTCCCACCTCCACCAAGGAGGAAGCAATGTTTCCCATCTAAGCCTTTGGCATGTGCTAACTCTGGTTCTCAAGCAGGGCTGATTTTTTTTTTTTTTTTGAGACGGAGTCTCGCTCTGTCGCCCAGGCTGGAGTGCAGTGGCGCGATCTCGGCTCACTGCAAGCTCCGCCTCCCGGGTTCCCGCCATTCTCCTGGCTCAGCCTCCCGAGTAGCTGAGACTACAGGCGCCCACAACCGCGCCCAGCTAATTTTTTGTGTTTTTAGTAGAGACGGGGTTTCACCGTGGTCTCGATCTCCTGACGTTGTGATCTGCCCGCCTCAGCCTCCCAAAGTGCTGGGATTACAGGTGTGAGCCACCGTGCCCGGCTTTTTTTTTCTTTTGAGATGGAGTCTCACCCTGTCTCCCAGGCTGGAGTGCAGTGGCACAATTTCGGCTCACTGCAACCTCTGCCTCCCGGGTTCAAGCGATTCTCCTGCCTCAGCCTCCCAAGTAGCTGGGATTACAGGTGCCCGCCACCACGCCTGGCTAATTTTTTGTATATTTAGTAGAGATGGGGTTTCACCATGTTGACCAGGCTGGTCTCGAACTCCTGACCCCATGATCTGCCCACCTCAGCCTCCCAAAGTGCTGGGATTACAGGTGTGAGCCACCGTGTGGGGCTGATTTTGGCACACACACACACACACACACCCCCTAAGGACATTCGTCAAAGTCTGGACACACTTTTGATTGTCACAGCTGGGTGGGGGTGGGGGTGCTATGCACATATAGTGGGTAGAGGCCAAGGAAGCTGCTAAAAGTCTACAATGTGCAGGACAGCCCTCACAACCAACAATTATCCAGCCCAAAACAGAACAGTGCTAAGGTTGAGAAACTGTCCAATCTCTAGGTAGAAATACAGTTGTGTGTGTGTGTTTCAGCATTACAGGGCATTCCCAGGCCTAGGTGGGCTCTGGAGACGGCCCATGCTCAGGTTTTTATGCCGGGAAGGTGCAGGTGCATGGAGGACATTGGCCAGTTGGGCTGTGAGGAGGAGCTGTAGGCAGGGGCTTGCAGAGATGAAGGGAGCCCTGGGTCTGGCTGAATCCCTGGATGGCTCATGGGGCCTGTGGGCCCCTCAAGGGGAGGAGACCTACCCTCCCTTGAAGCCAAGCTGGGAGATGGTGGTGCCTTCCAGGAGGGTAAGTGGGCACCTCGCTGCCTTCCACCTCTGAAGGGCCAGGTGGTGCCCAGGATATTGTTTTTGGCATCTTCCTGGGCACATGTGGAGACTCTGTTTCCCAGGGCCCTTTGCAGGTAGGTGTGGCCACATGACAGGTTCCAGCCAATGGAGTGTGATAGGAAGTAATGTCACCACTCCGGGCCTGGCCATGGAATTCTCGCACCACCTGGGCTCTCTCCTTCCCAGTAGTATCCTAGCTGAGCCAGAGGACGCTGAAGGTCTACAGGGCAGCAGAGCCACAGACAGAGGGAGCCTATGCACTTGAGCGACTATGCAGCCTCCCCGGCCTGCCTTCACATCTGGTTGGACTGTGACATGAAATAGATGTGAAATAGATCTTCATCGTGTAGAGCCCTGGGCCTTCCGGGTTTACTTGTTACAGCAACTAAGTTTATTTAACTAATACTGGTGGGTCAGCAGGAACGTCCAAGGTGAAAGACAAAATTCCCCTTCATTTGTTCAGGGCTGTTCAAGTCCTAAGATCCAGGGTTGATCCTGAATTATTCCACCCTCCTCGCCCACCCCATTCTCCATTAGACTCTTTTGTAGTTTTTGCCAAGCTTTGCAAGTGGGGCCTTGAGTAGGGCTTAATTTGATCCTTAAAAGTAAAGGGATTTCTTCCACCCTGAGAGTTGTGTAATAGTTTGTACCAATTACAAAATTTGTGTTATTTTTCTTGATGGATGTGAGCCCCTTGAGGGGAGGGCCTGGGCCTGATTAGTAGATGTCACAAAGGCCCAGCAGTGGGCTGGGTAGGCAGCAATCTTGAGGAACTGTTTGTGGAAATCTCTGAGTATGTGATGTCCCTGATTGGCCAGCTCATTCTGCCTTTATCATTTTTGGTTTGGTTTTTTTTTTGAGACCCAGTCTCACTCTGTTGCCCAGGCTGGAATATAGTGGTGCACTCACAGCTCACTGTAGCCTTCACCTCCTAGGCTCAAGCACTTCTCCCAACTCATCTGGGACTACAGGCATGCACCACCATGCCTGGCTAATATTCTTATATTTTTGTAGAGATGGGGGGCCTCGCTGTGATGCCCAGGCTGGTCTCGAACTCCTGAGCTCAAGTGATCTGACCACCTTGGCCTCCCAAAGTGCTGGAATTACAGGCATGAGCCACCGCGCCCTGTCTTCCTTTGTTTGTGTTGATTAGGAATATATTCACTTGCAAAAAAAAAAAAAAAAAGAAAGAAAAAAACCCAGAAAATCCAATCAACAGAGACTTAAATAGGTGTTTTGTTGTGTGTGTGGTTTTTTTTGTTTTTTCATGGAACACAAGCTAGAAGCAGGCAGTTGCTAGCATGAGGGAACTTGACTCTGCCATCTCTATATTGATCTTTTTATTGTCATGCTTCGGCCTCACAGGCACAAGATGGCTGCCATAGCTCTAATCATCACACTGGGGTTCGAGGCAAGCAAAGGTGAGAGAAATGTCTAGGGCCATGCTAACTGTATCTGTCTCTTTGTCAGGGCAGCAAAAGCTATTCCAGAAATCCCCCCAGCAGACTTCCACTTTAAGAATGATTGGCCTGAGTTGGGTCAAACGGCTAGTACAAGAGGCTGGAAGTTAAAATAGTCATAATCGGCTTAGAACACTAATTCACAAATGAATCTTTTTATTTTATTTTATTTTATTTCATTTCATTTTATTTTAAACACAAAGGGAATAGGTATTAGGAAAGCAACCAATAGTGTCTGCCTTGATTTCCAGTCCTGTATCTGGGGCTTCTGCCAAAAGCCCTTTCTCCTTGGGCCAAGAGGGCCACCTCAGGCCCATCTTCTCAAGGCTGCCACACCTGGTTTTCCCCATACCCGAGACTACGTGAGGATAAAACAGCAGAGGAGCCACGAGTCTGTTGCCCACCCTCCCACCTTGCCTGCTGCCCTGTCCTGGTGCTTCTCAGGAAGCCTTTGGGGCACCCACCACACCCCGTTCCCATGCCTTTTCCCAGTAGATACCACTCAGTCACTCTGATGAAGCTGGACTCTGTCCCCAAGAGATGGAAAGTGAGTCACTCTCCCAGCAGAGGCACAGGGTCAGTGTGTTCTGCAGAATAAACACAGTATTCCTACTTACTCTCATCTGAGAAGCTGCCACATCTCCCTAAACCCCTGGCCTTCCCACCTGATCTGAAAATAACCACTAATACTCCACATCTCCTTAAACCCCTGGCCTTCCCACATGATCTGAAAATAACCACTAATACTCCACATCTCCTTAAACCCTTGGCCTTCCCACATAATCTGAAAATAACCACTGATACTCATATATAGAATCCAGAATTCCAAGGAAATTGAATTAAAAATAGCCAGAGGAAGAAGGACGTGCTCCAGGCAGACGACATTTAGCCAAACATGGGAAGAAAGGATGAGCCTGGGGACAGGGTAATAGTAGCCAACATGTGCCAAGTGCCTACTGTGCGGCAGGTACCGAATGGAGTGCCTGCTGTGCGGCAGGTACCGAATGGAGTGCCTGCTGTGCGGCAGGTACCGAATGGAGTGCCTGCTGTGCGGCAGGTACCGAATGGAGTGCCTGCTGTGCGGCAGGTACCGAATGGAGTGCCTGCTGTGCGGCAGGTACCGAATGGAGTGCCTGCTGTGCGGCAGGTACCGAATGGAGTGCCTGGCAGGCATTGTATTACAGGTCCTTCAAGTCAGCCAGAGGAGGTGAGCACTGTTCCCACTCTCATTCCGCAGAGAGTGAAACAGGCTCAGAGGGGTAACGCCTAGAGTAGCATCCAGAATGTGAGCTCTGGTCAGATAGGGTTTGTTTCTCAGTTTAGTCATTTTCTAGGTTAATGTTTTTAGGTCTCAGTTTCCTCATCTATAAAACGGGAAAGATAGTAGCAGCTACTTCATAGACTCATTGGGAAAACTTTATATGAGTCATATATGTAAAATACTCAAAACCAGATCTGGCACGAAATAAGCCCTGGATGTATGTGTGCACATATGATACCCATTTTACAGATGAGGGAATGAAAAACTGCAGATAACTATGAATTTGCCCAAGGTCACAAAACCAGTAAAAGGTACAGCTGGCCGGGTGCGGTGGCTCACGCCTGTCATCCCAGCACTTTGGGAGGCTGAGGCAGGTGGATCACCTGAGGTCAGGAGTTTGAGACCAGCCTGGCCAACATAGTGAAACCCCCTCTCTACTAATAAAAAAATTAGCCAGGCATGGTGGTATATAACTGTAATCCCAGCTACTCAGGAGGCTAAGGCAGGAGAATTGCTTGAACCCAAGAGGCTGATGTTGCAGTGAGCCGAGATCGTGCTCCAGTCTGGGCGACAAGAGTGAAACTCCGTCTCAAAACAAAACAAAACAAAAGGTAGAGCTGGGGCTCACAGCCACGTCCCTCTAACACCAGCATCCACTCTCTAAACCACCCACCGGTCAGCCTGACCCCAGGAGGGACAGGCCACTGGGTTAATGGGCAGGAGAACAGGTTCTGTACGCACCACGCAGTGCAGTGGATCCTCTTGGGTACCACAGGCAAAGCCAACAATGAGAGCTGTTTCCCTTGCCCCGAGTGCCGTCTCACTTTGACCTGTCAACATACCACCCATTCTTGAGGGCTGGGAGAGAAGCCCCCACCCCTGACTTCTGGGTGGTGGAGTCCCGGCTGCAGAGCCCTCCTATGGCCCCGTTCATCAGTCCTGAGAACTCATAACGTTGAGGAGAACAAGCAGCACAGCCTTTGAGAATGTGCACACCACCCCCACCCTGTACAGGTCCAGAAACATCTCACAGGCAAGCAGCCTAGGTCTGCCTGTAGCAAACCAGGAGCAGGCAGAGATGCAGATGGCACTGAGTTGAGGTGTCCAGCTACTAACATCACAGACAGAAAAGCCTCCCGTTGGACAAACATAGTATTGCCTAAAACGAATGGAACCTGAATCTGAGTAAGAACTAGACCCAATCAGCAAACTGCAGAAAATACAGGAGACAGAGGAGCATATGAACCACCACCGCAGAGGTGCCACCAGCACAAATCCAGACTGCCAGAGACCTTCCAGGGAGACCAGCTGGCTTCCTCAGCAAATAAATGGCAATGAATCAACGAGAAAGGAATCAGGAGCCTGTAGACTAAATGAGACACATCAGTATCAATCAGTTACAACAATGCTGGGCCTTATCTGGATCCCAATTCAATTATATGTATTACATATTATATACGTGTCTGTATAGATACTGTGTATGTGTACACACACGTGCCAATTGGAAAAATGTGATTCTCCAGTGAGCTACTTGATGAACTTAAAGAACTATAGTTTATTTATTTGCTTGAGACAGGGCCTGGCTTTGTCGCCCAGGCTGGAGTGCAATTTGGGCTCACTGCAACCTCTGCCTCTGACTCAAGGGATCCTCCCACCTCAGCCTCCCAAGTGCTGGGACCACAGGTGCCTGCCACCATGCCTCGCTAATTTTTGCATTTTTTGCAGAGACAGGGTTTCATCATGTGCCCAGTCTGGTCTCAAGCTCCTGGGCACAAGTGAGCCACCTGCCTCAGCCTCCCAGAGTGTTGGGATTACAGGTGTGAGCCACTGCACCCAGCCTATTACTTAAAAAAAAAAAGAAAAAAAAGTCAAGCATGGTGGCTCACACCTGTAATCCCAGCACTTTGGGATGTTGAGGCAGGAGAATCACTACAGCCCAGGAGTTTTCAGTGAGCCACAATCGTGTCACTACATTCCAGCCTGGGTGACACGGTGAGACCCTGTCTCCGAAAAGAAAAAGAAGGCCAGGCATAGTGGCTCATGCCTGTAATCCCAGCACTTTTGGAGGCCGAGGCAGGTGGATCACTTGAGGTCAGGTGTTCGAGAACAGCCTGGCCAATATGGTTAAACCCCATCTCTACTAAAAATACAAAAATTTAGCCGGGCATGGTGGCGGGCGTCTGCAATCCCAGCTACTCGGGAAGCTGAGGCAGGAGAATTGCTTGAACCTGGGAGGCAGAGGTTGCAGTGAGCCAAGATCACACCATTGCACTCCAGTCTGGGAAAAAGAGAGTGAAACTCCATCTCAAAAAACAAAAAAAAAGAAAAAAGAAAATTTAAACAAGATTATTTATATTTCAATAGCTTAGTTATATGGATGAATTGTATAGTGGTGGAGTCTAGGATTTTAGTGCACCTGTCACCGCAGTAGTGTACATCGTACCCAATACGTAGTATTTTTATCCCTCACCTTCCTCCCCATTCCACCTTCTGAGTCTCCAAAAGGCCATTATGCCATTCCATATGCCTTTGGACACTTATATCTTACCTCCCATCATAAGCAAAAACATTATGTTATTTGGTTTCCCTTTCCTGAGTTACTTCACTTAGAATAATGGCCTCCAGCTCCATCCAAGTTGCTGTAAAAGACATTCTTTCTTTCTTTTTTATGGCTGAGTAGTATTCCATGGTGTATATACACCACATTTTCTTTTTGCATTCATTGGTGGACGAGTCCTTAGGTTGGCTTCATAACTTTCCAATTATGAATTGTGCTGAGATAAACATACCTGTGCAGGCATCTTTTCTGATTTTTTTTTTTTTTTTTTTTTTTTTTGGAGACAGGGTCTTGCTCGGTCACCTAGGCTGGAGTGTAGTGGTGTGATTTTGGCTCACTGCAACCTCCTCCTCCCAGGTTAAAGTAATTCTCCTGCCTCAGCCTCCCGAGTAACTGGGACTACAGGCACATGCCACCACGCTGGCTAATTTTTGTATATTTATTAGAGATGGGGTTTCATCATGTTGTCCAAGCTGGTATCGAACTCCTGACCTCAAATGATCTGCCCACCTCAGCCTCCCAAAGTGCTGGGATTACAGGCATGAGCCACCGCGCCCAGCCCCAGGTATCTTTTTGATATAATGACTTCTTTTCTTTTGGGCAGGTACCCAATAATGGGGTTGCTGGATTAAATAATAGATCTACTTTTAGCTCTGTTTGTTTTTGAGGTGGAGTTTTGCTCTTGTTGCCCAGGCTGGAGCACCATGGCATGCTCTCAGCTCACCGCAACCTCTGCATCCCAGGTTCAAGCAGTTCTCCTACCTCAGCCTCCCAAGTAGCTGGGATTACAGGCATGTGCCACCACGCCCAGCTAATTTTTTGTATTTTTAGTAGAGATGGGGTTTCTCCATGGTGGTCAGGCTGATCTCAAACTCAAGACCTCAGGTGATCCACCCACTTCGGCCTCCCAAAGTGCTGGGATTAGAGGTGTGAGCCACCACACCTGGCCTTACTTTTAGTTCAAGGATTCTCCATACTTGTTTCCATACAGGTTGTATTAATTTGCATTCCCACAGGTTGTATTAATTTGCATTGCATTTAATACAATGGGATTGTATTAAGTCCCATTCTCAGTGTATTAGCATTCCCTTTCCCCCACATCCACGCCAGCATCTATTGTTTTTGACTTCTTAATAATGACCATTCTCGCTGGGGTAAGGTGGTGTCTCATTGTGGTTTTAATTTGCATTTCCCAGATTATGAGTGATGTTGAACATTTTTTCATGTTTCTTGGCCAGTAAGACTTTTTTTTCTTTTTAACAGCAGTTTTAGGTTCACCGAAAAATTGAGAGGAAGACACAGAGAGTTCTCATACACCCCCTCCCCTACAAACACTCATGTATATCCTCCCCCATTATCAGCAAACTCCACCAGATGGTACATTTGTTATAATTCATGAAGCTACATTGACATATCATTATCTCCCAGAGTCTACAGTTTTACATTAGGGTTCACTCTCGGTGTTGTACATTCTGTAGGTTTGGACAAACGTCTAATGACATGCATCCACCACTGTACTATCATACAGAGTAGTTTCATGGCCCTGAGAGTCCCCTGTGCCCTGCCTGTTCATCCCTCCCTCTCCCCTAACCCCTGGCTATCATCAATCCTTTCACTGCCTCTACAGTTTTACCTTTTCAGTATGCCATATAGTTGGAACCAAACAGTATGTAGCCTTTTCAGACTGGCATCTTTCATTCGGTAATGTGTGTTCAAGGTTCCTCCACGTCTGGTCATGCTTGATAGCTCTTTTTTTTTTTTTTTTTTTTTTCTTTGAGACAGAGTCTCGCTCTGTCGCCCAGCAGACTGGAGTGCAGTGGTTAACCGCAACCTCTGCCTCCCGGGTTCAAACGATTCTCCTGCCTCAGCCTCCCGAGTAGCTAGGATTACAGGCACGACTCACCACACCTGGCTAATTTTCCATTTTTAGTAGAGACGGGGTTTCTCCATGTTGGTCAGGCTGGTCTCGAACTCCCGACCTCAGGTGATCCACCCACCTCAGCCTCCCAAAGTGCTGGGATTACAGGAGTGAGCCACCGTCTTTTTCTTTCTTGTTTTTGAGATGGAGTTTCACTCTTGTCTAGGCTGGAGTACAATGGCATGATCTTGACTCACTGCAATGTCTGCCTCCTGGGTTCAAGCATTTCTCCTGCCTCAGCCTCCTGAGTAGCTGGGATTACAGGCATGCACCACCACACCCAACTAATTTTGTATTTTTAGTAGAGACAGGGTTTACAGGGTTTACTAGGATTACAGGCATGAGCCACTACACCTAGTCAGTTGTAATTTTTTAAATGAATTTTTCAATGAATTCTCATTCATTGCTATTGAGAATGCAAGATGATACAGCCACTTTGGAAGACAATTTGACAGTTTCTTACAAAACTAAACATAGTCTAACCATACAATCCAGCAATTGTGTCCCTTGGTATTTACCCAAGTGAGTTAAATACTTTTGTCCACATGTTGGTCAGGCTGGCCTCGAACTCCCGACCTCAGGTGGTCTGCCCGCCTCGGCCTCCCAAAGTCCTGAGATTACAGGCGTGAGCCACTGTGCCCGGCCCAGCTCATTTCTTTTTAGCATTGAATAATACTGCACTGGCCTGGATGTACCACAGTTTATTTATCCATTCCCCTACTGAAGGACATCTTGGTTGCTTGCAAGTTTTGGCAATTATGAATAAAGCTGCTATAAATATCTGTGTGCAGGTTTTCTTGTGGACAAAAGTATGTAACTCATTTGGGTAAATACCAAGGGACACAATTGCTGGATTGTATGGTTAGACTATGTTTAGTTTTGTAAGAAACTGTCAAATTGTCTTCCAAAGTGGCTGTATCATCTTGCATTCTCAATAGCAATGAATGAGAATTCACTGAAAAATTCATTTAAAAAAATACAACTGGCTGGATGTGGTGGCTCATGCCTGTAATCCTAGCACTTTGAAAAGGAGGATCGCTTGAGCTCAGGAGTTTGAGACCAGCCTGGGCAGCATAGTGAGACCCCCATCTCTATTCATTTTAGAAAGAAAAAGAAGAAGAAATACAACTGATATGCTAAGAAAGGAGAGAAAATGGAATAATAAAAATTCTCAGTTAAAGGCCAGGTACAGTGGCTCACGCCTGTAATCCTAACACTTTGGGAGGCCAAGGTGGGCAGATCACGAGGTCAGGAGTTCAAGACCAGCCTGATCAACATGGTGAAACCCCGTCTCTTCTAAAAATACAAAAATTAGCCAGGCATGGTGGCATGCGCCTGTAATCCCAGCTATTCAGGAGGCTGAGGCAGGAAAATCGCTTGAACCCAGGAGGCCGAGGTTGCAGTGAGCCAAGATCGCCCCACTGCACTCCAGTCTGGGCAACAGAGCGAGACTCCATCTCAAAAAAATGCTCAGTTAAAACTACAAAAGGCAGAAAAAGTGCTGGACAAAAACAAGAACAAAGAACACTGACAAGAAATAGAAAGCAGTAACAAATATGCTAAATATTAATCCAAGTATATCAATAATCACTTTGGGGTTTCTTTTGTTTTTGCTTTTTGTTTTTGAGACAGAGTCTTGCTTTGTTGCTCAGGCTGGAATGCAGCAAATTGATCGCGGCTCACTGCACCCTCTGGCTCCCAGGTTCAAGCAATTCTCCTGCCTCAGCCTCCTGAGTAACTGGGATTACAGGGGCACTCCATCGCACCCAGCTAAAAATACAAAATTAGCCGGGCGTGGTGGCAGGTGCCTGTAATCCCAGCTACTTGGGAGGCTGAGGCAGAAGAATCGCTTGAACCCGGGAGGCGAAGGTTGTGGTGAGTTGAGATCGTGCCATTGCAGCCTGGGCAACAAGAATGAAACTCTGTCTCAAAAAAAAATTTAAAAAAAAAAAAGAAAAAGAAAAGAAAAAGGACCCAATTATACCAAAAAAAAAAAAAAAAAAACCACTAAAAAATCCCACTTTAAACAGAAAGACACATATAAAGTTAAAACGATAAATAAAGGCCATGCTAATACTTATCAAAAAAACCAAGAGTAGTTATGTTAATTTCAAACATTAATTTAGCAGATTCCAGAGCAAGAAAAGTTTTCAGGGGTAAAGATGAGCATTACATAATGATTAAGGTATCACTGCTCCAATAAGACATAGCAATCCTTAACATGTATGAGCCTAACAACAGAACATCAAAATATGTGAAGCAAAAACTAACAGACTGCAAGGAAAAATAGATGCATCCACCAATAGTATTAGAGACTTCAACACTCCTGTATCAGAAATTAACAGATCCCACAGAAAAGCAGTAAGGATACTGTTAAACTCACCAGTACCATCAATCAACTGGATATAATAGACACATGTAAGCTACTTTATCCAACAACAGCAGGTTACCCATTCTTCTTTTTTTTTTTTTTTTTTTTTTTTTTGAGACGGAGTCTCGCGCTGTCGCCCAGGCTGGAGTGCAGTGGCCGGATCTCAGCTCACTGCAAGCTCTGCCTCCCGGGTTTTTACGCCATTCTCCTGCCTCAGCCTCCCGAGTAGCCGGGACTACAGGCGCCCGCCACCTCGCCCGGCTAGTTTTTTGTATTTTGTTTTAGTAGAGACGGGGTTTCACCATGTTAGCCAGGATGGTCTCGAACTCCTGACCTCGTGATCCGCCCGTCTCGGCCTCCCAAAGTGCTGGGATTACAGGCTTGAGCCACCGCGCCCGGCCACCCATTCTTCTTAAGCTTGCATGAGACATTCACCAAGACAGACCACATTCTGGGCCATAAAACATACCTTATGACATTTAAAAGAATAGAAATCATACAATATCTGCTCTCAGACCACAATGTAATTAAACTAGAAACCAATAACAGAAAGATAACTGGAAAATCCCCGAATACATGGAGATTAAATGACACACTTCTAAATAACACAAGGATCAAAGAAGAAATCTCAAGATAAATTTTAAAATATTTGGCCGGGCACGGTGGCTCATGCCTGTAATCCCAACACTTTGAGAGGCCGAGGCGGGCGGATCACCTGAGGTCAGGAGTTCGAGACCAGCCTGACCAATATGATGAAACTCCATCTCTACTAAAAATACAAAAATTAGCCGGGCATGGTGGCAGGCTACTCGAGAGGCTGAGACAGGAGAATTACTTGAACATGGGAGGTGGAGGTTGCAGTGAGCCGAGATTGCACCATTGCACTCCAGCCTGAGCAACGAGAGCAAAACTCCATCTCAAAAAAAAAAAAAATTAAAAGTTAAAAATATTTTATTTTTATTTTTATTTTTTTTATTTTTGAGACGGAGTCTTACTCTGTCGCCCAGGCTGGAATGCAGTGGCTGGATCTCAGCTCACTGCAAGCTCCGCCTCCCGGGTTTACGCCATTCTCCTGCCTCAGCCTCCCGAGTAGCTGGGACTACAGGCGCCCACCACCTCGCCCGGCTAGTTTTTTGTATTTTTTAGTAGAGACGGGGTTTCACTGTGTTAGCCAGGATGGTCTCGATCTCCTGACATCGTGATCCGCCCGTCTCGGCCTCCCAAAGTGCTGGGATTACAGGCTTGAGCCACCGCGCCCGGCCTAAAAGTTAAAAATATTTTTAAATCAAAATGAAGGCTGGGTATGGGTGGCTCACACTGGTAATCCCAGCACTTTGGGAGGCTGAGGTGGGCAGATGGCTTAAACTCAGGAGTTCAAGAGCAGCCTGGCCAACATGGCAAAACCCTGTCACTACTAAAACCTACAAAAATTAACCGGGCATGGTGGTGTGTGCCTCTACTCCCAGCTACTCAGGAGACTGAGATGAGAGGATCACCTGAGCCCAGGAGGTTGAGGCTGCAGTAAGCTATGATCACGCCACTGCACTCCAACCTGGGCGATAGAGCAAGACTCTCTCTCTCAAAAATAAATAAATAAATAAACAAAACAATGTTATCAAAAATTGTAGATGCAGCAAAAGCCATGCTTATAGGGAAATGTATAGCATCAAATGCATGTGTTAGAAAAGAAGAAATTGGCCAGACATGGTGGCTCACAACTGTAATCCCAGCACTTTAGGAGGCCAAGGCAGGCAGATCACTTGAGGCCAGGAGTTCAAGACCAGCCTGACCAACATGGTGATACCCCGTCTCTACTTAAAATACAAAAACTAGCCAAGCGTGGTGGCGCACGCCTGTGATCCCAGCTACTCAGGAGGCTGAGGCATGAGAATCATTTGAACCCATGAGGTGAAGGTTGCATTGAGCTGAGATTGCGCCACTGCACTCCAGCCTGGGCAATAGAGCTAGACCCTATTTAAAAAAAAAAAAAAAAAAAAGGAAAGGAAAGGAAAAGGGAAAGGGAAAGGAAAGGAGAGGAGAAGGGAGAGGTGAGAGGGGAAGAAAAGAAGAAAGAGGCCGGGCGCGGTGGCTCAAGCCTGTAATCCCAGCACTTTGGGAGGCCGAGGCGGGCGGATCACAAGGTCAGGAGATCGAGACCACAGTGAAACCCCGTCTCTACTAAAAATACAAAAAATTAGCCGGGCGCGGTGGCGGGCGCCTGTAGTCCCAGCTACTCAGGAGGCTGAGGCAGGAGAATGGCGGGAACCCGGGAGGCGGAGCTTGCAGTGAGCCGAGATCGCGCCACTGCACTCCAGCCTGGGCAACAGCGTGAGACTCCGTCTCAAAAAAAAAAAAAAAAAGAAAAGAAGAAAGAGCTAAACTTAATCATCTAAGCTTCCACTTCAGGAAGCTACAAAGTTAAATCCAAAGTAACCGAAGAAAAAAAATCAAACTTAGAGCAATCAGTGTAACTGAAAACAGGGAATCAATAAGAAAATCAACAAAGTGAAAATCTAGTTCTCTAAAAAGATCAACAAAATCTGTAAGCCACTAGCCAGGCTAACTAAGAAAAAAGAGAGAACACAAACTACTAGTATCAGAAATGAAAGAGGAGCCGGGTGCAATAGCACATGCCTGTGGTTCCAGCGGGTGGGAGGTGTCGAGAGTCCGTGAGTCAGAGGCTGTGGTGCACTATGATCGCAGCTGTGAACAGCCACTGCATTCCAGCATGGACAACACAATATGGCAAGATCCTATCTCTAAAATGAAGAATAAAAGAAAAAGAAATAAAAGAAAAGACATCATAACAGATCCTATAGACATGAAAAAGAAAATAAATATTAACAACTATATGCCCACAAATAACTGAGATGAAATGGATCAATTCCTTGAAAGAGAAAACCTGCCAAAACTCCCACAAGAAGCAGCAGCCTATATGCATAGGTCTATATTTAATAAGTTAAATCAGTAATTAATAACTTTCCAAAACAGAAAGCACCAGGCCCAGATGGGTACCCTGTTGAATTCGATGAAACATTTAGGGAAGAACTTATGCCAGTTCTCTACAATCTCTTTCAGAAGATAGAAGCACTGGGAATGCTTCCTAGCTCGTTTTATTTATTTTAGACAGACTCTCACTCTGTCACCAGGCTGGAGTGCAATGGTGCGATCTCGACACACTGCAACCTCCGCCTCCTGGGTTCTAGTGATTCTCCTGCCTCAACCTCCTGAGTAGCTGGGACTACAGGTGTGCACCACCACACCCAGCTAATTTTTGTATTTTTAGTAGAGACAGGGCTTTACCATGTTGGCCAGGATGGTGTCGATTTCTTGACCTCGTGATCCACCTGCCTCGGCCTCCCAAAATGCTAGGATTACAGGCATGAGACACTGTGCCTGGCCTATTTTATTTTTTTTGAGACAGAGTTTCACTCTTGTCGCCCAGGCTGGAGTGCAATGGCACAATCTCAGCTCACTGCAACCTCCACCTTCCAAGTTCAAGTGATTCTCCTGCTGCACCCTCCCAAGTAGCTGGGATTACAGGCGACCACCACCACACCCGGCTAGTTTTTGCATTTTTAGTTGAGACAGGGTTTTGTCATGTTGGCCAGGCTGGTCTAGAACTCCTGACCTCAAGTGATCCATCTGCCTCGGCCTCCCAATGTGCTGAGATTATATAGACGTGAGCCACTGTGCCTGGCCTATTTTATTTTTTTGAGATGGAATTTTGCTTGTTGCCCAGGCTGGAGTGCAATGGCACAATCTCAGCTCACTGCAACCTCTGCCTTCTGGGTTCAAGTGATTATCCTGCCTCAGCCTCCCAAGTAGCTGGGATTACAGGCGCCCACCACCATGCCTGACTAATTTTTGTATTTTTAGTTGAGACAGGGTTTCGTCATGGTGGCCAGACTGGTCTAGAATTTCTGACCTCAAGTGATCCACCTGCCTCGGCTTCCCAAAGTGCTGGGATTACAGACGTGAGCCACTGTGCCTGGCCCCTAACTCATCTTATGAGGTCAAGATTTCTCTAATGCTCAAACAGAAGACATTTCAAGAAAACAAAACTATAGACCATTATCTTTCATAAACATAGATGCAAAAATTCTCAACAAATTGTTAGGAAATCAAATCCTACACCACAGCTAAGTGGGATTTATCCCAGGCATGCAAGTCTGGCTTAACATTTAAAAATCAATTCACGTAATCCATCCCACCAGCAGATTAAAGAAAAATCACACGATCCTATCAATAGATGCAGAAAAAGCATTGAACAAAATTGTTAATTTTTAAGGTGTTACAATGATGGTGTAGTTATGCTGATAAAAGAGCAATCCTTGTCTTTTAGAGGTTAAGTGTTGAAATATTTACAGATGAAATAACTTGGTATCTGGGGTTTGCTTCAAAATAATAAGGGAAAGAGGATGAAGAGGTACAGGGACAACTCGAGATTGATCAAAGGTTGGTAATGGTGAGACCAGAGACAGGTCCTGGGGTTCTTTGTCCTGTTTTCTCTGACTTATATCTGCTTGAAATTATCCATACATTAAAAAATTAGCAACGGCACAGGGTGTGGTAGCTCATGTCTGTAATCCCAACACCTTGGGAGGTTGAGGTGGGAAGATCACCTGAGCCCAGGATCGCTTGAGCCTGGGCAACATAGCAAGATCCCATCTCTACCAAAAAAAAAATATATATATATATACACACACACACACACATATATATATGTATATATATGTATACAAAAATTAGCCAGGTGTGGTGGCACACGCCTGTGGTTCCAGCTACTTAGGAAGCTGAAGTGGGAGGATCGCCTGGGGCCAGGAGGTTGAGGCTGCAATGAGCCGTGATAGCGCCACTGCACTCCAGCCTGGGTGACAGAGCAAAACCCTGTCCCCCACTCCTGCCAAAAAAATTAAGTGTAGAGAAAAGTCGGTGAGGCAGTTGGTTGGTGGTCCTCATTCATTCTCTGACTCATTTAGAAAAGCCCCATCGACGTCTCCTGGATGTTGGGGATCAAGATTCCCCTGTCCACCGGGGAAGCCAGACTATAAATGAACACTGACCTCTGAGTTGATGAGGACACAAAGGCGGCTGTGGGAGGATCGTGGAGGACCCCAACCCAGCCTGAGTCAGGGAAGTCCCTGGAGGGATGCAAAGCCAAGCAGATGCTGGTCAGACAGACCAGGAGGGAGACGGTGGAAGGCTGTTTCAGGAAGAGGGAACAGTGCGTGTAGAGGTAGAGAAGATGGAGGACGCCTATGTTCCCTGAGAACTTGAGAGCAGCTCTTTTTGAGGTAAGGCTGGTCAGAAGAGGGGCATCACTGTAGCACAGAGGTTCTCAACCAGGGGTGATTCTGCCCCACCAGGGAACATTTGATGATGCCTGGAGATGTTTTTGGTTGTCATAACTGAGGATGCTACTGGCTTCTGGTGGGTAGAGGCCAGGGATGCTGCAAACACCCTGCAGTGCAGAGGACACGCCCCCCGCCCCCCCCCCCCCGTGTACAACAAAGAATCCCCCAGGTCCGTGGTTCAGAAGCCCTGTGTTACCACCACAGGGAGCCCCCCAGTCTGTGTCTGCATAAGGAGAGTGATCTGGAGGCAGGGACCAGAGCCGGGGACACAGCCAGGGGCTGAAGCCATGGTCCTGGGGAGGAAAGAGGAGGCCAGGCAGGGCCATGCTGTGAAGGGGTAGGGGGGCTGGCGGGCTTGCTTTTCTCCAACCATTTATGATCAATACCCCCCAAAACTCAGGCAAGATGGCCATGAACTAGGAAGTCCAAATAGCAGACTGAGACCATTCATGGGTTTAACTTGACGCGGCCAGTGCTGCTCCACTGCAGGACTGTAGGGGACAAACCCCCTGCCCTTCTGGGGCTAACGCTGAAAGAGATAAATGGTTAAGTCAGAGGTGCTCCGGAGAAAAGTAAGGCAGAGATGGGGGGGAGGGGTGCAATTTTAAGTAGGGAATTCACCCACTAAGAAGGTGACATTGGGGTAAAGTCTTATGGGCAGATGGAGGCAGCCACAGCAGCTGACAAAGCACAGACCCTCCTGGCCTTCAATTCAGGAAGTACCACAGGGACACAGGAACATTCCAGAACAAGCCCCAGTGCTGCCCATCCCAACCCAGGGCGTTAGCGGTCAGCTGCAGTCATCCCACTCTCAACAGTCCAGCCTGTGTGATGGTCCTTGTGGTGTTGAACTCCATCTCCCCAAAGCCGGAAGATGAGGAAGTGCTCATGGGCACAGGCATAGGCAGGGATGGAGTCCAGAGGATTTGCAGAAGCAGAAAGCCGTGGCCAGGCACAGTGGCTCACACCTGTAATCCTAGCACTTTGGGAGGCTGAGGCGAGCAGATCACCTGAGGTCAGGAGTTCAAGACCAGCCTGGCCAACATGGTGAAACCCTGTCTCTACTAAAAATACAAAAATTAGCCAGGCGTGGTGGTAGTTGCTTGTAATACAAGCTACTTGGGAGGCTGAGGCATGAGAATTGCTTGAACCCAGGAGGTGGAGGTTGCGGTGAGCCGAGATCTTGCCACTGCACTCCGGCCTGGGCGACAGAGTGAGACTCCATTTCAAAAAAAGAAAAGGAAGAAGGAAGAAGAAGGAAGGAGGAGGAAGGAGGAGGAGGAAGAAGAAAAAGAGGAAGGAAGGGAGGAGGGAGGGAGGAAAAGAAGGGAGGAGGGAGGCAGGGAGGGAAGGAAGGAAAAGGAAGGAAGAGGGAGGAGGCAGCAGCCTTGAGACAGAAATCAAGACTGCTGGATAGAACTGCTTTGGACAGGAGAAAGGATCTGGAGGGCCCTGGTTCTGGGAGCCACCATGCTCAGTTGTCAATCCTCGGTAGATCTATGGGGGAGCTGGGGGTGGCCAGGCGTTCTGAGCCAGCCAGAAAGCTGCATGGGTTGCAGCAGCCTGGGCAGGTTTGAGTCGGTCAGCAGGAAAAGGCCCCCTGGGTTCCAGGCACCCAGGACTCAGCTGCAGAGATGGTGAACCAAGCCCCTGCCTCTCCTAGACTCACCTTCCAGCCTGAAAAAGGTGATTGGCAAATAAGGTTAATAAACACAATCATTTCAAGCAGAGTCAGGTGCTCTGAATTACGTCAAGCAGACTGACAGGAAGCAGGGCAGGAGGGAGGTGTGGATGGGGAGGGAAAGGCAGCCCCAGGTCTGTGGGAAGGGACAGCCAGTGCAAAGCTGCAGAGGAGGGACGGGGCAGGGTGGGGGAGTATTCGAAGGACAGAGGACAAAGTGGAGGGACATGAGGACCAAGCCTACCAGGGCCGGGTGGTGCTGGGGTCAGTGGGCCATGCCCAGGAAAGTGGGTTTATCGTAAGGGTCTTTGAGGAACCAATGAGGGTTTTCATCAGACGTGGTGATTTAATTTTGCTTGTTTTTATTGGGGTAAAATACACGTAACATGAAATTTACCATTGTAACCACTTAAAAAGTACACCATTCAGTGACACTGAGTACCTTCACAATGTCAAGCAACTGCTACCTCTACCTAACTCCAGAACCACCCCCAAAGGAAACCCCAGACACATTAAGCAGTCACTGGCCACTTCCCCTCCCGCTGCATTACATTCGTGAATTTGTCTGTTTCTGACATTTCTTTGGTTTTTTTTAAAGACAGAGTCTTGCTCTGTCAACCAGGCTGCAGTTCAGTGACATGATCTCAGCTCACTGCAACCTCTGCCTCCTGGGTTCAAGCTATTCTCATGCCTCAGCTTCCTGAGTAGCTGGGATTACAGGCGCCCGTCACGTCTGGCTAACTTGTACTTTTAGTAGACACGGGGTTTCACCATGTTGGCCAGGTTGGTCTTGAACTCCTGGCCTCAAGTGATCCGCCTGCCTCAGCCTCCCAAAGTGTTAGGATTACAAGCGTGAGTCACCATTTCGGGCACCAACACTCCCTTTTTATTTTTTTTTGAGACAGGGTCTTGCTCTGTCACCCAGGCTAGTGTACAGTGCCACAATCAAGGCTGACTACAGCCTTGATCAACCTCCTGGGCTCGAGAGATGCCTCCTGGTGTAGCTGGGACCACAGGTGCAAGTCACCATGCCCAGCTAATTTGTTTTGTATTTTTGATAGAGTAGGGCTTTGCCATGTTGCCCAGGCTAGTCTTGAGCTCCTGTGCCCAAGCAATCCACCCACCTGACCTCAGGCCATCTGCCCGCCTGGGCCTCCCAAAGTGCTGGGATTACAGGCGTGAGCCAGTGTGCTTGGCGTGATTTAATTTCTTAAAGCCCCTTGTAGAGAAGGGCCCGCAGTCGGGCATGGTTGAGGCACCATTAGGTGGGACGTGCTGGGGGGCTAGGCTATAGGAGTGGGATGATGAGAAGAGGCCATCTGGATGGATCATGGAGGCATCACCCCCAGGATTTGCAGCCACTGGACAAGGGGAGGATGAGGGATTGCAAGGAGCTGGGAGGACTCCAGTTTCAGGCCTGGGCAAGTGGGACAATGGGGGCGCCAATGTGATGTGGCAGAGACTGAGAGTGGGGCAGCACCATGGCAGGGGGTCAAAAGTCCACTCAAGAATTTAGAGTACAGGGGAGGGACTGCTGCACAAACTTTTAGCACAAGCCAAGCCTGCACCCACGGGAATGTGAGCATCAGTGTGGTGGGGCAAGTGACAGGCACAGTGCTCATCAAGGAGGGTGGGCCATGGACCATACACCTCCAGGTACTTTTTGTGGGAACAGGTCAATTTCTTCTGCTCAGTAGGATGTATATCAACAAGAGGATGAGCACACCAGCTCACTCAAAACTTTAAGGAACCCACCTGGACGCGGTGGCTCACGCCACCTGTAATCCCAGCACTTTGGGAGGCTGAGACGGGCGGATCACGAGGTCAGGAGATCGAGACCATCCTGGCTAATACGGTGAAACCCCGTCTCTACTAAAAAATACATAAAAAAAACTAGCCGGGCAAGGTGGCGGGCGCCTGTGGTCCCAGCTACTCGGGAGGCTGAGGCAGGAGAATGGCGTGAACCCGGGAGGCGGAGCTTGCAGTGAGCTGAGATCCGGCCACTGCACTCCAGCCTGGGCGACAGAGCGAGACTCCGTCTCAAAAAAAAAAAAAAAAAAAAAAAAAAAAAAAAAAAAAAAAACTTTAAGGAACCCACCTGGACGCGGTGGCTCACGCCACCTGTAATCCCAGCACTTTGGGAGTTCGAGGTGGGCAGATCACCTGAGGTCAGGAGTTCGAGACCAGCCTGGCCAACATGGTGAAACCCCATCTCCACTAAAAATACAAAACTTAGCCAGGCATGGTAGCGTGCACCTGTAGTCCCAACCACTTGGGGAGGCTGAAGCAGGAGAATCACTTGAACCTGGAGGCAGAGGTTGCAGTGAGCCGAGATCATGCCACTGCACTCCAGCCTGGGTGACAGAGCAAGACTCCATCTCAAAAAAAAAAACACGAGACAAAACAAAAAACTTTCAGGAACCTACTCACCTGCCTAATTAGTGGAAATGTTTCTGGGGCCACAGGGCCACAATGCACAGTTGCACACGTTGGGCACTGCCCAACCCAAAAGGAGTACATTTATACAGACTTGGACATGACTGGCATCTTCCCGAGAATCAGGCAGTGTGTAATCTGTGCGGTGGTGCCTGGCAGTCAGGCTCATCATGAAATTGCTGTGTTTCTAAGTAAAAGAGCGTCTTGAGAAGAGACAGGGAAGTTTGTGAGAAACACGTCAGCTTTCATGGCCTCTGAAGGTCAAGTGAAATCTGGCGTTTAAACAGAGGCCAGAGTCACTGCACATCCTGTGTTTTCTTTCTGAGAAGAAAAGCTTGGCCAGGGAAATGTCAGCTCCAAGGTACACCCAGCTGGTTCACTGCAAGACGACCACCCACGTTGTTCTGTCTTCACATATTCCAGGCAGTGGGAAGTCTCACCGGGATTAAGGCCACCACCCTCCCCCCACTGCCGCCTCCCCTGTCATGCACATGGGGGAGGGCCTGACTCCTCTTAGCCCGGGCAGACCACCCTACTTTATTTGGCCTTGGGGCCAGCGGACAGGCCTTCCAGGGCTGCCACCTTGGTCCCCAGTGGCACCGCACTACACACCAGGCATCTGCAGTCGGCATGACTTTCTCCGGGATTGCACAAACAGGACCTCTCTCCAGCGACTCCATGGAGCAGGTCTCGAGAGCCCCAGACCTAGGTTTCAATCTCAGCGGTGCCGCTGGCTGACCACGGGACGTTCGGCAAGTCACTTTACCTCCCTCAGCCTCTGCTTTTTCCTCTGCTACGTGGGAACTAGGAGACTGACCTCTCAGGGCTGCCGGAAGGGACAGAGGGGTGTGTATAGAGTCCCTGGCCCATCCTTAGGGAGATGAGGGGGAAAACGTACACCCACTCGCACATTCACACACACACACACACACTCCTAACCAGGTTTTTTTTTTTTTTTTGAGATGGAGTTTCCACTCTTGTTGCCTAGGCTGGAGTGCAATGGCGTGATGATCACAGCTCACTGCAACCTCCACTTACTGGGCTCAAGTGATTCTCCTGCCTCAGCCTCCCAAGTAGCTGGGATTACAGGCACCTGCCACCACGTCCAGCTAATTTTTTTGTATTTTTAGTAGAGACGGGGTTTTGCCATGTTGGCCAGTCTGGTCTCAAACTCCTGTCCTGAGGTGATCCACCTGCCTCGGCCTCCCAAAGTGCTGGGATTACAGGTGTGAACCACCGCACTGGCCCTAATCAGGTTTCAAATCCTCCTCTACCCATCCTAGGCCAGCCTGTCTCACTGATTCTTTTGTTTGTTTTAAGAACAATATCTAAAATGCAAAAAAAAAAAAAAGGATATAATAAACAGTCATATTTTCATCACCCAGAGAAGTCCAGCCACCAGGCAGGCGGCCTTTGACGGCGGGAGGCAGTGCCCCCACTGCCCTGCCTCCCTCTTCATTCTGGCTTACCCCAAGGGGCTCTTCTGGCACAGATGAGGAATCGGAGGTCTGAGGGCTTCAGGAGACAGAGGACCCGTCCTCCCGGTTCTCTCAGACAGGACAGGAAGCCTGGAGCACCCAGCTTCACAGAGGCCCTGGCACTTCCGTAGGCCTCACACCACCTCCCTCACCCACCTTTGCCAAGTCACCTGCTGTGATGATTTGAAGGCGGCTCTGGCAGGGCAGAGAGGCCCTGCAGGTGATCTTGCACTCTGCCTGCATTTTCACCACCAGAGCCTCAGATCCTTTGTTCTCCCAAATCAATGGCAGCAACCTGTGGGCTGCCTCAAGTTTCACCTCTCATCCTGGGATCGGGTGGGGGCTCGGGAGTCCTATTGGACATGGCTGCCCCATTGAGGGATTGCCGGTCAGGGCTGGGGGACAGGTGAACCCTCAGAATGACATGTCTACTGGGTAGACATGGGAAACAGCTTCCCACTGGGCTGTGAGGAGGCTCTGGGAGCTGGGAAGTTACCCTGTGGCTGCCTGTGCTCCCCAGAGGAAAGGCCCCACCCACGCCAGATAGGAGTCCCCTCGCAGGTGTAACACATTCAGCTGGGTGAGCTGGGCAGCCTTGGAGTTGAAAGGACCCCAGGAATATAGTCCAGGCCTCCTGTGGGAGAAACTGAGGTCCAGACAGGGAGAGGACCTCACCTGGACGGTGGCTACCAGGGAACGCATGTCTTTGGTTTTGTCCCTTTAACTCTGTCTGGGTCTCAGTTTCCTCATCTGTCAGTTGCAAATAATAATGCCACTACAGTCCCAGGACATTGCAGGAAACTGGTGACGGCGTGACAATTGCTGTTCTCTGCAAAGTCCCCACTGTCCCCGTCCTCCCAGCCTTGGCCTTTGCTGGGCCCTGGGGTCCCTTCCTCAGGCTCCCTCCTGCTGAGCCTGCCCCCCCACCACACATCCTGGCTTGGGTCCCTGTAGTAAGCCCTGTACTGACCCCCTCATCCAGGAACAAAGCTAGGGTCCTCTCACCAGCCTCAGCTTCTCTCATGCTGAAAGGTCTGACTCCTGCATCATGCCCAAGCCAGTGCCCTCACTCAATGCATTGAATAACTGAGTTTACACTGTGTGAACACATGGGCACACCTGGAATCCTAGCCAGCTTCCACGGTCCCCTAAATGCTCATCCTAAGCCAGCAAAGCTCACTGACTTTTTTTTGGTCTTTTTTTTTGGTAAGGTCTCGTTCTGTCTCCTAAGCTGGAGTGCAGTGGTGCAATCATGGCTCACTGTAGCCTCCAACTCACAGGCTCAAGAGATACTCCTGCCTTAGCCTCCCAAGTAGCTAGGGCTACAGATGTGACCACCACACCTGGCTAATTATTATTTGAGATGGAGTCTTGCTCTGTTGCCCAGGCTGGAGTACAATGGCACAATGATCTCAGCTCACTGCAACTTCCACCTCCCAGGTTCAAGCAATTCTCCTACCTCAGTCTCCTGAGTAGCTGGGATTACGGAACCCGCCACCATGTCCAGCTAATTTTTTATATTTTTAGTAGAAACGGGGTTTCGCCATGTTGGCCAGGCTGGTCTTGAACTCCTGACCTCAGGTGATCTGCCCACCTTGGCCTCCCAAAAGGCCGAGATTATAGGCGTGAGCCACCATGCCTGGCCTCACCTGGCTAATTTCTAAAAAAAATTTTGTAGCTATGGCATCTCACTATGATGCCCATGCTAGTCTTGAACTCATGGCCTCAAGTGATCCTCCCATCTCAGCCTCCCAAAATGCTGGGATTTTAAGTGTGAGCCTCTGTGCCTGGCCTGTTTTTCCTTTAAAACAAAAAATTTGGCTGGGCGTGGTGACTCACACCTGTAATCCCAGCACTTTGGAAGGCCAAGGCAGGTGGATCATGAGGTCAGGAATTCAAGACCAGCCTGGCCAAGATGGTGAAACCCTGTCTCTACTTAAGAAAATACAAAAATTAGCCAGGCAAGGTAGTGTGCACCTGTAGTCCCAGCTACTCAGGAGGCTGAGGCAGGAAAATCGCTTGAACCCAGGAGGCAGAGGTTGCAGTGAGCCAAGATCACACCATTGCACTCCAGCCTCGGCGACAGAGCAAGACTCCATCTCAAAAAAGAAAAAAAAAAAAAAATCTAAAATGCAGAAAGATGGAAATAATAATAAACAGCCATATTTACCTCACCCCAAAGTAAAACTGTCCACACCTCATCATTGCTGCTTCTTTCGCTTTCTCCTTTGCCCGGAGGCAGGTGGCAGCACGGTGCACCGCAGAAGGTGGGCAGTGATGCCTGTTTTCCCCATGTACCCCACTCACGACGGCCAGCGTCATCCATGCCAGGTGGCCCCAGACCGATGGAAGGAAGCCCCAGTAGAGGCTTTGGTTTGCATGTCTCTGGTTATCCTCTCTCACACTCACCAGCCAGCTCAGGTCCCCTCTACCCTGTTCACTCATATTTTGCCCGTTTTTCTGTTGTGTTTCCTGCTTGTTCCTGGTTGGTCTGCAGAAGTTCTTTTAATGTGCTAGGCATAAATTACTTGTTGGTTGGTTGGTTTGTGACACATACATAAAATAAACTTTTTTTTTTTTTTTTTTTTTTTTTTTTTGAGACAGAATCTTGCTCTGTCACCCAGGCTGGAGTGCAATGGTTGAACTCCTAGGCTCAAGTGATCCTCCAGCCTCAGCCTCCTGAGTAGCTGGGTCTACAGGCATTGTACCACTATGCCTAGCTAATTTTTTGATTTTTTGTAGAGACAGGGTCTTGCTATGATGTCTAGGTTGGTCTGGAACTCCTGGGCTCAGGCGATCTACCTGCCAAAGTGCTGGGATTACAGGTGTCAGCCACGGTGCCCAGTCAGATTAACCATTTTAAAGTGTATACTTCAGTGGTATTTAGTACATTCATGATGTTATGCAATCACTATCTCTACCTACTTCCAAAACATCTCATCCCAAAAAGAAACCCCATCTTGTTAACCAATCTCTTCACTTCACATTTCCCTCTTCCCCAACTCCTTGGCAACCAGCAACTGGCCTTCTGTCTCTATATAGACTTACCAATTTCACATATTTCACGTAAATGGAGTCATACAACATACTGACCTTTTGTGCCCAGCTTTTTTTTTTTTTTTTTTTTTTTTTTTTGAGACAGAGTTCTGCTCTTGTTGCCCAGGCTGGAGTGCAATGGCGCAATCTCAGCTCACTGCAACCTCCACCTCCTGGGTTCAAGCGATTCTCCTGTCTCAGCCTCCAGAATAGCTGGGATTACAGGCGTGGGCCACCACACCCAGCTCATTTTTTTTTTTTTTTTTTTTTGAGACGGAGTCTTGCTCTGTGCCCCAGGCTGGAGTGCAGTGGCGCGATCTCGGCTCACTGCAAGGTCCGCCCCCCCGGGTTCACGCCATTCTCCTGCCTCAGCCTCCCAAGTAGCTGGGACTACAGGCGCCCGCCACCTCGCCCGGCTAATTTTCTTGTATTTTTAGTAGAGACGGGGTTTCACCGTGTTAGCCAGGATGGTCTCGATCTCCTGACCTCATGATCCGCCCGTCTCGGCCTCCCAAAGTGCTGGGATTACAGGCTTGAGCCACCACGCCCGGCCTCAATTTTTGTATTTTTAGTAGAGACCAAGTTTCACCATGTTGACCTGGCTGGTCTTCAACTCCTGACCTCAGGTGATCCACCCTCTGCAGCCTCCCCAAGTGCTGGGATTACAGGTGTGAGCCACTGTGCCTGACAGCCTGGCTTTTTTCCTTAACGTGTTTTTTGTAGCATGTGCCAGTACTTTATTCCTTTATACGGCTGAATAATATTCCATTATGTGGCTATTCCATGCTTTATTCAGCCATTCATCCGTTGATAGGTATTTGGGCTCTGCCATCTTTCGGCGATTGTGAATAGTGCTGCTATACCATTTATGGTTGAGTGTTTGGTACCTTTTTTTTTTTTTAGACGCAGTCTTGTTCTGTCGCCCAGGTTGGAGTGCAGTGGCACAATCTTGACTCACTGCAACCTTCGCTTCCCTGGTTCCAGCGACTCTCCTACCTCAGCCTTTCAAGTAGCTGGGGCCACAGGCATGAGCCACCGTGCCCAGATAATTTTTGTATTTTTAATAGTGACGGAGTTTCGCCATGTTGCCGAGGCTGGCCTCAAACTCCCGGGCTCAAGCAATCTGCCCACCCGGGCCTCCCAAAGTGCTGGGACTACAGGCATGAGCTACTGTGCCCAGCCAAAACCGCTTCTCCACACTCTCATCCACATTCCTCATTTTCCATTTTGTTTTTATTATAGCCATTCTAGTGGGCACAAATATTAGTCTGGCTTTCACTTACATTTCTTTTTCATTTAAGACAGTCTGACTGTGTCACCCAGGCTGGAATGTAGTGGGCTCAATCTTAGCTCACTGCAACCTCCACCTCCCAGGTTCAAGCAATTCTCCTCCCTCAGCCTCCCAAGTAGCTGGGATTACACACGGTGCCCAGTAACTTTTTGTATTTTTAGTAGAGATGGGGTTTCACCATGTTGGCCACGCTTGTCTCGAAACTCCTGATCTCAGGTGATCTGCCCATGCCTTGGCCTCCTAAAGTGCTGAGATTACAAGCGTGAGCCAACACAGCTGGCCTTACATTTCCTTCATGACTAATGGTGGTCAGCATCTTTTCACCTACTTGTTAGTCACTTGTATATATTCTTGAGGAAATGTCTATTCAAGTTCTTTGACCCTTTTTGAATTGGGTTGTTTCATAGTTTTATTGAGTTGTAACAGTTCTTTATACATCCTGGATATCTGATCCTTATAAGACATATAATTTGCAGACATGGTCTCCCATTCTGCCGGTTGCCTTTTTACTGTTGATACAGGTTAAGTATCCACATTTGCAATCATATCTGTGGTCCACCTTCTGTTCCACCGCGTAAGCCCTCATCAGTCTTTACCCAAGCCATCCTTCCCCCAAGGCTGTGAGCCCACCTAGAAGCCCATCACCAGGTAAATGAAGACAATGTGATGAGTGCCCCTTTTGGGGTTCCACATGCCAGTGAGAAGCAGTGAATCCGGGGTGCTCACAGCTCCAGGGATAGATCATGATGCTCAGTCATGAGAAACACCACCAACTGCAGTATAACACTGGCCCACAGTCACGCAGCCGTATGTGTGCTTATGTAGGGCTAGACACGCAGCTAAGGACCAAATATCAGCCTCATTAAAAGGCAGCCTTGGGCCGGATACAGTGGCTCACACCTGTAATCTCACCACTTTGGGAGACCAAGGTACGTGGATCATGTGGGCACGAGTTCACCACCAGCCTGGCCAACATGGTGAAACCCTGTCTCTACTAAAAATACACAAATCAGGGTAGGGTGCAGTGGCTCACACCTGTAATCCCAGTACTTTGGGAGACCAAGGCAGGCAGATCACCTGAGATCAGGAGTTCCAGACCAGCCTGATCAACATGGAGAAACCCCATCTTCTACTAAAAATACAAAATTAGCCAGGTGTGGTGGTGCATGCCTGTAATCCCAGCTACTTAGGAGGCCAAAGCAGAAGAATTCCTTGAACCCAGGAGGCAGACGTTGCAGTGAGCTGAGATCGTGCCACTACACTCCAACCTCACCAAGCGCAAACCTGCCCCCGCCCCTCCCCCCAAAAAAGGCCGGGCATGGTGACTCATGCCTGTAATCCCAGCACTTTAAGAGGCCGATGCGAGCAGATCACCTGAGATAGGCAGTTTAAGACCAGCCCGACCAAAACAGCAAAACCCCGTTTCTACTAAAGATACACAAAATTAGTCGGGCGTGGTGGTAGCCGCCTGTAGTTCCACCTACTAGGGAGGCTGAGACAGGAGAATGGTGTGAACTCGGGAGGCAGAGCTTGCAGTGAGCCCAGATCGCGCCACTGCACTCCAACCTGGGTGACAGAGCAAGACTCCCTCTCAAAAATAAAAACGCCAAAACGTAGCCAGGTATGGTGCCGCATACCTGTAATCTCAGCTATTTGGGAGGCTGAGGCAGGAGAATCACTTCAACCCGGGAAGCAGAGATTGCAGTGATCTCAGATCCCACTACTACACTCCAGCCTAGGCAACAGAGCGAGACCCCGTCTCAGAAAAAAAAAAAACAAAGGAGGCAGCTTTGGCAGGGGAGGGATAGAAGGGGGTTGGAAGTACAGGAGAACACATTACAAATAAAATCAGCAGTGTCTTACGCGGACCTGTTGTGTCTGGAATTGGTTCCTTCCAGTGGGTTCTTGGTCTCGCTGACTTCAAGAATGATGCTGCGGACCCTCCTGGTGAGTGTTACAGTTCTTAAAGATGGTGTGTCCAGAGTTTGTTCCTTCACATGTTCAGATGCGTATAGAGTTACTTCTTTCTGGAGGGTTCGTGGTCTATACTGACTTCAGGAGTGAAATCACAGACCTTGGCAGTGAATTATAGTTATAGCTCTTAAAATGACGCATCCTGAGTTGTTCGTTCCTCCCGGTGGGTTCAAAGGTCTCACTGGCTTCAAGAGCAAAACCTTCACTGTCAGTGTTATAGCTCATAAAAAAAAAAGTGCAAACCCCAATAGTCAGACACAGCACCAACACTTATTTCAACGACCTAAAACAACACAGCTCTAACAAAGTGATACAGTCCCCTAACACGTTCCCACTCCTGACTTGGATGGCCAGCTTTTATTCCCTTATTTGGCTCCACCCACATCCTGCGGATTGGTCCATTTTACAGAGCACTGATTGGTCCATTTTACAGAGTGCTGATTGGTCCATTTTACAGAGTGCTGATTGGTGCGTTTTTACAGAGTGCTGATTGGTGTGTTTACAAACCTTCAGCTACACACAGAGTACTGATTGGTGCATTTACAATCCTTTAGGTAGACAGAAAAGTTGCCCAAGTCCCCACCCGACCCAGAAGCCCAGTAGGCTTAACCTGTTACTGTGATAACAGCATGCCAGGAGCTAGCCCCTGAACCAACACCAGAGGAAGAAATGAAAGGACAGTTCTCTTGGTACAAGGTGCTCCAGCCAGGCTCCTTCGAGTTTCCTGTGGCCCCTGGTAACTTTGACCTGCCTGGGTCCCTGAAGGGCCCTAGAGGAGGAAGGGCTCTTCTGGCAGAGGAGGTGGACAAGGCCTGTTTCTCCTCTACGCAAGTAGTCATGGGGCCAAGCTTCAAAGTGCCTGAAAAGAGCACAGCAAGTGATGTCTTTACAGCCGAGGAGGAAGCCACAGGAACGGACTAATTTGCTGATAGGGTAGCCATGCCCACGTGCCCCAGCAGGCCGACCTGGACTTGTATCTTCTGCCCGCCTGGGATCTTCCCCTGCAGACCCCCGGCAGTCAGCTGCACGCTAGGAGCCCTCAGCCAAACGACCACCGTCCCCTCGGACGGTGCTGACCCAATGCCCAGGCACAGTCCCAGCCCCAAGATGGGTCCAGTGATGAAGTGGCTGTCCCTTCACTTCCTCGGCAGCCCCAGTAGGTCCCAAGTGCAGGCCAGACCTCCCTGCAAGGGGCACGTCCCCCTCAAATCTCAGTCCAGGTGCCCTGAGTTGCCCTGCGTGTTTTTAGACATCTTCTATTCTGTGTCCTGGCTTTGTCCTCCCCATCTGTGTTTATAACCCTCTGTATTCCCGCCCGCTCCTGCTCCCTCTTCCCCCATCTTCCTTTCCTTCCATTCACTGACCCCACCCATACTCTCTGAGCGCCTACTGTGTGCCGGCTACCAGGCACTCCCCAGGGGATGAGTCGAGCAGGGTTCACATGTGAGCCAAGACACAGTCAAAACCATTCAGAGAGCAACGAGCCCTTCTGATTCTGTTTGTTTGTTTGAGATAAGAGTTTTGCTCTTGTTGCCCAGTCTGGAGTGCAATGGCGCGATCTCGGCTCATGGCAGCCTCTTCCTCCTGGGTTCAAGCGATTCTCCTGCCTCAGCCTCCTAAGTAGCTGGGATTACAGGCATGGACCACCACGCCCAGCTAATTTTTTGTATTTAGTAGAGACGAGGTTTCACCATGTTGGTCAGGTTGGTCTCAAACTCGTGACCTCAGGTGATCTACCCGCCTCAGCCTCCCAAATTGTTGAAATTACGGGAGTCGGCCACTGCACCTGGCTGAGCCCTTGTCTTTTAAGCTGCGATTTGAGATAGAAAGAGACCAGGGAGCAACTGTAGGGAGGGTGGCCTTGGAAGACCTTTCTAAGGAGGTGACAGTCACACTGAGATCTGCAGGCAAGGACACCCGCTTTGCAAAGATGTGAGGGAAGAGAAGTCCAGGCAGGGGAACAGCAGGTGCAAAGGCCTGGAGGCAGGGGCTAAGATCTCCCGAGGACCAGCCCCTGGCCTCGGAGGTGGTTGCCACTCAGTGACCAGAGGGAGAACGGTCTTTGCTGGTGTTACACAAGTAAGAGGCAGGGATCTAGGAGAGAAACCAGGCCCTACCAACACTGTCTTATGTTCCTACCCTGGCCACTGAACGCTTGCTGAAGGCCATCCTCATTCACTGGTGACAGTGTAGGATTACGCTGGGGAGGCTACCAGCAAGCATTAGCGTCCGCCCAGAGCTGGGGATGGTCCCACTCGGTTGCTCAGCTCCAGCCAGGAAAACAGAAGCAGCACCACATCCCCACTGTCTGTGCCATGCTGTTCACGACGTTGGTCAGTATTGGATCACCAGCTGAGGCACAAACACACTTTTTTTTTGAGACAACATCTCACTCTTTCGTCCAGTCTGGAGTGCAGTGGCACGATCTTGGCTCACTGCAACCTCCGCTTCCCAGGCTCAAGTGATTCTTCCACCTCAGCCTCCGGAGTAGCTGGGACTATAGGCAGGCGCCACCATGCCCAGCTAATTTTTTATATCTTTTGTAGAAACAGGGTTTTACCATGTTCCCAGGCTAGTTTCAAACTCCTGAGCTCAAGTGATTCTCCCACCTTGGCCTCCCAAAGTGCTGCAACTACAGGCCTGAGCCACTGCGCCTGGCCAGGCACACGCTGAGAGAGAGACAGCCATCGGCCAGCAGCTCAAGCATTCACTTACCAGTGACGTCATTTTCCTGTGAACACCCACCACGTGTCAGGCGCAGGGCTGGGGCCTGCCCAGCCATTTCATCACCACCTCCAGGCTTCTGCGTCCCTGTCCCTGAAATAGCATTTCCCCCTGCCTTGGATGTTCTCTGAAAAATGCCCCCCAAAAGATGTTCATATCCTAATCCTGGAACTCATGAAGGTTTCTACTGTAGTTTGAATGTGTTCCCCAAATTTCATGTGTTAAAACTTAATCCCGGGAGGCTGAGGCAGGCGGATCACAAGGTCAGGAGATCAAGACCATCCTGGCTAACACGGTGAAACCCCATCTCTACTAAAAACACAAAAAAATAGCCGGGCGTGGTGGCGGGCACCTGTTGTCCCAGCTACTTGGGAGACTGAGGCAGGAGAATGGCGTGAACCTGGGAGGCGGAGCTTGCAGCGAGCTGAGATCGCGCCACTGCACTCTAGTCTGGGTGACAGAGCGAGGCTGCGTCACCAAAAAAAAAAAAAAAAAAAACTTAATCTGAGCTGGGTGTGGTGGCTCGTGTCTGTAATTCCAACACTTTGAGAGGCTGAGGTGGGAGGATGGCTTGAGGTAAGGGGTTCAAGACCAGCCTGGGCAACATAGTGAGACCCCATCTCTAGCCCCCCTAAAAAATGATTTTTAAAAAATCCACAAATTCATATGTTGATTGGAGGTGGGGCCTTTGGGAGGTAATTAGGATTAGATGAGAGCCTCAGGGTGGAGCCCTGTGATGGGACTGGTGGCTTTATAAGAAGAGGAAGACAGACGAGCTGGCACACTCTTGCCCTCTCGCCATGTGACACACTGTGCCGTTTCCTGACACTGTAGGAAGGCCCTCACCAGATGCTGGCACCATGCTCTGGGACTCCTGAGCCTCCAGAACCATGCACTAAATAAACTTCTATTGCTTGTAAATTACCAGTCTGCGATATTCTGTTATAACAACAGAGAATACACCAGACAGAAAATTGGTACTGAGAAGTGTTGCTAGTAACAAATACCCAAAAACAGGGAAGCAGCTTTGAAATGGGGTACTGAGCAGCATTACCCAATGGGCTGGAAGAATTTGGAGAAGCAGGCTAGAAAAAGCCTGTATTGCTGTAAAAAGAGCATTAAGGGCAATTTTGGTGAGGTCTCCAAAGACAAGAAGACTAGGGGAAGTCTGGAACTTCTGAGAGATTACTGAAGTGGTCGTGACCAGAATGCAGATAGAAATATGGAGAATAAAGGCCACTCTGATGAAGTCTCAGATGGAACTGAGGAACAAGATATTGGAAACTGGAGTAAAGCCCATCCTTGTTATAAACAGGCCAAGAACTTGGCTGGATTGTGTCTGTGCCAGGGGCTCTATGGAATGCAGAATTTAAGAGCAATACATTAGGATATCTGGCAAAAGAACTATCTAAGCTGCAAAGTGTTCCTGCTGCTGCACAGCTACTTACATTAAGCTGCAAGAGGGAAAACGACTTAAAGATGAAATTTATAATCAAAAAGGAAGCAAAGCAGAAAGTCTTGGAAAATTCTCAGCCTGGCCACATAAAGAGAGAAAAGGCATGTTCAGGACAGGGAACCAAAAGGGTGACCCAGAAACTGTTTGCTAAGGAAATTAATACAGGGAGAAAGATCGGCAAGACAATAGAACAAGGGCCACGCTCGGTGGCTCACGCCTGTAATCCCAGCACTTTGGGAGGTTGAGGTGGGCGGATCACGAGGTCAGGAGTTCGAGACCAGCCTGGCCAACATGGTGAAACCCCGTCTCTACTAAAAATACAAAAATTAGCCAGGCATGGTGGCATGTGCCTGTAATCCCAGCTACTTGGGAGGCTGAGGCAGAAGAATTGCTTGAACCTGGGAGGTTGCAGTGAGCTGAGATTGAGCCACTGCATTCTGGCCTGGGCGACAAGAGTGAGACTCTGTCTCAAAAAAAAAAAAAAAAAAAAAAAAAAAAAAAAAAAAAACAGAGAGAATGGAAGAAAGACCCTGAAGCATTTCAGAGATTTTCCAAGCTGGCCCTCCCATCACAGACCCAGAAGCCTAGGAAGGAAGAATGGTTTGGGGGACAGGCCAGGCAACCTTAATGGATTTGCAGTCCAGGGCCCCTTAGGGTATCTGCATTCTTATGTAATGTTCCTCCACTGTCCCAGTTGTGGCACAAGCAGCCACAGGTGTGGCTCAAGCCGCTGCTCTGGAAGATATAAGCCCATAGCCTTGGTGGCATTCATGTGCTGCTAATTCTGTAGGCTCACAGAAAGCAAGAGCTGTGAGTATGGCAGCCTCTGCCTAGAGTTCAAAGGCTGTATCAGCCTTGTAGCACAAGCAGGACTTGTTGCAGGGCTGGAGCCACCGCAGAAAGCCTCTCATGAAGGCATTGCCTGGTGGAGCTGAGGCGATGAGACCACCACCAAGACCCCAGAACTGTACAGCTGCCGGCATGCAATGCCAACCAGGGAGAGCTGAAGTGTGGGCTGGGCCCAACAAAGCCATGGGAGCCAGGCTGCCCCAGGCCTTTGGGGCCCACCCCCCTACCCCAGTATGTCCAGGAGGCAGAACACAGAGTGAAGGATTATTCTGGAGTCTTAAGGTATAATCTCTAGGCCAGGCGTGGTGGCTCACTCCTGTAATCCTAGCACTTTGGGAGGCCAAGGGTGGCGGATCACGAGGTCAAGAGATCGAGACCATCCTGGCCAACATGGTGAAACCCCGTCTCTACTAAAATACAAAAATTAGCTGGGCATGGTGGCATGCACCTGTAGTCCCAGCTACTCAGGAGCCTGAGGCAGGAGAATCACTTGAACCCAGGAGGCGGAGGTTGCAGTGAACGGAGATCATGTCACTGCACTCTAGCCTGGCGATAGACCAAAAAAAAAAAAAAAAAAAGATACAATGTCTACCCTGTTGTGTTTGGGCTTCTTTGGGACCATCTACCCCTTTCGTCTTGCCTACTTCCGCCTTTTGGAATGGGAATGTCTATCCAACACCTGTGCCCCCATTGTATTTTGGAAGGAGATAACTTGCTTGATCTCACAGGGTCACAGCTGGAAGGAATTCATCGCAGGATGAATCGTGTCTTGAGTCGCACCCATATCTCATTCAGATGAGACTCCGGACTTTGGACTTTTGAGTTGATGCTGTAACAAGTTAAGACTCTGGGGCTTTGGGGATGGAATGAATACATTCTGCATGTGAGGACAGGAATGTTGGGGCCCAGGACAGACTACTGTGTTTTGAATGTGTCTCCTAAATTTCATGTTTTGGAGACTTAATCCCCAAATTCATATGTTGATTGGAGGTGTTGCCTTTGGGGGGTAGAGATGAGGTCATCGGGGCAGGGCGCCCAGGATGGGACTGATGACTTTATAAGAAGAGGAAGAGGCTGGATGAGGTGGCTCATGCCTGTAATCCCAGCACTTTGGGAGACTGAGTGGGTGGATCGCTTAAGCCCAGGTATTTAAGACCAGCCTGGGCAGCATAATGAAACCTCATCTCTACAAAAAATACAAAAATTAGCTGGGTGTGGTAATTTCGTCCACACCTACTGTAGTCCAAGCTACTTGGGAAGCATGAGATGAGAAGATTGCCTGGGCCTGGGGAGGTGGAGGCTGCAGTAAGCCATGATCACATTGATGCCCTCCAGTCTGAGCAGTGGAGTGAGTCCTCTCTCCTCTCGGGAGGCGGAGGCAGGAGAATGGCGTGAACCCGGGAGGCGGAGCTTGCAGTGAGCTGAGATCCGGCCACTGCACTCCAGCCTGGGTGACAGCGCGAGACTCCGTCTCAAAAAAAAAAAAAAAAAAAAAAAACGGAGAGAACAAAAGGCCTGAGCTGACAAGCTTCTGCTGTCTCCCATGTGAAGCCCTGTGCCATGGAATGATGCCATAAGAAGGCCCTCACCAGATGCCAGTGCCGTGCGCTTGGACTCCCTAGCCTCCAGAACCATGAGCATATAAACCTCTATTGTTTATAAATGACCCAGTCTGTGGTCAGTTATAGAAACAAAAAACTGAGACAGTTTTCTTACGTGGCAAAAAGTGGAGTGGGTCTATCAGGTGTGACTGAGGATTCCGAGATGAGGAGATTGTCCTGGGGTATCGAGGTGGGCCCCGAATGCCATCACTAGTGTCTTTATAAGAATGGGGAGGCAGGCCGGGTGCAGTGGCTCACGCCTGTAATCGGAGCACTTTGGGAAGCTGAGGTGGGAGGATTACCTGAGGTCAGGAGTTCGAGACTAGCCTGGTCAACATGATGAAGCCCTGTCTCTACTAAAAATGCAAAAAATTGGCTGGGGACAGTGGCTCACGCCTGTAATCCCAGCACTTTGGGAGGCCAGGGTGGGTGGATCACAAGGTCAGGAGTTGGAGACCAGTCTGGCCAATATGGTGAAACCCCATCTCTACTAAAAATATAAAACTTAGCCGGGCGTGGTGGCACATGCCTATGGTCCCAGCCACTGGGGAGGCTGAGGCAGGAGAATTGCTTGAACCCAGGAGGGAGACGTTGCAGTGAGCTGAGATTGTGCCACTGCACTCCAGCCTGGGTGACAAGAGTGGAACTCCATCTCATAATAATAATAATAATAATAAGGAGGAGGAGGCAGATGACCACCCACAGAAGAGAAGACAGGGTGCAGATGGAGTGAAGAGAGCTCCAAAGATGCTGGCCTGGAAGACAGCAGTCATGTGGCCACAAGCCAAGGGAAGCCGACAGCTGCCAGAAACTGGAGGAGGCAAGGAACAAGTCTGCCCTAGAGCCCAGCGGAGGGAGCACGGCCCTGCAGACACCTTGATTTCTGCACAGTGACACTGATTTCAGGCTTCTGTCCTCCAGAACTGTGAGAGAACAAATTTCTGTCACCTGTGGCAATTCATTACAGCAGGAAACAAACATACTTGCTAACCCTTTACTCCAATTTACCAGTGCCCTCCTCTGCTCCTGCTTATGGTGTCTGTGTCATTCCCAGCTGGAATGCCAGTTAAGGGCAGGATTTTAAGAGCCTTGTTTTTCACTGTACCCTAGGGTTCACAGTGCCAAACACAGACTCAATGCACACGAATGGATGAATGGAGGAACCAGTATTTTTTCATTTTTCAGAAATAATGATAACTTTTACGTGAATGTGGGCTTAGGCATATGCTTAGAAGAAGTCCCAAGGGAAACTACACAAATTTCGACCAGCACTCAGCACCAGGAACGAAACTACAGATAGCTTCACATTCCACAGTCAACACTTTTGAGGGAGTCAAGAACCTCTATTAATTTTTTATCAAGAAACCAAATAAGAAAAGCAAACCATAAGGCTGGTTGAGATGGCTCATCCCTGTAATCCCAGCACTTTGGAAGGCTGCGGCGGACAGATCACTTGAGCTCAGGAGTTCGAGACCAGCCTGGCCAACACGGCGAAACCTCAAAACCCCATCTCTACTAAAAATACAAATAATTAGCCAGGTGTGGGTACAAGGCTGAGGCCTGAGGATCACTTGAACCCAGGAGGCAGAGTGAGCTGAGTGAGCTCAGGGAGCTGAGATCACACCACTGCACTCCATCCTGGGTGACAGAGCGGGACCCCGTCTCAAAAAAAAAAAAAAGAAAAGAAAAGAAAGAAAGGCAAACCATGAAGAGGAGAAGAGCACCATTTTTTCCAAAAGACCGATTCTCTACAGAGTTGGGGTCTGGAGAGCATCTGCTTGAATGGAAGTCGCCAACAGGAAGAAAGTCATGCTTTGCCATGCTTTGTCACCAGCCTGGGGAGCCACCAGGGCCCTCAAGGGCAATCGAAGTTCCCACCGTTGGACTAAGAGGGACAGGAACGTCCACCTGTCTTTCCTCAGATAAGAGAAGGGGCTCTGGGAGACTTTGGGGAGCCATTTAGACATTGAGATTTTAGTTCCTACACCACTGATGACTGCTGCCATGTTTTACTGGCGACCTGCTCTGGGCCAGGCACATGGACTGTTTTTAATCATCTGGGCAAAATCTCAAGATGGGGCCAGTCTTTGATTTATGGAGGAGAAGACCGAGACTTTGAGAGGTGTTTTGCTCAACGTCACACAGCTGGAAGGTGGCAGAGCGGAGAGGGGCCTCTGGTCTGCGCTGACTCTTCAAAGTCATGAGGCCACATATACCCACTTCCATCTTAGTATATGTCTGGGGGTCTGTAAGGGTTTTCTACACTCGGTCAATGCACCTTCTGGCCATTCCTGGGTGTCATTGCAACGCTGGTATCTCCCCCAGTTCACCAGTCTTTTGAAAATGCTTGAGGGAGTTCAATTCTGCCCCAACACCAGGCAAACAGTGCCACCTGGCGGATGACAAGGACAGTACAGGAATTACCATGTGCCCTTGGGAAACTGTCCCCAGGCGGTTGTGACTCTAGGCCAAGGTCAGAGTTGTTTCTTTGACTTCATAAGAGGGGCAGGAGCGGGGGCCCACTGTGTTACCACAGCTGAAAATCAGAGGGCTGGCCCTGTCTGGGTGCTTCTGACAGCGAACCCAGACTTTCTGGGTCCCCTCCATGGTATCCTGCCAAGAGATCATCCAGCTTGGGCTTAAATACCTCCAGGGATGGGTAGCTCACTCTCCATGCATCTTCATCACAAATTTCTTGCTCTCTCCGTGTAACATCCACTCTTGCCTCTGCCTCTACTTCCTCAACCCCTCTGCCCTCTGATGGCCCTTTGGAGGATCCAGGGAGCTCCACTTTCTCCTCCAGACTAAGCAGCCTCCATCACTGCTCTCAGGACAGGAATCTGGCTCTTCTCCCTGAAGTCGTGCTCCTCAGGTCTTCCTGGCCTGGCGCGAGAGCTTGTGGTTGGGAAGGAGGATGGGAGGGGCAGAGACACCTCCATATTGATGTATCAGATAGGGGAAGTGCTCTTCTCCTAGCACCTGCCATGGCTGGAATCTTCTCACCATTCAGATCTCAGCTCAGATATTAACTCCTCAGTGATGCCTTCTCTGACCACCCTGGCTCAAGTAGCCTCCCCAGGCCCACCGTCAGCCAAACCAATGGCGTGTTTGCCGCCTGCCCCACCCCCACCCCCAGCCTGGCCATGAACTCCACAGGGCAGGGATTTGTCTGCTGTGTTGGGTGTCGAGTCCATGGCCATGGAGCAGTGGCCGGCATCTGCTGGCTTGATCCTCACCAGGATGAAGAGCAAGGTAGGGCAGTGGCTCCACTGGGCTCCTCCAGAACAGAGCCTGGGACAAGGGCAAACAGTTAATTTGGGAGATATCCCCCTAAAATTAAAGTTATTCTTTCTTTTACTTTTTTTTTTTCTTTAAGAAATAGAGTCTTTGTCATCCAGGCTAGAGTGTAATAAATGATCATAGCTCACTGCAGCCTTGAACTCCTGGGCTCAAGTAACATTCCTCAGCCTCCCAAGTAGCTGGGTCTACAGATGTGCACCACCACATCCACCTAATTTTTAAAATTATTTTTGGTAAAGACAAGATCTTGCTTTATTGCCCAGGCTGGTCTCAAATTCCTGGGATCAAGAGATGCTATTGCCTCAGCCACCCAAAACACTGAGAATTCAGGTATGAGCTACAATGCCTGGGTATCCCCCAAAATTCTAATGTTGAAGTCCTAACCCCCAGGACCTCAAGAGTGTAGTTGTCCCTTGATATCCATGAGGGATTTGTTCCAGGACCCTCACAGATACCAAAATCTAAGGATGCTCAAGTCCCATGAATAAAATGGCATAGTAGCCAGGTGCAGTGGCTCATGCCTGTAATCCCAACACTTTGGGAGGCCGAGGCGGGCGGATCACCTGAGATCAGGACTTCGAGACCAGCCTAGCCAACATGGTGAAACTCCGTCTCTACTAAAAATACAAAAAGTAGCCAGGCATGGTGGCACACACCTGTAATCCCAGTTACTTGGGAGGCTGAGGCAGGAGACTTGCTTGAACCTGGGAGGCAGAGGTTGCAGTGAGTCGAGATTGCACCATTGCACTCCAGCCTTTGCAACAAGAGCGAAACTCCATCTCAAAGAAAATAAATAAATAAATAAATAAATAAATAAATAAAATGACATAGTATTTGCATATAACCTAAGTACATCCTCCCGTGTACTTTAAATCATCTCTAGATTACTTATAATGTCTAATATGATGTAAATACTACATACATAGTTGTTATACTATATTTTTTTTATTGTTGTGTTGTTATTTTAAGTTAATTTATTTTTTCTTGAATATCTTCAATCCACAGTTGGTTTGATCCGTGGATACCAGACAGCCAACTGTAACCTTATTTAGAGATAGGGTCTTTACAAAAGTCATTAAGTTAAAATGATGTCAGTAGGGTGGGTCCTAATCCAGTATGACCCATGTCCTTATCAAAAGGGGAGATTTGGACACAGACACACATAGAGGGAATTCTGATGAGGTGAAGAGACAAGAAGATGGCAGTGACATGCCAAGGAGAGAGGCCTAGAATAAAGCCTTTCTGCACATTCCTAGGAAGGGCCCTTCCTTGCCAACACCTTGATCTTGACCTCACGGCCTCCAGATCATGAGACAGTGAGGTTCTGTTGAGGCCCCCAGTCTGTAGTGCTTTGTTACGGCAGCCCTGGCAGACTAACACAGGCACCCACTGCACCTGCACAGACAGGGCTGTGGATCCCTTTACACGTGAGCAGGCTGAGCCAGGGGAGGGAGGTGACTTGTCCCTAGTCACTCAGAACCAGGCAGGCCACAGACCCAGGTCTCTGAACTCAAGACAGGAGGATCAAGCCCACCCCACTCCCTAAGGTAACTGCAATGGCCTGAACGATGGGCCCCTGACCAAGGGCAAGCATTAGAAAGCCCAGCCTTGCTCAGGTTGGCCTGGGCACAAAGATGCACATGCTCACACCCCCCTCAGGCCTCACTGGCAAGTGAACGTGGGTCAGGGAGGAAGTGGGGGCCTTTGGGACACATGGGAGCAAGGTGGGCTTCCAAGACAGCACCCACCACCAAAAATCACCAACCCAGATGTGCCCAGGCACCAAACCCCAAATGAAGGTCTGGCCAGG
The DNA here is from genome assembly GCF_024542745.1 of Macaca thibetana thibetana. Lineage (NCBI taxonomy): Eukaryota > Metazoa > Chordata > Mammalia > Primates > Cercopithecidae > Macaca > Macaca thibetana. The sequence continues at coordinate 3,732,664 of NC_065593.1, read as the reverse complement.
ACGGCAGCTGATGAACGCAGCCCAGGGATGCAATCGCTGATTCAACTCGTGCTGAGCTCAGCCCCAGGGCCCCCTTGCCCTCACCAAGCTCAGCATCTTATGGAGGACGTGTGTATGCAGACAGCAGCAGAAGAGTGCTTATTCCCAGGACAGATCAACGCCTCAGAGCCTGTGGGAACCTGGGGGTGCCCTAACCAGGCCAGAGTGTGAGGGAAATCTCCCTGGAGGAGGTGGCCCTGGCATGAAATTTTGAGGGACAAGGAAGCATTAACTGCCACAGTAAGACACCACTTCCCACCCACTGGATGGTCACTACCAACAGATGGAAAATATGTGTTGAAGAGATGTGGGGACCTAGAACCCCTGTGCACTGCTGGTGGATGTGTAAAATATTAGCCACTATGGAAGATAGTGTGTTGATCCCTCAAAAAGCTAAACATAGGCTGACCATGTGAACCAGCAATCCCACTCCAAGGTGTATACTCAGGAGAATGGACACATCCACATGAAAACTTGTACATGAGTGTTCATAGCAGTATTATTCCTAACAGCGAAAGGTGGAAACGACCCAGGTGTCTATCAACGGATGAACAGGCAGACAGAATGTGGTACGTCCATACACTGGAATATTATTCAGCCTTAAAAAGGAAGAAAGTGAATTTTTTTTTTTTTTTTGATGGAGTTTTGCTCTTGTTGCCCAGGCTGGAGTGCAATGGTGCCATCTCGGCTCACTACAACCTCCACCTCCCAGATTCAAGCAATTCTCCTGCCTCAGCCTCCCAAGTAGCTGGAACTACAGGCATGCACCACCCAGCCCAGCTAATTTTTTTGTATTTTTAGTAGAGAGGGGGTTTCACCATGTTGGTCAGGCTGGTCTCGAATTCCTGACCTCAGGTGATCCATCCACCTCGGCCTCCCAAAGGACTGGGATTACAGGCATGAGCCACCACACCAGGCCAATTTTTTAAAAAAGGAACGAAGTTGGCCAGGTCTGGTGGCTCACGCCTATAATCCCAGCACTTTGGGAGGCCGAGGCTGGTGGATCACCTGAGCTGTCAGGAGTATGACAGCTCCTGACATTTTTATGTATACTAAAAATACAAAAAATTAGCCAGGCATGGTGGTGGCACTGTAATCCCAGCTACTTGGGAGGCTCAGGCAGAAGAATTGCTTGAACCCAGGAGGCAGAGGTTGCAGTGAGCCAAGATCGCATCACTGCACTCTAGCCTGGGCAACAAGAGCAACACTCCATCTCAAAAACAAAAAAAAAAGGAATGAAGTCCTGATCCATGGTACAACATGGATGAATCTCAAAAACATTTTCCTGAGCAAAAGCAGCAGACACAAAGGTCACATATGAGTCCATTCATGTGGAATTTATAGGATGGGCAAACCCACAGAGAAAGAGCATATGCATGGTTGCCAGGGGCTGGGCGGGGGAAATGGGGAGGTTCAGGTTTCCTTCTGGGGTGATGAAGATTCTGGAACTAGATAGTGGCAGTTGCACAACATCGTGAATATCCCCCAAACTACTGAATTGTACTCTAAAATGACTACAATGGTGAATTTTATGTGAATTTTACCTCAATTAAAAATTTCAGAAAGAGGCCGGGTGCAGTGGTTCATGCCTGTAATCCCAGCACTTTAGGAGGTTGAGGCAGGCAGGTCACCTGAGGTCAGGAGTTCGAGACCAGCATGGCCAACATGGTGAAACCTTGCTTATACTTAAAGTGTGTATATATATATATATATATACTTAAAGTGTGTGTGTGTATATATGTATATACACACACACACATATATATATGTGTGTATATATGTATATACACACACACACATATATATATGTGTGTATATATATACACACACACACACACACACACACACACACACACACAAAATTAGCCGGGCGTGGTGGCACGTGCCTGTAATCCTAGCTACTCAGGAGGCTGAGGCAGGAGAATCCCTGAACCAGACAGAGGTTGCAGGGAGCTGAGATCACGCTTCAGCCTGGGTGACAGAGCAAGATTCCATCTCTTAAAAAAAAATTTAAGAAAGAAAGAAAAACAATGTATCAGTAAAGAAAGGGAGAAAAGACTCCGAGGCAGGGAAAAGGGCCAGCACAGAAGCCAACAGCGCAGGAAGGCTTCTGGGAGCCACAGACTACCCAGAGCACTGGCAAGAGAGCAGGCTGGACGCGGCTCTGAGTACCAGGAAAGGGATTTAGAATTTCCTCTGCGCCAATGGGCAGCCCATGGTGGCTCTTCAGCAGGGAAATGGTGTGGTCAGATTTGCACATTGGGAAGGGTTCTAGGGCGTCCAAGGAGAAGGGGGATGTGCTGCGGGGGGATTGGAGGTGGATTCAGGGGCTGCGGGGAAGGGTGATGTGGGGGTGGGAACTGGAGGTGGGTTCAGGGACTGAGAGGGGGAAGGGGATGTGCGGGAGGGAATTGGAGGTGAGTTCAGGGGCTGCGGGGAAGGGTGATGTGGGGGTGGGGATAATTGGAGGTGGGTTCAGGGGCTGAGGGGGGAAGGTGATGTGGGGGTGGGGATAATTGGAGGTGGGTTCAGGGGCTGAGGGGGGGAAGGGGATGTGAGGGTGGGAACTGGAGGTGGGTTCAGGGGCTGCGGGGAAGGGTGATGTGGGGGTAGGGATAATTGGAGGTGGGTTCAGGGGCTGAGTGGGGGAAGGGGATGTGAGGGTGGGGATTGGAGGTGGGTTCAGGGGCTGCGAAGGGGAAGGGGATGTGAGAGTGGGGATTGGAGGTGGGTTCAGGGACTGAGAGGGGGAAGGGGTATGCGGGGAGGGAATTGAAGGTGAGTTCAGGGGCTGAGGGGGGAAGAGGATGTGGGGTGGGGATAATTGGAGGTGGGTTTGGGGGCCGTGAGGGGGAAGGGGGATGTGGGGGTGGGGATAATTGGAGGTGGGTTCGGGCACCGTGAGGGGGAAGGCGATGTGGGGGTGGGGATAATTGGAGGTGGGTTCGGGCACCGTGAGGGGGAAGGGGATGTGGGGGTGGGGATAATTGGAGGTGGGTTCGGGGACCGTGAGGGGGAAGGGGATGTGGGGGTGGGGATAATTGGAGGTGGGTTCAGGGGCTGAGGGGGGGAAGGTGATGTGGGGGTGGGGATTGGAGGTGGGTTCAGGGACTGTGAAGGGGAAGGGGATGTGAGGGTGGGGATTGGAGGTGGGTTCAGGGGCTGCGAAGGGGAAGGGGATGTGAGAGTGGGGATTGGAGGTGGGTTCAGGGACTGAGAGGGGGAAGGGGTATGCGGGGAGGGAATTGAAGGTGAGTTCAGGGGCTGAGGGGGGAAGGGGATGTGGGGTGGGGATAATTGGAGGTGGGTTTGGGGGCCGTGAGGGGGAAGGCGATGTGGGGGTGGGGATAATTGGAGGTGGGTTCGGGGGCCGTGAGGGGGAAGGGGATGTGGGGGTGGGGATAATTGGAGGTGGGTTCGGGGACCGTGAGGGGGAAGGGGATGTGGGGGTGGGGATAATTGGAGGTGGGTTCGGGGACCGTGAGGGGGAAGGCGATGTGGGGGTGGGGATAATTGGAGGTGGGTTCGGGGACCGTGAGGGGGAAGGCGATGTAGGGGTGGGGATAATTGGAGGTGGGTTCGGGGACCGTGAGGGGGAAGGGGATGTGGGGGTGGGGATAATTGGAGGTGGGTTCGGGGGCCGTGAGGGGGAAGGCGATGTGGGGGTGGGGATAATTGGAGGTGGGTTCGGGGACCGTGAGGGGGAAGGGGATGTGGGGGTGGGGATAATTGGAGGTGGGTTCGGGGGCCGTGAGGGGGAAGGCGATGTGGGGGTGGGGATAATTGGAGGTGGGTTCGGGGACCGTGAGGGGGAAGGCGATGTGGGGGTGGGGATAATTGGAGGTGTGTTCGGGGGCCGTGAGGGGGAAGGGGATGTGGGGTGGGGATAATTGGAGGTGGGTTCGGGAACTGTGAGGGGGAAGGGGATGTGGGGGTGAGGATTGAAGGTGGGTTCGGGGACTGTGAGAGTGAAGGGGATGTGCAGGGGAGGGAATTGGAGGTGGGTTTAGGGGTGCAGGGGGAAGGGACGGTGAGGAGAGGTGAGGCACTAGGAAACCCAAGGTCGAAGACAGGGGATGTGGGAGGTGAGGGAGAGAAGGGAGGGAGACAGGTTGGTGGCTCAGTACTGGGGCTCACCAGGGCGGGAAGCCCCGGGGCAGGAGTGCTTTGGGAGGAAGATGAAGAATAGGTCCAGAATATGGGTCAGAGGTGCCTGCAAGACATCCAGGTAGGGACAGGAGGGTTAGCCTGAGGGGAGGGTCTGGGCTGGTGACAGGACCCTGGGCTCAAATCTGAGGGCTTGGAGAGTACAGGTGCCAGATGATTGAGATCTCCAAGAACAATGGATCTGAAACCTTGTGACACCAACAGCGGTGGTTTCATGGGCTCTGAAACCAGTGGCCTGGGCTCAAATCCGAGCACTGCCGTTTACAAGCTGCGTGATGTTGGGCGAATTACTGAATCTCCGAGCCTCCTTCCCCTGTTCCTAAAGTGGAAGGAATCCATTCCTATCTCACAGAGTTGCTGGAAGATTCAGTTAGTTAATATTTGCCCAAGGCTTAGGTCGGTGCCTGGTGACTGCTTAGCAAATGTTAGCTACTATTTAGTGTACATAAGAATCATTTAGGGATCTTATTAAAGAGAAAGAGTCCTGGGCCCCACCCCCAGAGATGCTGGCTGAGACAGCGTCAGATGCGGCCTGGGAATCTGACTTTGGTTTTTTTTGGAGACAGGGTTTCACTCTGTCACCTAGGTTGGAGTGCAGTGGCGTGATCTCAGCTCATTGCAGCATCACCTTCCCGGGCTCAGGTGACTTTCCTGCCTCAGCCTCTGGAGTAGCTGGGATTACAGGCATGCGCCACCGCTCCTGGCTAATTTTTGTATTTTTTCGTAGAGATGGGGTTTCACCATGTTGCCTAGGCTGTTCTCAAACTCCCAGGCTCAAGCGATCCATTCACCTTTGCCTCCCAAAGTACTGGAATTATAGGCAGGAGCCACCATGCTCATTTGGAATCTGGCTTTTAACAGACATCCCCCAACCTACCCTATGTCATGTGAGGCAGGTGGTCACTGGACCTCACAGCCTTAGTGGAGCGGAAGGAGTAGACCACAGGGTTCCGGGGCTGCCCAAATTTTGAGGGACAGACTGAGAAGCCCAGGACACAGGACAACGCAGAGATGTAGGAGGAAAACTGGCGAGAAAGGAGACCCAACAAATGACAGAGGGTGGGCTCTCAGGAGAAGTGGGGGAGCCACGGGGTCACATGCTGCTGAAAGACCCAGTTAGAGAGGACAGAGGAGCCTCTCTCTGAAGAAATTGACAGTAAGAAGGTGACTGGTGACTCTGGGAGGAGCTGTTTCCAAGAAGTGGTGGAACCTGGGCCAGAGAGCCAGGGCTTCGGGACTAAGGCGGGGTGCTACGGACTGCACTATGTCTCCCCAAATCCCCACGTTGAAGTCCTAACCCCCGGTACCTCCGAATGTGGCTGTATGTGGAGATAGGGCCTCTGAAGAGGGGATTAAGGTAAAATGAGGTCACACAGATGGCCTTAATCCAATATGGCTGGCGCCCTAATAAGAAGCAGGAATTTGGACAGACACATAGAAAGGGAAGACTATGTAAAGACACACGGAGAAGACACCGTCTGCAAGCCAAGGAGAGAGGCCTCAGAAGGCATCAACCTTGCTGACACTGCGGTCTTGCATTTCCAGTCTCTAGAACTGTGAGAAAATAAGCTTCCGTTGTTGGAGCACCCGGTCTCTGGTGCTCTGCTACAGCAGCCCAACAGACTCATGAGTGAGGCAGTGAGTCAGCAACGCTCTGGCAGAGTCCAGATGCCACCCAAAATCTGGGCGAAGCCCCTGACAAGAAAGACTAAAGTCAACAAACAGAAAAAGCAACTTGGTGAACTTTGATTATCTTTGTTTTTTTTCAGACAGAGTTTAGCTCTTGTTGCCCAGGCTGGAGTGTAGTAGCATGATCTCGGCTCACTACACCCTCTGCCTCCTGGGTTCAAGCGATTCTCTAGCCTCAGCCTCACCAGTAGCTTGAATTACAGGTGCCTGCCGGGCACGGTGGCTCATGCCTGTAACCCCAGCACTTTGGGAGGCCGAGGCGGGTGGATCACGAGGTCAGGAGATCAAGATCATCCTGGCTAACACGGTGAAACCCCGTCTCTACTGAAAATGCAAAAAATTAGCCAGGTGTGGTAGTGCACGCCTGTAGTCCTAGCTACTCGGAGGATGAGGCAGGACAATGGCGTGAACCCAGGAGGCGGAGCTTGCAGTGAGCCGAGATCGCGCCACTGCACTCCAGAATGGGCGACAGAGCGAGACTCCGTCTCAAAAAACAAAACAAAACAAAACAAAACAAAACAAAAACAGGTGCCTGCCACCACACCAGGCTAATTTTTATTTTTTAATTTTTTTATTTTATTTTATTTTTTTTTTTTTGAGACGGAGTCTCGCTCAGTCGCCCAGGCTGGAGTGCAGCGGCACGATCTCGGCTCACTGCAAGCTCCGCCTCCTGGGTTCACTCCATTCTCCTACCTCAGCCTCCCAAGTAGCTGGGACTACAGGTGCCCGCCACCGTGCCCGGCTAATTTTTTTTTGCGTTTTTAGTGGAGACGGGGTTTCACCGTGTTAGCCAGGATGGTCTCGATCTCCTGACCCCGCCTCGGCCTCCCAAAGTGCTGGGATTACAGGCTTGAGCCACCGCACCCGGATAATTTTTATATTTTTAGTAGAGACAGGATTTCACCATGTTGGCCAGGCTGGTCTTGAACTTCTGACCTCAGGTGTCCACCCTCCTTGGCCTCCCAAAGTGCTGGGATTATAGGAGTGAGCTACCACACCCAACCAATTATCTTTTTTTAATCTGTAAGATGGAGATAATGTATCTTACAGCATAATTGTAAATGTTCAGCAGAGCATATGGAGTGTATAATCGATGCTTGACAATCCTAAAGAGGGTCAGGTGTGGTAGCTCATGCCTGTAATCCCAGCAGTTTGGGGGGCTGTGGTGAGAGGATCACTTGAGGCCAGGAGTTCAAGACTAGCCTGGGCAATATAGCAAGGCCTCATCTCTACAAAAAAAAAAAATTAAAACTAGCTGGGCTTGGTGGTGTGCACCTGTAGTCCTGGGAGATACTGGAGAGGCTGAGCGGGGAGGATGGCTTGAGCCCAAGTGTTTGAAGTTACAGTGAGCTATGATCATGCCACTGTACTCCATCATGGGTGACAGAGCGAGACCCTACAGAAAGAAGAAAACTTCAAAAATGAGTAACAATCTCATCAATATCCTCAGAGAGAGAAGAGAATTGCAACCACAAAACAAGAACAGGATGTAAGAAAAAAGGAATATTCAGAGAACAGAAAAGAGCCCATGAAAATTATCTACCTACCTATATATTATATATTATATTGATATATTTATAATATATACTATATATTTATATATCATATTTATGCACAATATATGGGTGGATATGTAATATATATTTATACTTACACACATACATATAGAAATTAAAACCTCAACATAAGGATTAGAAGATAAAATTGAAGGCTGGGTGAGGTGGCTCACACCTGTAATGCTAGCACTTTGGGAGGCCAAGGCAGGCGGATCACAAGGTCAGGAGTTCAAGACCAGCCTGGCCAACGTGGTGAAACCCCGTCTCTACTAAAGTTACAAAAAATTATCAGGTGTGGTGGCACGTGCCTGTAATCCTAGCTACTCAGGAGACTGAGGCAGGAGAATTGCTTGAACCTGGGAGGCAGAGGTTGCAGTGAGCTGAGATTTTGCCATTGCACTTCAGCCTGGGTGACAGGGTACACTCCATCTCAAAAAAAAAAATTGAAGAAATGACATGGAAAATAAAAAAGATAAGAAAATGTCACAGATACAGACAGAAGGGCCATATCTGACTTACAGGAGTTCCAGAAAGTAAGAACAGAGAAAATGGAGTGGAAGAAATCATCAATCATGTAATATAATTCAAGAAAATGTCTCAGAACTGAAGGGCAAGACTTTACAGGTTGAAAGGGCTTACCAGGAAGCCAGAATAATGGATGAAAACAGATTCTTATCAAAGCATATCATTGTGAAGATTAGGGGAAAAAAGAAGGTTCTACAAGTTCCCAAAAATGGAAAACATAAAAGGGCAGGTATGTGGGAAAGATCTTATACAAAGGAGAAGGAATCAGACTGACTTCGTACTTCTTAGCAGCAACACTGGAAGCTAGAGGATGATGGAACAGTGCCCTTGAAATAAACTACAGGCACGCAATGCGTAGCAACATTGCAGTCAACCATTGACTGCATGTACAGTGATGGTCCCATAAGATACCATATTTTTACTGTACCTTTCCTATGTTTAGATATATGTAGGTGCACAAATACTTACCATTGTGTTATCATTGCCTACAGTATTCACTACAGTAACATGCTGTACAGGTTTGTGGCCTAGGAGCACTAGGCTAGACCATACAGCCTAGGGATGTAGTAGGCTGTACCATATAGGTTTGTGTAAATCACTCTATAATGTTTGCACAATGACAAGGCTAACTAATGATGCATTTCTCCTAATGTATCCCTATTATTAAGCAATGTGTGACTCTTCATTTTATGCCCAGCCAAACTACAAATCAAGTAGGAAGGTAGATAGACTAAAGGCATTTTCAGACATGAAAAGTTTCAATAAATCTACTTCCCTTCCTTTCTTCCCTATTCTCTTTCTCATTTAGGTAGAGCACATCTTCCACCCTTCTCAAGAAAAGGAAATCCCAGGACAAAAAAGGCAGGAAATCCACCTCTGGAGAGAGATGAGGAGGATCTGAAGGTGTTGCTGGAAGGAGTAGACGAATGATCTAATCTGTGCCCTGGGCAGAAAGGGCAGTCAGACCAGACTGGAGCTGGGCAGAAGGCCCCTCAAGTGATTTCATCAAGAAGGTGAAATTTACAGAACAGGCAATGTGTACAAAAGATGTGAGAGTAGATTCAAACTACTGGCAGAAGGCTTGGGTTTGAATTTGGAATAAGTACACCCAAACCAAACCAAACCAAAATCAATCGCTTCTAGCACCAGGGAGGACACAGAGCGGTGCAGGAAAGGACATTTCCTCTCTGTACCCTGTGTGGCTGAGCTGCCAGGGGCATTTACTTGGGTGTGATAAAATGCACGCTGGATATTGGTTGTGTTGCTTCAGATCACCCAGGACTCAGTTCCTGAGACGTATTCAAAAGTCTAAGAAGCATATTGGTGAGGAACACCTGTGAACAACAAAAGGGGAGAGGCCGGGTGCTGTGGCCCACTGTAATCCCAGCACTTTGGGAGGCCGAGGTGGGTGGATTGCCTGAGGCCAGGGGTTCAAAACCAGCCTGACCAACATGGTGAAACTCTGTCTCTACTAAAAATACAAAAAATTAGCCAGGCATGGTGGCACATGCCTGTAATCCCAGCTACTTGGGAGGCTGAGGCAGAATTGCTTGAACCCGGGAGGCAGAGGTTGCAGTGAGTTGAGATCGCGCCATTGCACTCCAGCCTGGACAACGAGAGCAAAACTCTATCTCAAAAAATAAAAATAAAAATAAATAAAAGGGGAGAAAGCAGGTCTTGGCAGGGAGGAGCATCTGACCATGATTCTAATCTCCCCAATCAGGAGCTCCAAAGCCAAGACTGCCCATTCTAGGAGTCCCATGCTAGACAAAGACAGCTCCAGGACCCCACTGTGCTTGGTCCCTGGCTGGGGGCTTCCCTGGGTAAGGAAGCAGTTATTTGGTGTATTTCTCCACTTGTGTTGCTAGAAAGGAATATCTGAGGCTGGGTAATTCATAAAGAAAAGAGGTTTATTTGGCTTCCGGTCCTGCAGACTGTACAAAAGCATAATACTGGCATCTTCTTCCAGTGAGGGCCTCAAGAAGCTTCCAATCATGGTGGAAGGCGAAATGGGAGAAGGCATGTCACATGGCAAGAGAGGGAGCAGGAGAGAGAGGTGGAGGTGCCAGCCTCTTTAAAACAACTGGGTTGGCTGAGCCCAGTGGCTCATGCCTGTAATCTCAACACTTTGGGAGGCTAAGTTATTTACTTCCAAGATACAATGGTGGTACAGGGATTGGGTAAACATTCCCATTCCAAAAGGGAGAAATTGGTCAAAAGAAAGGGGCAACAGGTCCCATGAAAGTCTGAAACCCAGCAGGGCAAACGGTAAACTTTAAAGCTCCAACATAATGCTTGAGTCTATGTCCTGCATGCAGAGCACACTGGTGCAAGGGGTGGGGCTTCCAAGGCCCTGGGCAGCTCCACCCCCGTGTCTTTGCAAGGTGCAGCCCCCATGGCTGCTCTCATGGGCTGGAGTTGAGTGCCTGTGGATTTTCCAGGCTCAGGGTGCAAGCTGCCTGTGGTCCTACCATTTTCAGGTCTGGAGGGTAATGACCCTTCCCCACAGCTCCACTAGACAATGCCCTGGTGAGGACTGTGTGGGGCCTCCATCCCCACATTTCCTCTCCACACTGCCCTATAGAGGTTCTCTGCGAGGGCTCCACCTCTGTGGTAGGCTTCTTTCTGGGCACCCAGGCTTTCTGATACATCTGAAATCCAGGCGGAGCTGCCACGCCTCCTTCGCTCTTGCACTCTGGGCACCTGAAGGCTTAACACCACGTGGAAGCTGCCAAGGCTTATGGCTTACACCCTCTGGGGCAACAGTCAGAGCTATACCCAGAGCCCCATGAACTGATGCTGGAGCTGGAGCAGTTGGGGTGTGGGGAGCATGTCCCAAGGCTGCACAGAGAAACAGGGCCCTGGGCCTGGCTCCCAAAACCAGTCTTGCCTCCTAGGCCTCTGATCCTGTGATGGGAAGGACTGTCCTGAAGACTTCTTTTTATTTTTTATTTTTATTATTTTTTTTGAGACAAGAGTCTCACTCTGTCGCCCAGGCTGGAGGGCAGTGGTGTGATCTCAGCCCACTGCAACCTCCTCCTCCTGGGTTCAAGTGATTCTCCTGCCTCAGCCTCCCGAGTAGCTGGGGTTATGGGTGGCTGCCACCATGTCCAGCTAATTTTTGTCTTGTTATTAGAGACAGGGTTTCACCATGTTGGCCGGGCTGGTCTCAAGCTCCTGACCTCAAGCGATATGCCTGCCTTGGCCTCCCAAAGTGCTGGGATTACAGGTGCACCTGGCCCTGAAGACTTCTGAAATGCCTTCGAGGCCATTTTCCCATAGTCTTGCCTATTAGCACCTGGCTCTCTTTTAGTCAAGCTAATTTCCCTAGAAAGTGCTTGTTCCACAGTCAATTAGTATTCCTCTCCTGTAAATGTTCTTTCCCTCTCTACCGTATAGGCAGGCTGCAAATTTTCCAAGTTTTATACTCTGCTTCCCTTTTAAATATGAATTCCAACTTTAAGTCATTTCTTTTCTCCCATATCTGATCACAAGTTTTAGAAGCAGCCAGGCCCCATCTTGAATGTTTTGCTGCTTAGAAATTTCTTCCACCAGGCTGGGCACAGTGGCTCATGCCTATAATCCCAAGAGTTTAGGAGTTCGGGACCAGCCTGGGCAACATGGCAAACCCCGTCTCTACCAAAAATACAAATAATTAGCCCGCCTGGTGTCATATGTCTGTGGTCCCAGCTACTCAGGAGGCTGAGGTAGGAGGACTACTTGAGCCTGGGAGGTGGAGCTTGCCATGAGCTGAGATCGTGCCACTGCACTCCAGCCTGGGTGACAGAGAGAGATTCCCTCTCAAAAATAAATAAATAAATAAATAAATAAATAAATAAGAAAAAGAATTTTTTTCCACCAGATACCCTAGGTCACCACTCTGAAGTACAACCTTCCACCAATCCCTTGGCGGTGGACCCAGTGCAACCAAGTTCTTTGCTACAGCATAGCAAGAGTGATCTTTGTTCCAGTTTCTAATGAAGTCCTCATGTCCATCTGAGACCTCATCAGCCTGGCCCTCACTGTCCATATTTCTGTCAGCATTTTGGTCACAACTAGTTAACAAGTCTCTAAAAAGTTCCAGACTTCCCCTCATCTTCCTGTCTTCTTCTGAGCCCTCCAAACTCTTCCAACCTCTAGCCATTACCCAGTTCCAAAGCCGCTTCCACATCTTCAGGTATGTTTATAGCAACACTTCACTCCTTGGTACCAATTCTGTCTTAGTCCATTTCTGTTGCTATAAAGGAATATCTGAAGCTGGGTAATTTATAAAGAAACAAGGTTTCGCCAGGCATGGTGGCTCATGCCTGTAATCCCAGCACTTTGGGAGGCTGAGGCAGGCGGATCACCTGAGGTCGGGAGTTCGAGACCAACCTGACCAATACGGAGAAACCCCATCTCGACAAAGAATACAAAATTAGCTGGACGTGGTGGCACATGCCTGTAATCCCAGCTACTCGGGAGGCTGAGGCAGGAGAATTGCTTGAACCCGGGAGGCGGAGGTTGCCGTGAGTCGAGATAATGCCATTGCACTCCAGCCTGGGCAACGAGAGCGAAATGCCATCAAGAGAAAGAGAGAAAGAGAGAAAGGAGAAAGAAAGAAAGAAAGAAAGAAAGAAAGAAAGAAAGAAAGAAAGAAAGAAAGAAAGAAAGAAAGAAAGAAAGAGAAAGAGAAAAAAAGAAAGAAGGAAAGAAAAAAGGAAAGGAAGAGGGAAGGAAGGAAAGAAGGAAGGAAGGAAGGGAGGGAGGGAGGGAGGGCGGAAAAGGAGATCGGGGTCCCACTATGTTGTCCGGGCTGGTCTCGAACTCCTGAACTCAAGCAATCCACCTGTCTTGGCCTCCCAAAGTGTTGGGATTACAGGTATGAGCCACCATGCCCAGCCTCCTTCTCTAATATTGGGGATCACATTTCAACATGAGATGTGGAGGGGACAAACATCGAAACTCTCTCACTTGGCCAGTGTATTCGTTTTCCGTGGCTGCTGCAACAAAGCAATACAAACAAGGTGGCTTACAACAAATTTATTCTCTTGGAGTTCTGGAGGCTGGAGATCCAAAATCAGGGTATCTGCAGGGCTGCATTCCCTCCAGAGGCTCTAGAAAAGGATCTTTTCCTGCCTCCTAGCATTCCTTGGCTTATGGCCGCATCGCTTCAATCTCTGCCTTAGTCTTCACGTGGGAAGCTGTGTGTCTCTGTGTCCTCCCCTGTTCTTTTTTTTTTTTTTTTTTGAGACAGGGCCTTGCTCTGTCATCCAGGCTGGAGTACAGTGGTGCAATCATAGATCAGCCTTGAACTCCTGGCCTCAAGTGATCCTCCTGCCTCAGTGGTCTCCCAAAGCATTAAGATTACAAGCTAAATCCAGAATGATTTCACCTTGAGATCTGTAACTAATTACATCTACAAAGACCCTGTTTCTAAATGAGGTCAAATCCTAAGAGTCAGGTCGCACATGAATTTTGACACTGTTCAACCTACTACATCCAGGGTCACACTGTAATCCACCTCCCTCTCTCATCCCATCCCGTCTTTTCCCCCTGGCCAGTGCCAATCTCTGGCCTCCGCTCTTTCCTCGGGGCACTCTCTTCCTTTCAACCCTCTACCCAGTCTGAGCCTGCTCACCCCTCCTGGTATCCTTCCCATGTCTCATGCTCTGCCTCTTCTCATTTGCAGTGGTGACCCCCCGATTCCCACTGACCCCCTGCATTGACCATAGTCAAATGGCCTACAGCCCCTGTCCCTACCTCCTTTTTTTTTTTTTTTTTTGAGACGGAGTCTCGCTCTGTTGCTCAGGCTGGAGTGCAGTGGCCAGATCTCAGCTCACTGCAACCTCCGCCTCCTGGGTTTACACCATTCTCCTGCCTCAGCCTCCCGAGTAGCTGGGACTACAGGCGCCCGCCACCACGCCCGGCTAGTTTTTTGTATTTTTTTAGTAGAGACGGGGTTTCACCGTGTTAGCCAGGATGGTCTCGATCTCCTGACCTTGTGATCCACCTGTCTCAGCCTCCCAAAGTCCTAGGATTATAGGCTTGAGCCACCGTGCCCAGCCCCTACCTCCTTTTCATATGCTTTCCTGAACACTGAGTCTGGAAATCTGAAATCATAGCCCCAGACTCTCTTGCAGCTCGGTTCTAGATGTGAACTTGGCTCTAACCATTAGATTCACTGACATGTGTGACCAGAATGCTTTCTGGTGGCAAAGTGTGGGAGAGGCTCCTCCCTGCTGCAAAGGCACATGTCCCTACAGCAGTGTCACTGGCTCCAGCTGCAGCTTTGTGAGTGGTGAGAGACAGGGTCTCACTCTGTTGCCCAGGCAGGCATGATCTCAGCTCACTGCAACCTCTGCCTCCCAGGTTCAAGCAATTCTCCTTCCTCAGTCTCCTGAGTAGCTGGGACTACAGACACCTGCCACCATGCTCCGCTAATTTTTGTATTTTTTGGTAGAGATGGGGTTTCACCGTGTCGGCCAGGCTGGTCTTGAACTCCTGACCTCAAGTGATCTGCCCATCTCGGCCTCCCAAAGTGCTGGCATTACAGGCGTTGAGCCACTGTGCCTGGCCAGCTTTTAAGAATAATGGTTGCACCTGGGCAGTGTGTGGCTCATGCCTGTAATCCCAGCACTTTGGGCAGCAGAGGCGGGAGGATCAGTTGAGGCCAAGAGTTCAAGATCAGCCTGGACAATATAGTGAAGCCCCACGTCTCTACAAAAAAATTAAAAATTAGCCAGGCATGGTGGCACACACCGGCAGTCCCAGCTACTGGGGAGGCTGAGGCAGGGTGATCACTTAAGCCCAGAAGTTTAAGACTGCAGTGAGCTGTGATTGATTGCCCACACTGCACTCCAGCCTGGGTGACAGAGCAAGACCCTGTCTCCATAAATAAATAAATATATAAATAAATAAATGAATGTAGCACAATGACTTTTTAGATACAACACCAAAGGCACAATCTGTGAAAGAATTAATAAGTTGGACCTCATTAAAATTAAAAACTTCTGCTCTGCTCTACAAAAGACTGTCAAGAGAATGAAAAGCCAAGCCAGAAACTGAGTGAAAATATTTGCAACAGACATATCTGATAAAGGTCTTTTATCCAAAATTTACGAAGAACTCTTAAAACTCAACAGTAAGAAAATGAACAATCCAGCTAAAAAAATGGAGATGGATGTGGTGGCGTACTTCTGTAGTCCCAGATACTAAGGAGGGTGGGGCAGGAGGATTGCTTGATCCCAGGAGTTCAAGTTCAGCCTGGGCAACATAGCAAGACCTCATCTCTAAAAAACAAAACAAAATACAAGATCTAAACAGACACCTCACCAAAGATACACAGATGGCAAAAAAGCATATGAAAAGAGGTTCAACATTATATATCATAAGCTTAATGCAATTTTTTTTTTTTTTTGAGACAGAGTCTCACTCTGTTGCCCAGGCTGGAGTGCAGTGGCCAGATCTCAGCTCACTGCAAGCTCCGCCTCCCGGGTTTATGCCATTCTCCTGCCTCAGCCTCCCGAGTAGCTGGGACTACAGGCGTCCGCCACCTCGCCCGGCTAGTTTTTTTGTATTTTTTAGTAGAGATAGGGTTTCACCAGGTTAGCCAGGATGGTCTCGATCTCCTGACCTCGTGATCCACCCATTTTGGCCTCCCAAAGTGCTGGGATTACAGGCTTGAGCCACCGCGCCCGGCCTGCTTAATGCAAATTAACACAACAGTGAGAGCATCTACACACCTATCAGAATGGCCAAAATCCAGAATGCTGACAACATCAAATGCTGATGAGGTTGTGGAGCCACAGGAATTCTCACTTATGCTGGTGGGAATGCAAAATGATACAGCCACTTTGGAACACAGTCTGGCAGTGTTATGGACTGGATGCTTTTGTTCTCTCAAAGATCGTATGCTGAAGCCCCAGCCCACTTTGTGACTATTTATTTGAAGACAGGGCCTTTATGGAGGTGATTAAGGCTAAATGAGATCATAGGGATGGGGCCCCAATCCAATAGGATGAGTGTCTTTATAAGAAGAGACATGAGAGCAAGCTCTGGGCTATCTGCCTCTCTATCTTCCCCACCCCACCTTGTGAGGACACAGCAAGAAGGCAGCCATCTCTAAGCCCAGAGAAGAGCTGCGGGATTAAACTTACCTTGCCCACACCTTGATCTTGGACTTCCAGCCTCTGGAACTGTGAGAAATTAATTTCCATTGTTTAAGCCACAAAGCTTGTGGTATTTTGTTATGGCGGCCCGAGCTAAGACACGCAATTTTCTTACAAACAAAACAGATTCTTACCATGTGATCCAGTAATCATGCCCCTCCGTATTTACCCAAATGAGTTGAAAACATATATCTACAAAAAATCCAGCACACAGATGTTTATAGCAGCTTTTTTCATAGTTGCCAAAATTTAGAAGCAACCAAGATGTCCTTCAGTAGGTGAATGGATAAATAAACTGTAGCACACCCAGACAATGAAATATTATTCAGTGCTAAAAAGAAATGAGCTACTAAGCCACGAAAAGACATGGAGGAACCTTAAATGAATATTACTAAGTGAAAGAAGTCAATCTGAAAATGCCACATACTGTATGATTCTAAATATGTGACATTCTGGAAAAAGCAAAACTATGGAAACAGTAAAAAGGTCAGGGTGTGTGGCTGGGGCGCGGTGGCTCATGCCCATAATCCCAGAACTTTGGGAGGCCAAGGTGGGCGGATCATGAGGTCAGAAGTTCAAGATCAGCCTGACCAATATGGTGAAACTCCATCTCTACTAAAAATACAAAAATTAGCCAGGCGTGGTGGTGCGTGCCTGGCTACTCGGGAGACTGGGGCAGGAGAATCACTTGAACCTGGGAGGCAGAGGCTTCAGTGAGCCAAGATCGTGCCACTGCACTCCAGCCTGGGCGACAGAGCAAGACTCTGTCTCCAAAAAAAAAAAAAAAAAAGGTCACGGTTTGTGGGGAGGATGAATAGGCAGAGCACAGGCAACTTGCAGGGCCGTGAAACAAGTCAGTATGACCCATGGCATTATAACTACAGATAACAACAGCAAGAGGGACCCTAACCTAAGCCACAGATTTCCAGTGATAATGACGTGTCGATGTAGGTTCATGGATTGAAACAAATGTACCATCTGGTGGGGGAGTGCTGACAATGGGGGTGGGGAGCTGTGCACATGTAGGGGCAGCAGGGACATGGGAAATCTCTGCAACTTCCATTCAGTTTGGCTGTGAATCTAAAACTGCTCCAACAAGAAAGAAAGTCTATTAAAAAATACATACATACATAAAGAGCGAAAGTTGATTTCTTGCTCATGCTACGTCTGACCAGGGGAGCAGGAAGACACTACGTGGTAGAGCCGTGATGGAGCCAGTCTGGGTCCAGGCTCACCGAGATTCTGTTCTGATGGGGTCTCACTAGCTCAGGGAAAAGGGAAAGGTGAAGAATTGCACACCGACTCCCGAAGCTGCTTCCGGAAGTGACATCCTCACTTCTGCTCACCTTTCATTGGCCAAAGCAAGTTACAGATAGCCTTGACCTTGAAGCACATGAGGAAGTGCCCTTCACCTTGGCTGGTGCCAGGAATGAGAACTGGGGCTCTCATGCCCTCCACAGACAACCACATTCTGCTAAAAACACTCAGCATGGTGTGCACCAAGCCCTGCCTCACACACATGTGCATGTGCACACACACACACACACGAACTCAGGCACACACCCCTCCTGGTCAAGCCCCTCATGCTTTTGCCTGGTCCTTTCTCAGCAGCTGAGAACAGGGCCCTTCGTTTTGGATGGGAAGCATTTCCAGATCAGTTGATCAAATACTTACTGAGAAACTACCGGCTGGGCACGGTGGCTCACGCCTGTAATCCCAGCACTTTGGGAGGCTGAGGCGGGTGGATCACCTGAGGTCAGGAGTTCAAGACCAGCCTGGCCAACATGGTGAAACCCCATCTCTACTAAAAATACAATCATTTACTGGGCATGATGGCACGCACCTATAATCCCAGCTACTCGGGAGGCTGAGGCAGGAGAATCACTTGAACCCAGGAGGTGGAGGTTGCAGCGAACTGAGATTGTGCCATTGCACTCCAGCCTGGGCTACAAGAGCGAAACTCCATCCCATAAACGAAACAAAAACAAAAAAAAAAGAAAAGAAACTACTACATTCACGGCAAAGACAGATTAAGGACAAGGCAGTTGAAAATGAAATGACAGGACCTAGAGAAGAGTGTGTTTCTCAGAACTGCTCTCACGAACTCTCCAGGAGGTGGGAGGGTCACTCAGCCCCAAAATTGTGGGGTGTTATGTGTTGGTGTGTGGCCAGGTATATTGATGTATAATTTACATACAATTAAACTCATCAATTTTTAGCGTTCAATTCTATGGATTTTGGCAAATGTGTCGAATCACATAACCGTCTCAAGCCCCCTTGTGGTCAGGTCAGCCTTTTCCCCATCCCCAGTTCCTGGCAACCACTGATTAGTTTTCTGTTCCTATCATTTTGTCACTCCCAGAATGTCACATAATAGAATCCTACAGCCTACAGCCTTTTGAGGCTGGCTACTTTTGCTCAGCATAATGCACTTAAGATTCACTGATATTTTTGCACGTACCAGTAGCTTGTTCCTTTCTTTTTTTCTTTTTTCTTTTTTTTTTTTTGAGGTGGAGTTTCACTGTTGTTGCCTAGGCTGGAGTGCAATGGTGTGATCCCGGCTCACTGCAACCTCCGCCTCCCAGATTCAAGCGATTCTCCTGCCTCAGTCTCCCAAGCACCTGGGATTACAGGCATGCACCGCCACGCCTGGCTAATTTTGTATTATTTAGTAGAGACAGGGTTTCTCCATGTTGCTCAGGCTGATCTCAAACTCCTGATCTCAGTGATCTACCCGCCTCAGCCTCCCAAACTGCTGAGATTACAGGAGTGAGTCACCGTGCCTGGTCACTTGTTCCTTTTTATTGCCAAATACTATTTCCGTGTCTAGACATACCACATGTTGCCTCTCCATTCATCAGTGGATGAACAATGGGCTGTTTTCACCAGTGCACTTGCCTTGGAATCCACAAACTGCAAACGGCGGTAGCCTCGCCCGTCCCACCTGCACGGCTGCAGTGCACAGCCTGCTCACTGGGCCACACACGCATGAACCTCCACCTGCCTCAGGGCCTCTGCACTTGCTGTTGTGATGCTTGCCATGCTCTTCCCATGACTCTGGCCTCCCTCCTCCAAGCCTCTGCTCATCGTTCACCTCTCTGACCACCCTGTCCTCAGTTTCCACCCCATCACTCTCTATGCCTTCCTCCTGCTCTTCCTCCTCCCAGTACCCACTGGAGTTTCTGGTTTTGTTTGCTTGTTTGTGTATTGACAGTCTCCCACCAGAATGGAGACCCTCAGTGGAGGAATTCTCTGTTCATGGCTGTATCCCTAGGGTCTGACACAGAGTGGAGTCTAAATATGAGTTGAGTGAGCAGCTGTTGGTACAGGATCACAGGAGGAGTAAATGAAATAGCGAGTGTGACTGCCCTTTGCAACCTGCTGTGCTTATTGAGGAGGAAACAGGCTGAGAAAGGTGCAGTGACCAACCCAGGGCCACCGGGTCAGAATGATAGATACCCAGGCCCACACCCCTCCCTGGGTCACCCTCCTGTCCACCCTGCCTCAGGCCAGCGTTACCGAGGCACATTACACACACACACAGCCCACAGACACCCAGACCACACACACAGCTCAACACCACACACAGACAAACGCCCTCAACGCAGACACGCCCAGCCTTGCACACGCAGGAAGTCCACAGACAAACACCAGCACACCGCCTTGAACATGCAGGAATAGTGTTCGCACACCCATCCCCCTACACAAACACACAGGCCACACCCATACACCAAAACACTCCCCTAGCGTCAGACCCTGGTGACTGACGGCCCAGGATTCCAGTGGGCTTGCGTCGCCATAACAACAGATGGCTCCGAGTCTTGGGCTGTGAGTGTGGTGAGGCTGTGAGTCACAGCTGCAGCAGACGCTCCACAGAGCAGGAGCAGCCTGGCCCAGTGCGGAGGACCCCCCAGTGCCAACCTCTCATGGACGCAGAGCGGACCTGCTCAGATGGGTGTGCAGTGTCCACTAGCGTTACCCACGGGAGGGATGTGGCCCTCGGGTGTCTCCTGTGTGCCACACACTGGCGTGCGCCCAGAGCTTCATACACATTTTCTTGCTTAATCCTAATGGCGTCCTCACCAGATCAATGTTGCCAGGGAGACCATTTTACAGATGGTGAAATTGAGGCTCAGTTAGGGAAAGCCCCTTGCCTCACTCGGGTCACACAGTGAGTCACCAGGCCTGAAATTTGAATTCAGGTCTACTGAACCATGAAGGGTCCTCTTTCCACTGCCCTGCATCCAATTCAGAGGAGCTCCCAGCTGTGCACACCATTTCCAGACAAGAGCAATCGAGTATCAGCTCTCACTTGCACCAGAGTTGGTTCTGCCCTTGTGGAGCTCCCTTGGTAGGTAGTGAGATCCCCATCATGAGCAGCATTCAAGCAGAGACTGTCATAGCTGCTATGGAGAAGCAGCTATGCTTCAGGGGACAAGGGGTTGGACCAGATGGCCCGGCTTTGAGTTGTAAATAACAAAAAATTATTGGCAAACAAAACAGGAATATAACAGCTTCAGGAACATCTGGATCCAACTTGCAGATGTCATCAGGAATCTTCTTCTGGATTTCCCCTTCCTTGGGGTTCACTTTCTTCTCAGAATAACCCTCCCTAGCCTAGGGTACACCTCACAGCTGCAGGCTTACATCAGTCATGGCCCCCAAAAGCAAGCTTAATAGATGTTTGTCAGATGAATGCTAGACGCATGATAAGGTTGCGGGTCTAAGTCTAAGTAAATCTCAACTTGACCTCTGGGAGTCACTCTGAGGAGGCGCAGTGCTCATTCCTGTGTGCCAAATCCCATCATCTCTCAAAGGTCGTATGATTGAGTTAGGCTGTACTGTGCACTTTACAAACACGGACTCATGGAAATCCCAGGCAGCCCTATGTGGTGGTCACAATCTCCATCTCATGGACGGGGACACGGGGTCCCAAAGAGGCAAAGTGTGGTGCCCGAGGTAGGGCTGGAGCCACACAGCGCCTTACCAGGCTGAGCTCAGGAGGCTGCACCTCCTCTGAACGAGGGCAGGACTGTTCTTCACAAGCAGCTTTCCTCCAAGGAGGCAGAGGACGGCACCGGTGTGTTCACTCGGCAGCCAGCATTGGCAAGCACCCACTCTACCCGGCGGCCCTGGGTGCCACTGCCCATGGAGCTCGGAGGTGCCAACTGCTGCGAGTGACCTTGGATAAGTCATTTTGTGCTTGATCCTTTCACCCCCATCTGTAAATGGGCAGGTCACCCCATTCAGAGGGGCGGCACTTGTGTCAGTTGTTGAATGCTTCTGGCAGTACAGCCCAACAGAACTTCCTATACCAGGTCCCACAGGGTGGTCACACACCGCTCCTGAACACCAGAAAGTGGCTAGTGTCATAATAACAATTTTAAAGGCTGGGCACAGTGGCTCACGCCTGTAATCCCAGCACTTTGGGAGGCCGAGGCGGGCGGATCACGAGTTCAGGAGTTCGAGACCAGTCTGGCCAACATAGTGAAACCCCGTCTCTACTAAAAATACAAAAATTACCCGGGTGTGGTGGCATGTGCCTGTAGTCCCTAGGGAGGCTGAAGCGGGAGAGTCGCTTGAACCCAGGAGGTGGAGGTTGCAGTGAGCTGAGACCACGCCATTTGCACTCCAGCCTGGGTGACAGAGTGAGACTGTCTAAAAAAAAAGAAATACACACACACACACACACACACGCAATTTTAAGTTTTATTTCTTTTAAATTGATTGAAATGTACCTAGCCACACGTAGCTAATGACAACCATATTGAGCAGCAAAGCTCCAGGGTTCTAGACAAACAGCAGATATTAATTTTGGTTTTGTCTGTGTTTTACTAACCCCACCCCCATGCTCCAATTCCATGCAGGCAGCCTGGCCCCTAGCGTGTCTCAGAGAACTTTCCTGGCCTCCTTTGCCAGAGCTGGTAGCCAGACTCAGCACGGCCTTGGGACCTTTGTGTGGCTTTGGAGAAGAAAGAAGGTCCCGATAATGGCTGAGATACAATTGCCCACCAGCCAGCAGGATAGGGGCTTAGAATAGGATGTAAGTTGATTTAAAGGAAAAAAAGGGGCCGGGCATGGTGGCTCATGCCTGTAATCCCAGAACTTTGGGAGGCCGAGGCGGGCAGATCACTTGAGGTCAGGAGTTCGAGGCCAGCTTGGCCAACATGCTAAAACCCCATCTCTACCAAAAATACAAAATAATTAGCCGGGAATGGTGGCAGGTGCCTGTAATCCCAGCTACTTGGGAGGCTGAGGCAGGGGAATCGTTTGAACCCGGGAGGCAGAGGTTGTAGTGAGCCGAGATCACACCACTGAACTCCAGCCTGGGTGACAGAGTAAGATCCATCTCAAAAAAAAAAAAAAAAGAAAAAGAAAGAAAAAAGGAAGCTGGCTGTTTCTGGCACACCTGGGTTTTCCACTGGGTCTATACCAGGTGCACAAGTGCCTACTCCTCACCTCTATGCCCACACAGCCCACCACATGGACATGCACCAAGCGTGCCCCCCAGCTGTGTGTGGACACAGGCAGCCACCACATGCCCTGTGGCTTACTCCTCCCAAGCTCCTGGGCCTGGGCTGAGGGTCCAGCAGGTTCACAGAACACCCACGTGGTCTGGGCTTCCAGAGCCTCGCCATCCTCCTTCCCCTCTACCTGCCCAGCATCCCCGGGCCCCTGCTGGCTTGCAGGAGTAAATAGCCACCTGCACACTCTACCCACTCACACCCAGCTCTGGATGGACATGGGGGAGGGCAGGGTCTGGGCAGTAGCCAGGAAATCCTAAGCTGTGAGTGTTAGCTCCCTGTGGCTGCTGTAACGAGTTACTACACATGTGGGGGCTTAGAACAGCAGAAATGATTCTCTCGCAGCTCTGGAGACTGGGTGTCCAAAATCAGTATCACCTGTCTCAAATCATGGCATCGGCAGGGCTGTGCCCCCTCGGAGGCGCCAGGGGAGAACCCGTGCAGGGCCCCTTGCAGCTTCTGCCAGCTTCCCTGGTGCTCCCTGGCTGTGTTTGCGTCACCCCGGTCTCTGCCTTGGTGGCCGCACAGTCTCCTACTCCGTGTGTGTGTCGAGTCTCCCTCGGCCTCTCTCTGGTGTGGACACTTGGGACAGCATTTAGGGAACCCCTGGATAGCCCAGGTCCTTATCTCAAGACCTTTAACTTTGCACATCTGCAGGAGCCCATTTTTTGGCTGTAAAGGGGACACCCACACCTTCCAGGGATGAGGACCCGGATATCTTTAGGGGCCATTTTTCAGCCTACCATGGTGAGCCACAGACACTCCGTGCCCAGCTCCCAAAGTTAGCTCTGGCTTTGGTGGCCATGTAGGGTGACAGACCTCAGAGACCCCATCAGCGCTGACACCATGGGCCCCAAGAGCCTGTGGCCATGGCTGGTGGGAACTCCCCGGAACCGTGGGGCTCTCAGAGAAGTAGAGTGAGGAGCACGGAGAGACAGACGGGCGGGTCCTGGGAGCAGGAAGGCATGAACTCAGGGGAGGCACACCGTGGCCTCCAACCTGGGCCTCCACAGCATCTCACTTCGTCTTCCCACAGCCCTTGACAGATTGGGAAACCAAGACTCACAGAAGCAACAGCTAAGTCCTCTGTGCAGCTTACCTCTGAACAGCCCCACAGAGAAGCTGTCAGCAGCTCCAAGTTACAGGGGGAGGAAGTGCCTGCTCAGAGGTGAAGTGACTTGCCCAAGGTCACACAGCAACAGGCGGCAGGGCAGAAGCGTGAGCCCTCTGGCTGACTCAAGCACCCACCTTCTTGGTGCCTCACCAGGTTCCCAGAAGCTGGAGGGTGAGCTTGTCTTGGAGAATGACCAGGATTTGGGGAAGTGGAGAAGGAGGGTCAATGGGATCAATGGTCAAAATGGATGAATGGGAATTTTTTCTGGCTTTGGAGGCAGGTGACCTCAGGGTGGGGGTCAGTGTCTCTGCTATTGGGCAGGTTCCTCCTCTCAGGGGCCCTGAACATCCATCCCAGCAAAAGGTGGGAGTCTGAGGAAGGTTATGTCTAAAGGGTTGTGTTCACCCCACAGATATCTCTCAGGGGCCTGCCATGGCCCCTCCCTCCCTCCCTTGGTTTTTTTCTCCCTTTTGTCTGCTGCCCTATCCCACAGGCCCTGGAGGGCGGCAGGAAGGAGAGGGGCAGGGGACGTGGCATGGCTGAGCATGCCGTCATTTCTAGGGACTCGGGAGAGCAGGAAGAGCTGAGTGCCCCCCAGGAGCAAGCCAGACAGGGGCCATTCTCGCCTCCAGCGGTGGCTGAGAGCTGGCCCCATCAGGAACGGGGTAAGGCTCCGACCAGCAGCCCTGAGACCCCAGCCTGGCCCTCTAGGGGTGCACACAGAGCTGCACACACCCCACCCATGTGTGCAGACAGATGCACACCCTCTCCCTCCCTCCATACACCCGGGCCTCTAACAACAGTTAGATGCCACAGAGAGCCTGGGCACGCCGACTGCTGCTCAGACAACACGCTGCTGTTGCTCAGGTGGAAAACTCTGGAGTGTCCTTGGCTCCTCTCCTCACCCCATGCCAGAAATTCTTGGCTATTTTACCTTCAAGATATATTTGTAATTGGAATCTTTTCACAGCCCCACCCTGGCCAGGGCCCCCTGGATTCCCAGGCCTCCTGCTCCTGCCCTGGCCCCTCTTAGCAGCCGGGGTACACTGTGGGGACCTAGGGGAGATCCCAGCTCTCCCTGAAGGCCCCTGTCACTCAGGGTCTGAGTCAGAGGCCCCACCGTGCATTGTGGCCACCCAAGCTGGTCCTGACCCTCTCTGTCCTTGCCTCCTGCCCTCTGCCCCCATGCATTGCTCTCCAGCCCCACAGGCCTCCCCACTGCTCCTGGCACACTCCTGCCTCAGTACCTTTACACCTGTACTGTCTCCTCTTCCCGGCTCCCCACACATCTGTCCCCTGCCTCCCTCAGGTCTCTGCTCTAAGACCACCTTGTCTCACCTAACTAACAAGCTGCTTCCCCCTCCCACCCCCTCCCGCACCCCCCGGGACACTCATCATCCATAGCCCCCATATTTACTTTTCTATTTTGTCTGTCTCTCTCCTGCCCCAAATACCCACTAGAACGTTGGCTCCACGAGGACATGGATTTGTGTCTGCTTCGGTCACCATTGCACCCCTATCCAGCCCAGCATCCGGGGCATCACAGACTCTAACACCTGTGGTGGGAAGGAGTGCAGACACAGAGACAGGCAGGGGCAGGTGACCTGTACACGCTCAAGGCCTGGTGGGGCACTGGCACAGCTGCACATGCCCACACCTGCACACACACACACACACACACACACACACACACGGGCCCTGAGCTGAAGCTGCCCTTGGCTCAGTGGGGCCTTGGACGACAGCCTGGCCCTGGCTCTTAGGCAGCTGGAGTCTTTGTCCTCACCCGAGACTGCCAGCCCACCCCAGCTGTGACTGCTGATGCCCCAGATGGGCCTGCACTTCTCCTGAAAAGAAAGGACCAGCTTCCTGCAGCCAGAACTCCAGTGCAGACCAGAGACTAGCCACAGCATCTGAGCTCCTCTCTCCCTCCCGCCTCTGCATCCCTGACTCATCCCCTGCCCCAGAGAGGCAGCCTGGGCCCAACTTCCCCACTGAGCAGAAGGGAAGACTGAGGCAGGAGGCTGAGCCAGCCAGCTGCCCCCTTAAAGCAGAAGCAGACAGACGTGGCTCCCAGCCCAGCCCCTCCCTGGCTCAGGCGGTCACCTCCCAGTCTGACCCCAGTCTGTGGGAGCTCCCTGGGCACCCTTGAGCCATGCGTGTGCAGCCACTATGCACACTCCTGCCAGCCGGCCCCTCCAGCCCAGCTTATCACCAATGACTTTCCTGACAGAGATCGATAGAAAACCTTTTATCTCCTTCCCCGTGGCGGCTCAGACTCAGGCCTCAGAGCAGAGCTGGCTCCTGTTACTATGGTGACCCTCATGGACCTCACTGACTCCCTCCCATTCACCCCCACCCCCACGCCCTCCACCCTCCCTCACCTTCCCCCACTCCCTCCTCCCTCCATCCTCCCTCCCCCTCCTCCACTCCCACTCCCTCCCCATCCCATCCTCCCTTCCCCACTCCCTACCCCAACCTGTTTCCTACTCCCTCCCCACCCCCATCCCACAGCCTGAGATCAACACTGGCTCCCCACCCCTGCTGCCTGGAGAGGGGACAGGGCCTGCACACTTCCCAGCTGCTCATGGCTGACAGGGAGGGGCCTGGGGGGGTCCTTGCCCCCATCCAAGCCCCATCTGCTCCTGGTCTTGACCTTGCCAGTCCCCCACTTTCATGCCAAACTACAGCTCCAGTGCCCTATTGAGGCCTCCCCCCTGCCCACACCATCCTCAGCATTCTGTAACTGGTCACTTGTATTAGCGAGCTGTTTCCCTCTCTGTACAGACAGATGGCATCCCGCCATACAGGGCTGCTGGGAGCTGTGAGCATTACATAAGCACAAACCTATGTTGAGTTTGGCCTATGGCTGATGCTCAAGATATACTAACCATTGTTAATAAGCCTCAATTTGTTCATCCATTAAATGGGTATACAAGGGATTATCGTTGTAAAGATTAAATGAGAGACAGACACAAATAGCTTGGCTTACTGCCTGGCACATTCTAAACACTACATTCATGAAGGGACCATCATTCAGCCCCTAATAAGCCACAGCCTCCCTCCCTCCTTCGTTCTTTGAGGGTGTTTAGGTGTGGGGAGGAGGTGGGAGGAACAGGTGCTTCCCCGCCCTCCATGGAGGCTCCATAGGCTTGGCCTCCAGCATGCAGACCAAGGAGAACGATGCCTCATCAGGGTCCAAGTAACCTGTGCCCTCTCTCTGCCCACAAGGCTATATTGGTTGTGCCTCACTTTGGCAGAGGCCAGATTTTCCTCCCATGCTACCCTTGCCTTCCTGCCTGGAGGCTGGGGCTGCTCTCTTCCTTCTGCCTGGAATGCCTTGCCCCACAGCCAGCCCCACAGTCAGGGAACCGCCTTCAAGGGAAGTGCTATGGCACCGAGATCTGGATCCAGACCCCCTGGGTCCACATCACAGCTGTGCCACTGCTACCCTCTGAGGCAGCTGCACAGAGACCTCCCAGGACCCCACGCCCTCATCCCCAGAACTTACCAGTGCTCCCTCGGGTGGCAAAAGGATCTTTGCAGACATAATTAGATTACAGATCTTGAGATTGTTGCAGGCTATCTGGATGAGCCCCATGTGTAGTCACAAGTGTTCTTGTATATAAGAAAGAGGCAGAGGGAGCTTCGACTGAGAGGAGGAGCTGTGCTGATAGAAGCAGAGGTTGCCGTGATATGAGGACGGGAGCAAGGATTCTCCCCCAGAGCCTCAAGGAAGAGCCAGCCCTGCCCACACCTTGACTTTGGACTTCCGGCCTGCAGAACTGTAAGAGAATAGATGTGCATCGTTTTAAGCCACTGGGTTTGTGGTCATTTATTCCAGCAGCCGCAGGAAGCACACACACACACACACACACACACGCTGCCTCACCTCCTCATCTGTAAAATGGGGCTGGTTCAGGACCTCCCCCCTGGGTTCTTGGGAAGCGTAAGAGAGCTGGAAGGAGCAAAAAGCTTAGAAAAGTCAGGGATATTACTTTTCGAATTGTTATGCAACAGCGATTTGTCAAGCCTTGAGGAAGATAGCATTCCTCCCACCTTCAAGAAACTCGCCACCTGGAGCAAGGGAGACTCGCGAAGAATCATGGTCCCAGAGGCTGTTAGAGACTTGTAGAGTAGGCCTGGGCACACTGCCCAGGGAGCAGGGGCCTGATTTCACCTGCGGGGGCCTGGGAGGGCATCCTGGAGGAGCCCACTCTTGAGCTAAGCCTGGAAGGATGTGGAGGGAGGAGCCAGACAGAGCAAGAGGGCAAGGGCATCTTGGGCAGAGGGAACAGCACGTGTGGCTGCTCAGAGGAGTAAGGGAAGAGGAAGTTGAGGAACCTGCAGGTCAGTCTGCAGGGATGGGGCCTTGGGGGCATCACGGTGGTGGGCGCAAGCCAGGGAGTCACATACTGGAAAGGAACAATTGCTTGGGCCACCGTGAGGAGGGTGAATGGGGGGTTGAGACCGAAGGCAAGGAAACCAGTTGCAGAGATTGTGGTCTGGGAGGTAGTGAAGGGTAAAATCAGTGGAATTTCAGGACAACCTGGAGAAGGTGGGTGAGCAGAGGCAGTGGAGGGTTGGCAACTTCCTGCCAAGGGGAGGGGACGGGGGTGGAGCAATTCCCGAGATGGCAATGACAGCGATAATGACAACTAGTGCTAAAATTAGTGCTTACTATATGCCAGGGAATGTGCAAAGTGCTTGATATGCCTTATCTCAGTCTCAATCCTGGAATTGTGATTATCAGCAGGGAATAGAGCCCAGAGATGGAATCCAGAGCTGGGAACAGGGAGGTGCGGGAGGCTGGGTGGCGGAGGTGGGGAGGGGAGGTGACGAAATGGCTTTTATATAAACAAGATGAAAAACTGTTCAGGGACCGCTCTTGTCATACTTTTCTATTATTAAAAAAGAAAGAAAACACATGTTTTATTAGTAGCTAAGCACTTTTATTTCCACCACTGGCAATAACAAAAAATCTGTAGGGCCTGAAAGCATGGCAATTCTAACCCCTCTATTTAAAAAAGACCTCTGAAGTACATATCCCTTAGGACTATGCATGGGTAGTCAAAGCTTAATGACCAGCGGGGGGACATGAGGGTGGAGGTGTCTGTGATCAGAAGCTCGGCTGTCCTGGTGGTTTTATTTCTTGAGCTGACAGTGGTGAAATCAGTGGTGATCAGTGAATTAGTTTCTATACCTTCTTGAATATCTTAAATATTTTATAATTAAAGATTGGGTGTGACGGATATTCTCCGGCTCTACATGAAAGCTGGTTGGAGGTACTAAGTCACACTCACAAATTACAGGATCTCTGTCCCCCTAGTTAGCCTGAGTTCCTTTCACCACATCCTGGCTCTGTTTGCATACCCCCAGAGACGGGAAGCTTCCTCCCTCTCTTGAAGTTGCCTGGGGCCCTCTTTGAACAGCTCTAATTGTGGGAAAGTTCCTTATAAAGAGCCAGAAGCCTGCTCCAGTCCCTCTGCCCACTGGAACCACACAGTCTGTGTGTGATCACACAAGGCCCAGGCTGCCCTTTAGATCTTTGAAGGCAGTGCTCATTCTCTTCTCTCCATTCCAAATTTTTCGTCTCTGGGTAAAGTCTCAGTTCTCTTTTCAGGCAAGTGACAGAAAACCAGCTCAAACTGGTTTATGATAAAAGGTGAATGCATGGCTCAAGTGACTTAAAGTCCTGGGGTTTCTGAGCTTCAGGCACAGCTGAATCCAGGTGCCCAGAGGGTGTCTCCATGTCTCTCAACTCCTCATTCTTCCCCACTGGCTCTGTTTTCAGACCCACAGTCGACCAGCTCAATTACCCCTGGAGGCTCCAGCAAAGCTCAGTTCTTCCAGCAAAATTCCTGGAGGGCTTAGGTCATTCGAACCATCCCTGAACCAATCCCTGTGGCCAGGCAAATGGGGCAGTGTGGTCAAACCTGAGTCATGTGACAATCTCTGCATCCTAGAGGTAGGGACAGCCCAGCCTGAACCACATGGGCCAAAAGTGGGAAAGAATGGTCCCCACAGGAAAATCGATTGTAATTACCACCAAAAGACTAGATGTATTAGGTAGGACGTAGGTTTTATAACAGAGATCCACAATAACACCGGCTTAAACAAGATGGAATTTTATCCCTCCCTAACTCCAGATGCCAGAGATCTTGGGCTGATACGGTTAACTGTATGGTTGGGGTGCCCCATAGCTGAGCATTCATTATCCGAGTTGGAAGTAAGAGTTGTTAAAACATGAATATATTTACTACTGTCCTGGCCACTTACTTCATTCCCACTCAAGCATCTCACCCTACCTAGCACCAGCATCTGTCCGCCCCTCCCATCTGCATCTCTTCTGTCTGTCAGGTCTACTTATGCAAGCTGGCAGCAAAGGAAATCTTCCAAGTTGTAGAATTTCATGAAGTTGATGAGAGTTATGTTGGAGAGCTCCTGGGTCCTGCACACAGTGCCTGACAAACCAAGGATCTGTCTATCTGGCTGGGTCAGCCCTGTCTAAATAATGAAAACCCCCAATGTGAAGAAAGATGAACCTGTGCTTTGGAAGAAAATGATCTGAATGTCATAGAACTGAGAGTGGCCCAAAGAACTCAGGGGGATGTGATGAAACATTTTGGTTGTTAGGACCCAGAAGGTTCTAGTAAGGACCATCAGGCAATTTTGTGGGAAAAACTATGCCTACTCAAATGAACTTTTTGTACTCTAATTGTCTTACTTCATTTTCTGCTGCTATAGCAGAATACCACTCTGGGTAATTTGTAAACAATAGAAATTTATTTGACTCATAATTCTGAAGACTGGGAAGTCCAAGAGTATGGCACCAGCATCTGGTGGGGGCCTTCATGCTGTATCATCCCATGGTGGAAGGCAGAAGGGCAAGACAGCACTAGAAAGTGAGCAAGAGAGAGCTGAACTCACTTTTACAATAAATCCAGCATCTTGATAATGAGCTCACTCCTTCAATAAAGAGATTAATCCATTCACGAGGGTTTTGCCCTTATGACCTAATCACTTCTTTTTTTTTTTTTTTTTTTTTTTTGAGACGGAGTCTTGCTCTGTCGCTCAGGCTGGAGTGCAGTGGCCGGATCTCGGCTCACTGCAAGCTCCGCCTCCCGGGTTTACGCCATTCTCCTGCCTCAACCTCCCGAGTATCTGGGACTACAGGAGCCCGCCACCTCGCCTGGCTAGTTTTTTGTGTTTTTTTGTATTTTTAGTCGAGACGGTGCTTCACCGTTTAGCCAGGATGGTCTCGATCTCCTGACCTCGTGATCCACCCATTTTGGCCTCCCAAAGTGCTGGGATTACAGGCTTGAGCCACCACACCCGGCCCTAATCACTTCTTAATAGTCCCACCTCTTAATACATTCACAATGGCAATTAAATTTCATCATAAGTCAGCTGGGCATGGTGGCTCATCACTGTAATCCCAGCACTTTGGGAGGCCGAGGCAGGTGGATCACTTGAGGTCAGGAGTTCAAGACCATCGTGGCCAAGATGGTGAAACCTTGTCTCTACTAAAAATACAAAAATTAGCCGGGTGTAGTGGTGGGCACCTGTAATCCCAGCTACTCAAGAGGCTGAGGCAGGAGAATTGCTTTAACCTGGGAAGCAGGAGTTGCAATGAGCCGAGATCGTGCCATTGTACTCCAGCCTGGGTGACAAGAACAAAACTATCTAAAAAAAAAAAAAAAATTAAATAAATAGGCCGGGCGCGGTGGCTCAAGCCTGTAATCCCAGCACTTTGGGAGGCCGAGACAGGCGGATCACGAGGTCAGGAGATCGAGACCATCCTGGCTAACACGGTGAAACCCCGTCTCTACTAAAAAATACAAAAAACTAGCCGGGCGAGGGGGCGGGCGCCTGTAGTCCCAGCTACTCGGGAGGCTGAGGCAGGAGAATGGCGTGAACCCGGCGGTGGAGCTTGCAGTGAGCTGAGATCTGGCCACTGCACTCCAGCCTGGGCAACAGAGCGAGACTCTGTCTCAAAAAAAAAAAAAAAATTAAATAAATAAATAAATTTCATCATAAGTTTTAGAGGGGACAGTCAAACCATAACACTAAGTATTAGCACATTAACCTAAGAATTAGCATATTAACCTAAATGTTGTTTGTGGAAGATAAAATGTGTATATTTTCAGAGTTTTAATTTCATTTTTCAAAACAAAGCTCCAATTAAACATTTTTTTCCAATTACTAAGAAATGTTGGTTCCCAGAGCTTTGACTTGTGGTCAAAGTGGTCTTTTTCTCAAGATAATGAGACCCTTCTTTAGAGTGGGTTCAATGTCTGTCTCACTTGCCAGACTATGGTATGGGTGCTGTGTGGTGGGGCCCACATCATTATTCCTGGAGATGGAATCTAGAATGAGGTTTGGCTTGACCAGGTGCAGTGTCTCATGCCTGTAATCCCAGCACTCTGGGAGGCCAAGGCGGGTGGATGACAAGGTCAGGAGTTCAAGACCAGCCTGGCCAAGATGATGAAACTCCGTCTCTACTAAAAATACAAAAATTAGCCGGGTGTGGTGGCAGGCGCCTGTAATCCCAGCTACTCAGGAGGTTGAGGCAGAGAATTGCTTGAACCCGGGAGGCAGAGGTTGTAGTGAGCCGAGATCGTGCCACTGCACTCCAGCCTGGACGACAAAGCGAGACTCCATCCCAAACAAACAAACAAACAAACAAACAAAGAATGAGGTTTGGCTCGATAAATATGTATTGAATGAATGAATGGAAGATCTTAGTAAGGCCTGTGTGGCTCTGGCCCAGCTGGTCTGGGGCCCCTTAAGGGGCATCCCTGGAACTGGACAGAATTCCCCTGTCTGTGGTGATCAAATTTGCCTGGAGTTGGCCATGTACAGTGGCTCACACCTGTAATCCCAGCACTTTGGGAGGCCAAGGTAGGCAAGGCAAATCACTTAACTCAGGAGTTCAAGACCAGCCTGAGCAACATGGCAAAAACCCATCTCTACAAAAAATGCAAAAATTAGCTGGGCATGATAGCGAGCACCTGTAGTCTGAGCAACTTGGGAGGCTGAGATGGGAGGGCTGCTTGAGCTTGGGAGGTTGAGGCTGCAGTGGGTCATGATTGTGCCACTGTACAGACAGCCTGGTGACAGAGCGGGATCCTGTCTGGAAAAAAAAAAAAAAACCACAATTGCCTGGAGCTAAGTGGGGCTCTCACCTGCTCCCTCTCTTCTCTCTGCTAGAGACCGGAGGCCTTGAAGGAAGGAGGCCCAACGGTCTCTTCTGGCTCTGCTTCCCTATCACCGCCCCCACTTCCCCGCATCCCTTTCCCTGGCAGAGGCTTCTTGCCATAGGGCTCTGGGCACTCACAAGACCTTCAAAAGAAAGGTTCACATTCATATTTGTCTTCTCTGTAGAAGTGCTAGAGGCTGATGGGGGGAGGGGGAGCAGCAACGCTTGGTGGTCCAGAGCTCTACGGTGTTGAACTGTTTTAAATCTTCACAAGCCCAGCAGGTAGGGATTGCTACACTCCTCCTGTTAGAAACCAGAGTCTGAGAGAGGGTGAGGAGGTACCCAAGGCGGTGCTATTGGTGGCAGGGTGGCAGAGTTGGGGCAGGAGTTCTGATTTTCCATCTCATTCCTCTGTTGCTGTCTAAGCAGAGAGCCTGACTGACAGCTACCTACACAGAGGAAGGTATTCTCGAGAGTTTCTTCCCCTCTCTAGGCCTCTATGTTTTCTGCAAAATGGAGATAATAAGACTGAAATGCACATAGTAGGTGCCAAATAAGTACTAGCCACGTGCTTGCTAATGGGAGTCCTGCTGCACACTCACACTCTGCCTGGGCTCTGTAAGAAATGCCCGGAGCCTCCATCCAGGAGTTTTCATCGCAGAGGGGGCAGGACAGCAGCATGGGTAGGAGCTCGGGCCAGGAGAATCCCTACTCTAGGTATGACTGTGTGATCTTGGGCAAGTGACTTCATTCCCTGATTGTGTTTCGTCATCTGAACAAGGAGGCTATTGAAATGCGGGTGTCTACCTAGTGAGACAGCGGCTGCAGGAATCACCTGGCTACAGTAAGCGCCCTTGCATCCTATTGAGTGAGTCAGGGATAAGCCTGGTCCCTGGCAGGATGCAGGATTCTATCCTGAGATACACCCCCTCTGCTTTCCCCTATTCCAGCCCACCAGGGCCTCTCCTCCAGGCAGGAAACATGATCTCCTTTTGACCTATGAGAAAACAGACAGGAAGTTCAAGGCCACACAGATGTGAGTGTTAAGAACCCTGGGGGGAAAGTGTCTGAAACTCAAGGCTTTGTGTGTGTGTGTGTGTTTGTGTGTGTCTCTGTGTGTGTGTCGGGCTGTGTTGGGGGGTTGGTCAACCAGGTGATTTAAATGTGGGTATAGAACAATAGGTAGTGGTGGGGCCCCCAAGAACCTAGATTCCTTAAAGATATTTTTCTTCCTCTCTCTCTTCTCTCTCTCTCCCTTCCTCCCCCCTCCCCCTCCTCTCCCCTTCCCCTCCCCTCCCCTTCCCTTCCTTTCTCTCTCTCTTTCTCTCTCTCTCTCTATTTTCTTTATTTTTTCTCTCTCTCTTTCTTATTTTTTTTTTTTGAGATGGGGTCTCACTCTGTCTCCCAGGCTGGAGTGCAGTAGCACTGTCGTGGCTTATTGCAGCCTCGACCTCCCTGGCTCAAGCGATTCTCCCACCTCAGCCTTCCAAGTAGCTGGGACTACAAACATGCACCACTATACCTGGCTAATTAAAATTTAAAAAAAAAAAAAAAACTTTTTTTTTTTTTTTTTGGTAGAGATGAGGTCTCACTGTGTTGCCCAGGCTAGCCTCAAACTCTGGGCTCAAGTGATCCTCTGGCCTTGGCCTCCCAAAGTGCTGGAATTACAGGCATGAGCCACTGTACCTGGCAACATATGTCAACTTCAAATTTTTCACTTTTTGCTCTGCTTTCCAATCAAAACAAACCCAGGAGCCTGAGTTCAGCCTTTGAGCTGCAAGTCTGAGACCCTGCACCAACACTGACTTTATTGGGCCTTTGCATTGCACAGCGTGCACACCCCTGCTCACCCTCCTACCTGTGTGCAAATGAGGATGACAAGCAGGGTCAGCAGCAGAAGTCTCTTGGGGCTAGCTCTGCTGACAGTGATCACTGATCAGTTCCTAGTTCTCCTCTGAGAAGCCTGAGCCCTCTCAGCCAGCATCATGCAGAGCAGTCTCAGGATGGTTAGGCCTATGGCTGTCCTCCTCTGGAAGGGCCCTCGTTTGTTCAGAAGCCTCCCCTGGTTAAAGCAGGCAGAGGAAAATCACTCTTGAAAGCTCGACTCACCAATCACCTCCTCCAGGAAGCCTTCCCTGAATTCCTTGACAGGACTAGGTCATTACTCTGCAGGCCTGAGCACCACAGTACTCTTCACAGGTAACATTCACATTGCAACCCAGGGTCTAACCCAGTGTCTGACCCACAGTGGGCTCTCCATGCATGAAATGGGTGACTAAACTCACCTGCTGTGTGACTTTGGATCACTGACTTCACCTCTCTGAGCCTTGATTTTCCTATCTGTAAAATAAGTTGTGTCGAGGCAGCATTCAGAGGGTCCCTGCAGATGTGATTAAATCAATTAAGGTTCTTCTTGAGATGGAGGGATTAGCCTGGATTATCCAGGTGGCCCAGAATGGAATCACAAGGGTCCTCATGAGCAGAGGCAGGAAGGTCAAGGGAGGAAGTAGGAGCTGGGACAATGGAAGCAATTGTTTTCTTGCGTGTTCTAGCTTCTGGAGGTCACCAAGTGGTCACAAGCAGAGAAACAGGCAACCTCCAGAAACTGGAAAAGGCAAGGAACAGATTCTCTCCGGGAGACGCCAGGAGAGCAGGTCCGGCCCACACCTTGGCTTTAGCCCAGTGAAACTGATTTTGGAGTTCTGACCTCCAGAACTGTAAAGAATAAGTCTGTCCAGCCTGGGCAACATGGCGAAACCCACTCTCCACAAAAAATACAAAAATGAGCTAGGCATGGTGGTGTGTGCCTGTGATCCCAGCTACTCGGAAGGCTGAGGCACGAGAATCAGTTGAACCCGAGAGGCAGAGGTTGCAGTGAGCCGAGATTGTGCCACTGCACTCCAGCCTGGGCAACAGAGCGAGACTCTGTCTTAAAAAATAATAAATCAATAAATAAACAAATAAATTTGTGTTATTTTAAGCCACTTGTAGAATTTGTTACAACATCCCTAGGCACCTGGCACACAGTAGGTACTCAAAAGTGGCAGTTCTGGCCAGGCGTGGTGGCTCACACTTGTAATTCCAGCACTTTGGGAGGCCAAGGCAGGAGGATCACTGCCCAGAATTCAAGACCAGCCTGGGCAACATAGCAGGATGCCATCTCTATAAAAATTAAATTGGCCAGGCATAGTGGTGTATGCCTGTGGTCCCAGCTACTTAGGGGGCTGAGGTGGGAGAACAGCTTGAGTCCAGGAGTTCGAGGCTGCAGTCAGCTATGATCACATCCCTGCACTCCAGCCTGGGCAACAGAGTCAGACCCTGTCTCACACACACGTACACACACTCACACACACACACACACACACACACAAGAGGCAGTTGTTAGTACCTTGACCCCACACCCTCTTCCATCTGCCTGCACATTCCTTCCTCCTCTCACTCTCTGGGACACCCATCCCCTTTGCCACCCAGGGCTCCCCTCCTGCCCATCCTCTGAGGTCTGGCTCAATCGCCACCTCCTCCAACGCTTCGCTGAACTGACATCCAGGAATGCTAATCCCTTGAACAAATGTGTTTCCTTGAGTGGTGCCTGAACTATGGCTCCCAAAGAGGCCAGGCTTGTGATCCTCTTTGTACCCCCAGCCCTGCGTATAGGGTCCAGTGGCCCCAGTCATGTAAACTTGATACCAAGGAATTTTCAAAACAAAAGTACCTAATTCCAAGGCCAGGAAATGGACTCTCCTGGACTTCGGGTTCCAGCTGCTTTCCCGCCCTCTCCAGGTAGAGAAGCTGGCCTTGGGGACCCCTGTGTGGGAACCAGAAATCCCCCAGCAAGGCCTCCTTGTCTTGCCTCCCACTGGGGTCCCTAGAACCAGCCTTCCCTTAGGCTCCACTTAGGAGCAGGTTAAGGTAAGGCAGGGAGGGCAGGAGACCAGCTCGGGGTGGGGACGGGGGGCCCTGGATGGATGACAGGGACTGTTCCCATTAATCTGGCGTCTTAAAGCAGTAACAGCACTTACTGCATGCCAGGCTGAGAGCTAAATGCTTTCCACACGTACCTCATTCAATCCTCTCAACAGACCCATGAGCTAGGTACTATTATCCCCATTCTACAGATGAGGAAACTGAGGCTCAGCAAGTTAAGTAGTTTGCTCAAAGCCACCCAGCTGGGCACAGAGGAGCCATGTTTAGAAACCAGATTTGCAGGTGCAGTGGCTCACGCCTGAAATCTCAGCACTTTGCGAGGCCGAGGCGGGCAGATCACCTGAGGTCAGGAGTTCAAGACCAGCCTGATCAACATGGAGAAATCCTGTCTCTACCAAAAATACAAAATTAGCCGGGTGTGGCAGTGCATGCCTATACTCCCAGCTACTCGAGAGACTGAGGTAGGAGAACTGCTTGAACCTGGGAGGCGGAGGTTGTGGTGAGCCAAGATCGCACCGTTGCACTCCAGCCTGGGCAACAGGGGCAAAACTCCGTGTCAAAAAAAAAAAAAAAAAAAAAAAAAAAAAAAAAAAGAAAGAAAGAAAAGAAAAAAGAAACCAGATGTGTCTTCCCCAGAAACTGTGCTTAAAACAAGCTTAAAACGACACAATTCGCACTGGGATCCAGCTCTGTCTTGCTCTTGATATTCGCCCTGCGAGACGGGTAGCCACGCCCAGTGGGAAGGACCGTGGGGACCGGTGTCGATTCTGTGCTGCAGCCTGAGAACCTGGAGAGGGGACTTCACCACTCTGCACCTGTTTCCTCATCCACAAAATGTGATGAGCTGACCTCACAGAGGGGGCACCGGGATCTAATGAGACCATGCACAGAAGGGGCACAGCAAGCCTGGGACAGAGTGAGGCCCTCTACCTATCACAATACCTTATTTTGCAGATGCGGGACTCACTTGTCCCACTGCATGACTCACTTGTCCCAGGTCACCCACAAGCTCTGATGCCTTGACCAGCTCCCCTCTGCCCAACCAAAGGACAAACAAGGGAGGCTTCGATGGGGCTGTTAATAGGGTCATGTCCCACAGACCCTAGAGGCTGGGTGGGGCTGGGAGCCTTCCCAAGCAGGTGGCAGTGAGCTCCCACCTGAGCTATGGCAAGTAGAGACCTAGGCATGAAACTGCTCAGAGGTCTATAACTTAAGTTTCACTCATTCATTCAACGTGCCTCTGTTTAAAGTCTGCCAGTGGCTACCTTCCTTGCACCTCACTGGGCCCTCTGCAGCCCTGCAGGCTCTGGCCCTCCTGTTATGGCTGTGACTTCAGTGTGCCCATTACTTGTTTCCTTGCTCACGGCCTCCTCACAATTCCACTTACTCACCAAGTTCTCTCCTGCCTCAGGACCTTTGCACTTGATGTTCTCTCTGCCAAGGATGCTCTTCCCAGCAGGACAGGCTCCTGTAGTCCCAGCTACTCAGAAGGCTGAGGTGGCAGGACTGTTTGAGGCCAGGAATTCAAGTTCGGTCTGGGCAAAACAGCAAGACCCTGCCTCTAAAAGAAAAAAAAATGCTCTTCCCAGACTTTACCCATGGCGGTTCCTCCTGTTATTTAGATCTTTGCACAGACAGGCCTCCTTCTCTCACCACCAGTCAAGGAGCCCTAGCCGTCACTTCACCTGCTAATTTTCTTCCTAGCACTTACTGCTCTAAAATTATCTTCGTCATGTATCTAAGCATTTGTTTGCTGTCTGTCTCTTCCCACCAGGATGCCAGCTCCATGACAGCAGGGACCACATTGTCTCTGCTCATTCCTCAAGACTCAGCAAGGTGCCAGGTGCCCAGTAAATGAAGTTTACATGAAACCAATAGAGTTTTGAAATCGAAAATGTTTCTCAAACTGTAAAGAAGTGGGCACAGGTGAGGGCTAAAGGAGTGAGGGTGGTGGCCTGGCCTGACGCTGGAAGCTCCAGAACGCAGGGCGCTAGAGTCCTCCCGGGCCTCACCGGGATCCCACCGCAGAGGGCCCCTCCCGCAGGCCGGCGGGAGGGCGGGCGGGGGGCGCGCAGTGGGGCGCGCGGACCGCCAGGGGGTGCTGTCGGGGCGCGCACGGCCCACCTGGCGCCCGGGGCCGCGAGCGAGCGCAGCCAGGCCGCCCGGGAACTTTTTTCCTCGCGCTCTCGCTCTCCTTCTCCCCCCGCGCGTCGCCCGTCCGCCCGCCCGTCCGCTCTTCCTGTGCGGAGGGGATCGCATTTCCCCGCGGCACCCGCGGACACCAGGCAGGCCCGGCCGGGTGCGCGGCCAGGGCCCGGTCCCCGCGCCGCCCGCTCCCCGCGCCCCCGGGCGCCGCCCCCGCCCGCGGCTGGGCTCCGAGAGACTAGTGGGAGAGCGAGTGCGGCGAAGGCGAGAGGCGAGCCGAGCAGGCCGCCCAGCCCGCGGCCCGAGCGCCGGCGCGAGGAGGGGGCGCCGCGGCCCACCCTCCTTCCTGCCTGGCCGCGGGCCGGCGGGGCCGCCGCGCCCCGACCCCCATGGCCACCCAAGCCTCCGGGCCGCGAAGTCGCAGCGCCAGACCCAGGGCCCCCGAGTGAGCGCGGGCACCGAGGTGAGCAGCGAGCGACGGGGCGCGGGGGGCTCAGTGGACGCTGCCCCGGGGCGGGGGCGGCGCAAGGCGTCGGGATCCTGGGCCGGGTGAGGAGCCGAGGCGGGTTCGGGGACCGAGAGCGCGCGCTGGGTGGAGATGTGGGGTCCGCGGGGTCCTTGCTTTGTGTGGTG
The DNA here is from genome assembly GCF_024542745.1 of Macaca thibetana thibetana. Lineage (NCBI taxonomy): Eukaryota > Metazoa > Chordata > Mammalia > Primates > Cercopithecidae > Macaca > Macaca thibetana. The sequence goes on along the minus strand of NC_065593.1, from coordinate 3,692,999 downwards.
TGGGGGGTGCGCGAGGTCACCGGATGGACGTCTGGGGAGCTGCAGGGTGGGGGCGCCCTGCGCCGCGGCTGAGGGTCTTCTGGGGAATGTGCGGCCGGCTGAGGTCGGGTTGGGGCATGGCGCGAGGGGCGAGTGTGGCAAGGGCTCTGCGTGCGCCGAGGCGCGGAGTGTTTGCGGAGCGTGGGGTGGCGACGTGGGGAACATTCGCGCGGCGCCGGGGGCGGAGGGGAGCTTTGTGAGTGCGTCCGAGGTGGGGGGCGGGGAGCTGACTTCCCCATGCGTGACCCGGGCCCGGCGTGGCCGTCGCGTAGGAGTCAGGGCCCGCAGGGGCGGCGAAGGCCGTGCGTGGCGAGATGGGGTGCGCGGGCTCTCTGCGGTGTCCCCACCCGGGCAGCGGCGCCGGGGCCTGTGCGCAGGCCCCGAGGCCGGGCAGGAAGCGGCCCCCGCGACTTGGGGAGCTCTGTAGCGGCCCGGGACGCACGGGCCCTTCGGGGATGACGTCACGGGCGGGGGCCCCGGACACGCGAGCCTGGCACCCCACAGACAGCGGCGCAGCCCGCCGCCCCGCCGCTCTTTTCGAGGTCGGCCCCCCCTCTCCCGCGCCTTGAAGGCAGGGAACCCGGGAGGAGGACATGGGGGCCGAGTGCGGCGGGGACAGGGGGTGGCAGGACGCGAGGGTGACATTTGGAGCCTGGTCGCTCCAGGGGCCTCCGTGGTGGGGCAGAGGGGAAGCGAAACACCAGCCAGGCCCTAGGCCGTCGCGGCCACAGCTTCCTAGGGCGCCCGTTTTCCCGGCGAGCAGTTTTCCTTCTTGGGACTCTTGGTCGTTATCCAGTCCACGCAGAGGCCGGAGTGCGGGCTGCAGCGGTGCCCTCCTGCGCGGAGCCCGGGCTGGCGGGGGCGCGGCGGGCCTTGGGCTCTGAATGGATGGGAGCGAGTGTAACAATGCGCCGGTGGGGGCTGGGGGAGGGGAGGCCGCGCGCCTGAATGGCGGAGCCGGCCGGGCGCTGCTCCGCGCGCCGCACTCTCTCCCGGGCCGCCTGCCTCGCGGTTTCGGCGGGCCCGGATTCAGGGACCCACTCGGGACCTGCACGGTTCCTCCCACCAATATTGCCCCCCCGCCTCCCTTTTATGTCTTTTCCAACGCAGTAGTGTGTTGAGAATTCAAGGGCATTACATCTGGTTGCAATCCAGTTTCATGCCGCTGCCGGGCTGTTAAGACCTCGCGCTGACGTCAGAGCAGGGGAATTACTTCTTTTTATTTTATCTTTTTTTAGTTGTCTGCTGCCCTGGGAGGAGAGGCGGGGGTGGGTTAGGCGAGCTCTGATGTGGAGGCGCCAGCGTGATGGGAGCCCCGAGCTGGGGGCTCTGCTTCTCTTCCTGCCACTGCCCCCCTCCGTTCTCCATACAAACCTCGTTCTGCTCAGGGTCAGGCCCACCTCAGCTGGGGGGCAGCCCTCACTGCAGACTGAGTGGTGGCCCCTCCCTGCTGACCACACATCTGGGTTTTCAGAGGCTTCCCTGGGACGTGGCCCTCGGGATCTGGAAGCTGGAAAGGAATCTTCTAGTTTCCCACCCCTCCCCCTCTGACAGGCAAGCCGGTAGGAGCAAGAAGTGGCCTTTTGCGTGACACAGAAGTGGACACAGTCATTCTGATCTCAGGGCAGGCTCAGCCCTATAACTCTGGCAAAAGCTCTCACAAGCAAAAGACTTGGAGAGGAGGAGAATGTATCAAGGCGAGATCCAGGCCCTAGAAGCCAACTGTGGAGTGGGCAAAATAGGACCTTTCCACCAACCTAGCATCCCTCTGGCTTCTATGGAGATAAAGGGAACTCAGGGGTACTGGAGCTGCCTTTCTCTTCCACTAGACTGTGGGACTCTTGTAGGCAGGGACCCTGTCTTACTCTGTTTATTTTATTTTTGAGGCAGGGTCTTGCTGTGTGGCCCAGGCTGGAGTGCCTTGGCACAAACACAGCTCACTTCAGCCTCAACCTCTGGGGCTCAAGCGATCCTCCAGCCTCAGTCTCCTGAGTAGCTGGGATCATAGGCCCCCAATACCACACCTAGCTAATTTTTAATTTTTTTTTTTTTTTCCTAGAGACAGGGGTCTTGCCATGGCTGGTCTTGAAGTCCTGGGCTCAAGCTATCCTCCCTCTTTGGCCTCCCAAAGTGCTGGGATTACAGGAGTGAGTCACTGCACCCAACCTTACTCCTCTTTAGACTCCCAAGCTTAGACCAATGGCTTTCAAACTCTTGCCCGTGACATATAGTAAGAAATACATTGTAGGTAACTACACAGGTCACACTGTATATAGCTGAAACGAAAGTTTACTGAAATAACTCCCTTACTGTCTGCTGGTCTGTGATACTTTTTGTTCTAGTGTATTTGATTTTTTTTAAATTACTCATTGCTACCCACGAAATTAATTTTGCAATCCACTGATGGGTCATACCCAGAATTTGAAAGAAACAGGCCTAGGAAATGAATTTGCCATCTATTCATGCAACAAATGTTCATTGCAATCCTAATAATTCCTGCCATTTTAAACTACTCAAGTAACACTTGGATACTTGGGTGAAAAATGCAAATAAGCCAGAAATATATGTAGTAAAAGTAAAAGTTCCCTTGGCACCCTCCCTGCAGGTAACCCCAGTTAATAGTTTGAACGGGTCCTTCCAGACTTTTTGTTACATATATATGTGTATATATGTGTATCACATATATATGTGTGTATATGTGTATCACATATATATGTGTGTATATGTGTATCACACATATATGTGTGTATATGTGTGTATCATATATGTGTGTATATGTGTGTATCACATATACCAATCCATGCATAGTTTTCTTTTTCCCCAAGTGAGGACACACTGACTATGGGCTCTTACTCGGCAGCTTCCTTTTTCCTCTCTGTTTGTCTTGGAGAGGCTGGTTGTGTGGCAAAGTCCTTCAGGGCAAGTTCTGGGTTGACTCCTGGCTCCACCACATACTGAGCAGGCCGTTTACCTCTCTGTGCCTCAGTGTCCCCATCTTTACAATCAGAGTAACAGTACAGACCTCACGGGACTGAAGTGAAGATGCAGTGAGTTAATCCATATGAAGTTTAGAGCAGTGCTTATGCCAGTAAATGCTGATTGCTGCTCTCGTTATTGTATTATTATTGCTATTCTATCTCTATGGCAGCCCATGTTTGAAATGCATTGCTTTGAACAGCTGCCTGTGGCCATGGCATGGGTGTCTTTTTCCTCCCCTATCCAATGTGTGGCTCCACAGGGAGGGAGGAGGTGCAACAGCAATGGTGTGCACAGAGCAGCGTCTCTGTGGGAGAGGCACCTGGGTGCTGGGCCCAAGGGAACAGGGATTTTCCAAGGACCCACTATTTCCAAAGTTCTGTGCTTAATGTCGGGGTCCAAGCAGGAAGCATCCCTGCACTTGACCACAAGAAGGTCACAGCCCAGTGGGTAATTGGGACCCAGCTCATAGCCAAGGCCTTGACCAGAGCTGGGGGCTTCCTGGAGGAGGGGCCTTTGAGCAGGTGCTTCAGGCACGGCGAGGTAAGAATGAGAGGGGCATTCCTGGCAGAGGGAATGCAGTGAGCAGAGCAAGTCTTTGGAGGCTGGAAGGGATGTGGCCTGTGTGCTGTGGCCAAGAGGGGAGGACTTGGCTCAGAAAGAATGGTGGCGGAAGAGGGATGGGCTGTTGCTGGGACCTCCTCACTGGCCTCCCTGCCTCCATCCTGTCCCCTCCCAGGTGCTGGCCAGCAGCACTGTCAGTGATCATTCTAAACCCAGCAGATAACCTCCAGTGGCTCCTGCTGCCTTCTGAATAAAGGTCCCATCTGTAGTTCTTCCCACGCTGCCCAGGGCCATTTCTGGTGTCCTCTGCCTGCCCTGTCCTCATTCAGTCCTGTCCCCTCCAGCCATAGCCAGCACCTCCTCGTTAAGATGTAGCCATGTGCATCCCTGCCTCTGTGCATTGGGCTGGGCTGTTCCTTCCACCTGGGATGCCCTTCACCTTCCTCCCTGCTGCCCCAGACCAAAACAGACGTCCTGTCTCCTCCTCCTCTGACCTCCGAGGCAGTATGAGTCATCTCCCTTTGTCTATACTCGTGGCGTAGCGTTTATCACGGAATTATCGGCAGTTCTGCCAGTGTCTGTCCTCCCCATGAGGCTGGAGCATCGAGGCCTGAAAGCACGTCTCCTTGCTCTCTCCGGCCCAGCGCCAAGGGCGAGGCCTAGAACACAGGACGCTCAGAAATGCTTCCTGGCAGGAGGGCCAGGTGAGGTAGAGAGGGTGAGAGCCCCGACATTGTCTTCGGTGGGCCCCTTTGATCTTTAGCAAGGGCATGCTCAGGTCTGTGTGGATCTTGTGCTGTCAGACTTTAGATGAGTGGGGTGAGGGGCTTGGTGGGGTGGGGGGGCCAGGGGGGGTGGCGGGCAGCTTCCCCAGGCTGCTTCCTGAGGGGGCTGGGAGAAACTGGCTCGTCCTGTTCCCCAGTGATTGAGGCAGAGCTGTGCCCTGTTCCTGGTGGGTCACTGGGGATCTGAGATTGGAATGTGACACCAGGGAGGGGGAGGCAGGGCTGGAGGCTGCCTGCAGGCTGGGGCTTGGCTGGCAAAGGACAGATTTTGCTCCACTGGTTCTTGAACCCATGTGAAGTGTGTGTGTGTGTGTGTGTGTGTGTGTGTGTGTGTGGTGTGGGGGGACAGAGCCGGGGAAGGGAGAGATGGGGAAGAGAAAAACATGAGGGCAGAGAGGTGGAGTGGGGGTGGGGGACCTGGGGAGTGGTGAGCAGGGACAGGGAGAGATGGAACTGGGGGGATGACAAGGAGTGAGGGGGAAGTTCCCGCTGCTGCTGTTGCTGGAGAGTATGAAGAGTGTGCTTAGGGCCAGGAAGGAAAGCAGCCAGGCGCATCTGCTCCCACCATCGTCAGCCATGCCTTCCTTGTCTGTCCAGCAGACAACCCGAAGTGTTCTCTTGCTCGGCTCCATGCTGGCACGGCCCCAGACAGGAGCAAGCTTGTGGTCCAGGCTTTGAGGCCCTTGAAGTCTAGGGGCCAGATGGACGATGAACATCTGGTTTTTTTTTGTTTTTGCTTTTGTTTTGAGATGGAGTCTCGCTGTGTTGTCCAGGCTAGAGTGCAGTGGCACAATCTCAGCTTACTGCAGACTCCGCCTCCCAGGTTCAAGCAATTCTCTGGCTTAGCCTCCCGAGTAGCTGAGATTACAGGCACCCGCCACCAAGCCCAGCTAATTGAGCATCCACTTTCTGCACAAAGTGATCAGGCTTGGGGAGAGAAGGTGCCCAGGATGCTGTGCAGAGGCAGGAGGGAAGGGTGGAGCAGGCAAGCATGGGGTGGGGGGCAGGGAAGCCATTAGGCACTATGGTGGGGAGCCAGGACTGCTGGGGAATCTTCCTTTCCTCTCTGGCCTCAGTCTCATGTATAAATGGGGGGAGGGTGGACTGCTCTTGGACTGATGGTCTGTGGACCCAAGTCACCCACTCCTTGGGTGTGAGAAACCAGGGACCCCGTGGAGACAGCTGATAGAACAGGGGCAGCGGGCATGCTCAGAGCGTCTACAGGCCCATGGTCAGGGGGCTTAAGGGAGAACATGCAGAATCCAGTGGAGCTTGGGTTCGCCTCCTAGAGCTCCCTTCTTGGAGACTGTGCTCATCTGAAAGGAGAGATAGGGTCGGGGTAGGGGAAAGCACTGGATTCAGAATCAGGAAAAGCGTTTGAGTTTTAACTGAAGCATCCCTTGGGCAAGTCACTTTCTCTCTGTGAGGGTCAGTTTCCTCTTCTGTCAAAAATGTGAACGGGCTTTGTTGTAAGCATTAAAGGTGAGCTGCGGCACCGTGGCTCACACTTGTAATCCCAGCCCTTCGGGAGGCCAAGGCAGGCAGATCACTTGAGGTCAGGAGTTTGAGACTAGCCTGGCCAACATGGCAAAACCCCATCTCTACTAGAAACACAAAAATTAGCCAGGTGTGGTGGCCCATGCCTGTAATTCCAGCTACTTGGGAGACTGAGGCATGAGAATCACTTGAACCCAGGAGGCAGAGGTTGCAGTGAGCCAAGATAGCACCACTGCACTCCAGCCTGGGTGAAGGAGACTCTGTCTCAAAAAAAAAAAAAAAAGAAAAAAGTGTTGCTGTGTTTTGTGATCTGGAAAGCAAGGAGGTCCTATAGCTTGGGGCCATAAACACAGGCTTTGGGGTCACACCAGCCTGGGTTCAAATCCAGGTACCAGCTGCTCACTGTCAGGCTCCATTTCCCTCCCCTTTAAAATGGGGGTAATAGGCAGGGCGTGGTGGCTCATGTCTATAATCCCGGCAGTTTGGGAGGCGGAGGTGGGTGGATCATTTGAGGTCAGGAGTTCCAGACCAGCCTGGCCAACCTGGTAAAACCCATCTCTACTAAAAATACAAAAACTAGTTGGGCGTAGTGTCACCTGCCTGTAATCCCAGCTACTTGGGAGGCTGAGGCAGGAGGATGACTTGAACACGGGGGGCGGAAATTGCAGTGAGCCAAGATCGTGCTACTGCACTCCAGCCTGTGTGACAGAGCAAGATTCAGTCTCAAAAAAATAATAATAATAATAAATGGGGATAATAACAAGCCCCTCCTGGTTGCTGGTGCACAGTTCCTTAGCTGGGCCATCACTGCTGGGCTGTTAGGCAGTTGTTTTTTGTTTTGTTTGTTTTTTGAGATGGAATCTCGCTCTGTCGCCCAGGCTGGAGTTCAGTGGTGTGATCTCAGCTCACTGCAACCTCCGCCTCCCAGGTTCAAGTGATCGATTCTCCTGCCTCAGCCTCACAAGCAGCTGGGACTACAGGCATCTGCCACCATGCCCGGTTAATTTTTGTATTTTTAGTAGAGATGGGGTTTCACCATGTTGGCCAGGCTGGTCTCAAACTCCTGACCTCATGATCTGCCTGCCTCAGCCTCCCAAAGTGCTAGAATTACAGGTGTGAGCCACCACACCCTGCCTTGGGCAGTTATTTTTATTGCTAAAGTGCTTTGTATGTAGAAGAGATCGCTATTGTTGTTTTTGTTATTATTATTATTATTATTTTGAGCTGGAGTCTTGCTCTGTTGTCCAGACTGGAGTGCAGTGGCTCAACCTCGGCTCACTGCAACCTCTGCTTCCTGGGTTCAAGCAAGTCTCCTGCCTCAACCTCCCTAGTAGCTGGGATTACAGGCACGCACCACCATGCCTGGCTAATTTTTTTTTATTTTTAGTAGAGACGGGGTTTCACCATGTTGGCCAGGCTGGTCTCGAACTCCTGACCTCAGGTGATCCACCCGCCATGGCCTCCCAGAGTGCTGGGATTACAGGCGTGAGCCACCACGTCCGGCCAATTACTATTCTTTTTCCATCATGCCAGGTCACATCTAAAGGTCACAATGTTATTACCTGTAATAACATTGGCCAAAATGAGGAGTTTGGTGCTTGTTTCTTTTCTAGCCAGGTCAAGGCAGATGGATTGAGTGGGTCTATTTACACATGGGGCAGGTGAGAATTACTAGTTTTCTGGCAAGAGTTTCTGTATGTAAGGGGACTTTGCTCCAATGGTGTAGGTGGACCCCAGGAAAGCATCCAGCAACTTGTGACTTCAGTAGCAGTATAACCACAAACTCTCATTCATTCATTCAGTCATTCATTCATTTACAAATCATGTGTGGAGCACCAGGATACTGAGAAAACAGCCATGAATGAGATGCAGCTCTAATGCAGCATAGTGGATATGCATACGTATTTTGGACTTTGCCTGGGTTCAGATCCAGGGTCTACCACTTGTGAAGTTAGCCAAGTTATTTATCTCCTTTACTTGGCTCCATCATCTGTAAAATGTTGGAATTGATAGAATCTACCTCATAGGGTGGTTGTTTGTTCAAGTCCAGCGACAGGTACATAGAAAGTGCCAGAGCATGGCCCTTCCTCCATTGTTGCTTTTATTCCTGCCCTGAAGGATCTCATGGACCAGCTTGGTGCTGGAGGAGGTCACCCTGGCCAGGCTTCTCCGTGAGGGTTGGCATCCAGAAAGGGGTGCCAAAGCTCCCCAACTCCTTGAATCAGACCCTTCTATAGCAATCTAGAGCTGCTTCTCTGCTTGGCTGCTGGGGCCTGATGCTGGGGAGGTCCTGTGAGGCCTTATTCACCTGGGAAAGTCTGCCTCTTGTCTGGCACCAGGTGTGCTTGATTTTAGAAGGAATTTCAGTCCAGGCCAGGCGCCGTGGCTCACTCCTGTAATCCCAGCACTTTGGGAGGCCGAAGCGGGTGGATCACCTGAGCCCAGGAGTTCGAGACCAGCCTGGCCAAACATGGCGAAACCCTGTCTCTACTAAAAATACAAAAAGATAGCTGGGCGTGGTGGTGGGTGCCTGTAATCCCAGCTACTCAGGAGGCTGAGGCAGCAGAATTGCCTGAACCTGGGAGGCAGAGGTGGCAGTGAGCCAAGGTGATCGTACCACTGTACTCCAGCCTGGGCGACAGAGTGAGACCTTGTCTCCAAAAAAAAAAAAAAAAAAAAAAAAAGGAATTTCAGTTTCAAGTATGAAAGCAAAAGGTGTTTCCTAATTGAGTAGTCCTCACCAGCCGGAGGGAGCAGGACTGCCTGCCTCTGTGTGGACCTTAGGCAGGTCCCTCAAGCTCCCTGACCCCATTTCCTCCTTCATCAAAAGGCGAAAGTAACAGTACCTATTTCATAGTTTTGTTGTTAAGAGGATCAAATGAGATAGGGCCTCTAAAGCACTTAGCCAGTCCTGGGCACAGAATAGTGTGCTTAGTAAATATTGTGCCTATTAGTGATAATCAGAATTCTCAGACAATGTAAAGTAAAAACTTTGAAAGATTTCTTAGGAGCTACAGCTTCATAGAGATGTGAAGTTGTAAACCTCCCACCAGCCCAAGTGGACAAAGAATTGTTACAGCAGCTGGAGAGACGGGAGGCCCAGAGAAGCTTAACTCCTGTAGCAAAGTCACCCAGCAGTCTGGCTTGGGGTGGGAGGGGCTGGGGAACCAGAGCTGGCTTTCAGTCTGCTGCTCTCTGGTGCTTTGATAGTGATTCTTTCAGCAAACAGCTATGGGCAAACAGCATTGATACACAGCGGAGGTCACATGGGCCTGTCTTCTGGAAGCTTCTGTTCTGATAGGGAAAATAAAATTTCTACGTGATTATGATAAGAGGTAAAATAAAATCACATGTTCTATTAGAAGGGTAAAGTCGTGTATTCATTCATTCAAGGGGGCTCTGTGCCAGGCTGGGGAGCAGTGGGTCTCATTCGGGGGTGATCTTGTGTCTCAGGGGACACTGAGCCATGTCAGGAGACATTTTTGGTCGTTTCAGCTAGGGAGGTGCTGCTGGCATCTAGTGGGTAAAGGCCAGGGATATTGCTAAACATCCTACTGCACATGGCAGCCCCTGGAACCACACCATCAGCTGGCCCCTGATGTCTGTGTGCTGAGGGGTTGAGATGAGATCCCTGCCTTGAGAAGCAGCAGTGGCCAAGCAGATGGAGCCCCTGTCCGTTTGAAGCATATAGCATGGTAGGTGAGCAGACATTACAGAAATGATTGCCTAGAGATGGATTTATTTGTAATGTGAGCTATGAAGGAAAAGGTAGCAGGAAGAAAGAGGGATGTGGGCCTTTCCACTCCTTCAAGGGAGGGCCTTTGGGGAGGTATTTCCAGCCGAGGGCACAGCCCAGGCAAAGGCTCAGAGGCAGAAAATGCAAGGGTGTGTTGTGGGTGGGGAGGCTACCAGGTACCTGGTGTGTGCCTGGGGAGAAGTCAGAAAAAGAGCTGGCCTCGGGGGACCCAGGAAGTGGCTTCCAGAGGTGGGGAGAAGGTAAAGGAGAGGACTAAACCCTTTAGTCTGGTTTGAGGGAACTCTAACCCTCAGCATGTTGTTCTCTGGGGGATCGAGCAGGGCCAGGTGGGCGGTGGGAGCACCCTAGCCCCAGGTGCTACCCTCCAGCCTGGGGCCCAGCCTTTTCCTTTTCTCTTGTTTGCAGCCTTCTGATAGGTGGGAAAGAGAAGCAGGAAAAAAGAGAGAGAGCAGAGGAAAAACAATATTTTCATTTCAAACACAGATAGGGGTGGGGGAGGTGGGAAGGAATCTGGTTTATGTTACCTTTGAGACAAGCACAGAAAATCCCCACCGTGGCCCAAAATAGCACTAAAACAGACGTTTTGCCAAATCAGACTTAATTGAGTGGCTCTCTTCTTGACTCCAGCGGGATGTGGACGGAGCTGGCTTTGTTCCCTTGGGGTGACACTGTCCTCTGGGGCCACTGCCCTGGCTAATTAAACTGAGAGGACCTGGTCTCCCAGGCAGGACAGGAGCCTGGGGAGCTGAACTTGACAGCCCTTGGCCTCTGCCTGAGAGGGCCAGAAATGGTTACAGGGGTTGGGAAGGTGGGGGGTTCCTGACAGGAGGGCCAACTGAGTGAAGGCATTGGTGGGAGAGGCCTGGTTCCTGTAATACGTGAATATCTGTCTCTTTGGATGCTGAAAGGGATCAGGAGAAAAGCCAGCATTGAGTGCCTACTGTTGTGCCAGGCATTGGGTGGTCCTCGCTAAGTCTTATCAACTGCCCTATATTCATTATCAAGGAAACTGAAGCCCAGAGAGGTTAAGTGATCTGCCTGAAGTCACAAAGCAACCAAGTGGCAGAGCTAGGATTAGAAATCATATCCGCAGGCTCCAAAGCCAGGCCCTGCCTGCTGCTTACCCCCTTCCCCATGTTAGTCACTCATCCATTCGGGAGCTAATTCCTGGCTATGAAATAATACTGTGACCTTGTGGGAAGTGAAGGCTTGTAGTCAGACAGCCATGAGCTTGGCTTCTGACCAGAGCAGTTTGTCTTTTCATGGCTGTCTTCCTCAGAGCCTTCTCTTTCCTCATCTATCAAGTGGGCATAATCATGCCTTTATCCTGGAGTTGCTGTAAGGGTTAAACTCAGCATAGAAGGGGATGAAAGGGGAAGGAGGAGGTCCCTGGGCCACCCAACTTGGCAGGGTGCAATAAAAGAGTCCTGGGTAGAGGGAGCCAGACAAGATTGCAATATCTCTCTGCCTATCAGTGTTGGGTTTCTTTATTTGAAAGGGGAGAGAGGGCAGACTCTGCTCTGCAGGTAGAAAAGGTGGTGTGGAATGCAGGTATTTATTTTTCTCTGCCTGTGAAAGCCCCATTTTTGCTCAGGCTGTGTAGGGCTTCCCGACGCTGACATGGGTGCACACATCTGCACACTCTGGGGTGCCTGCCATGCAGAGGCGTCTGCCCAGGGTGGGCACTGAGGGCATCCACCATGTGATGCCCCCATGCAGCCGGTAAGCTATCATCACAGCACCTGGGGTACCTGGGAGCCCCCAGAAAGAGTGAGGATGGGTGAGGGCCATGAAACAAGGGCATCATTCCTCCACCTCCTCTGATCAGGCCCTCCTGGTCCCATTCATATCCTTATCTCCTGGCAGCCAGTGGTTGCTGGGAAGGCAGGGGCAGCCTTCCTGATTGACAAACAAAACAAGCTTGCTCACAAAAGGAGAGGGGAGGCTGGCTGGGCCTCTCCAGTTCCCCTCCCCCTGCCCCAGGCATCTTTCCTGCTCCACCCAACTGGCACCCTACATTCTAAGATGCTGCTAGGGGGCTCCAAAGCCATTGTCGATGGTCAGGCCACCCAGGCTAGGAGCCCCTTGCACTGGGGAGGTGGATTCAAGGAGTGATGGGGTTGCCATGAGGCGGGGCTTGCTGCAATGGCCGCCCCTCCTTCCCTTCAGCTGCCTGGGCAGGCAGCTTGGAGAGGAAGCCAGGCGGCAGGTAGCTGAGAAAGACATCGGATCCAGGGGGAGCAGCAGAGAAAGCAAACAAACAGGGCTTTGTGTGGCTGCAGATTGGCGGCTCAGAAGGGAAGCCAGGCCTGTGGTAGGGGGAAGGGAGAGGAAGGAACGGGAGACCAGGCCATTGCTTTGGGCCGGACGGAGATCGGCGGCTGGACCAGCCCGGGCTGGGCGGCCGGGAAGTAGGGAGTGCTACTCCGTGTGGACAGGCATCTGGAGTCACAGCCTGGCCGAGTCCCAGCTCTGCCACTTCGCTCCTTAACAGATCTGGGCATGTTTGCCCACCTAATCTGGCCAGTCATTCACACGTAGGACTCGCTCGCGTAGGAGGAGAGTCACCTGTCCTGGCCCAGTCAGTGTCTGCTCTCATCCTACCCTTGTCCTGTCACTGCTGGGAGGACACAGAATCAAAGGGATTCAGGGTCTCCTGGGAGCTGTTAGCCTTGCTGGGTCTCCTGGGAGGGCAGAGACTTCTGCTTAGCTCTGTGGGCACTTTGGAGGCTTTGACCGGGGAGGCAGCCGTGCTGAGGGGAAACGGGTTCTCTGCCCAATAACGGATGCCTGAGGTGTAGGTGGGCAGAGGCTGGCATCAGGCCCCTAAGCCAGAGAAACCAAACTGCTCCCTCCTCGTCGCGGTGGGGACGCACGAGGTGCGGGGAGGAACATAGCCAGGAAGACGGGCCTTCCTGTGGGGAGGGAGGGGCATCTTTTCTGGGGTGTGTGTCACATTCTGGATCCCAGCGAAGGCAGCCCCCAACGTGGCCCACCTCTCAGGGAGCTGGGAGGGCCCGGGCCTCGATTCGGTAAGGCATAGGTAGGAACTGTCAGGCCAAATGCCCGGGCAGCTCCACGCTCGCCTCCGAGGCCATTTCCTTTCCTCTCCCCGACCTCGAGAAGGGGCGGCGAGAGGGCAAATGCCCGCGCTTCCTGCTGGTCCCGCCCCTCCCCGCCCGCGGCGCCCACCATCTTGGCCGCGCCGGAGCCTTCTCCGCGGCGGCGTCCCACAGGCCGCGGTAGGGGCCCGCGACGCCGACGCCGGGGGGGGGGGGGTCCCGGGAGCTTAGGGGCACAGAGGCCAGGCTGGGGGCGGGGCGGGGCGGGGCGGGCCGCTCGCGTCGCCATGGCAGCGCCTGGCCCGGCATGCTTCGCGGGGCGGGGCGGGGTGCCGAGGCGCCGCCCCCTGATGGAAGCTGGGTCTTTTTCCGGGAACGCCGGGGCTTCCAGTCCCAGTGCTGCGGCCGGCGTTTGCGGGTCACCGGGCTAGGCGGCGCACATCTCTGAGCCTCGCTCTCCCACTCCCTGGATGTTTGGGGAGAATGAAAGAGAACCTGTGCGTGTTAGCCTCGGGACGGGCTCTGCTCACCGAGCCCCGCAACCCCACGGCAGGGTCCTCGGGAAGCCGCTTCCGGGGGCCAGGATAATGGGGAGGCTGGACTCCTACCGCTCTTGCCGCTTGGGGGCTATTGAAAGTGTAGGCCAGGCGGCGCCTCACCTGCAGTGTCTGGGTCTCGAACTCTTCTCCAGGACTGCCCATGGTTCAGTCAGGACCTACCCTTTGCCCTAGGGTCGGAGAAAGGAGGGGCCCGGGAATGCACACCTCACACGGTCCAGGCCTGGACCCTGCAGCCCCGGCCGGCCTCCCTCCAGCCCAGGAGCACGGGCCTCCCCTAGTTGGCAGTTATTGGACTGTCTGGCCGGGAGGCACATTCCTACCTTCTGAGCTCGGGCACCCCGCCTGCCCTGGGGCAGCCTCTTCCAGAACTTTACTGCCAACCCAGCCCTGCCCTTCTGCCAAAACTGCCCTGTCCCCACCCGGCCTTCTCGTGCCCTAAGTCCCTAGTTACTCACTGCACAGCCACAGCCGCCTTCTTTCCCCTAGTCTCTCTCTCTCTTTTTTTTTTTTTTTGAGCCAGAGTCTCCCTCTGTTGCCCAGGCTGTAGTGCAGTGTCGTAATCTCCGCTCACTGCAACCTCCGCTTCCCAAGTTCAAGCGATTCTCCTGCCTCAGCCTCACGAGTAGCTGAGATTACAGGCACTCACCACGGCTAATTTTTTTGTATTTTTAGTAGAGACGAGGTTTCACCATGTTGGCCAGGCTGGTTCCAAACTCCTGATCTCAAGTGATCCTCCCACCTTCGCCTCCCTAAGTACTGGGATTACAGATGTGAGCCACCATGCCCGGCCTCCCCTGGTCTCTTAAGAAGCACCCTCTGTCACCTCCTACCTGTACTGAACAGGCAGCTAAATTGAATGTTGGCCTTTGGGTCTCCAAAGGGAGGCTGTGTGCTGGTTGAGAGGCAGTCCTTGTGCCTTTCTCCCTCCTCATCCAGGGCACATGCACAAAGAGGCTGAGAATGGGCTACAGTTGCAGCAGAAGAGACTCAGGGCTGCCATTGAAAAGAACTTCCCAGTCCTGAGCATTTTGTTCTTAATGAAATTGTCAGATTATTGATATATTGGTTGTAGAAATATCCAAAAATACAGGAAAAAAGTAACAAGTACCTTATAATCCCACCAGCAGAATGTAACTACTGTCAACATAACTTTCTGTAGATGTATGATAAACCACTTATGATACATCTATGGAGTCATGCTATATATTTGGTTTTGTAAGGCACTTGGTGGTTTTAATAGCTTTTTTCTCACTATAAAAGGAGGACAGGCTTATTATAGACTTTTGGAAAATATGACAAATTAAAAAAAATTCACCCATACTCTCAGTCTCCAAAGGCAGCCACAGTTGTCTTCCTTCAACCCCCCCACCACCCGTTCACAGGGTTTTTCGCTTTGTGTTTTTTGTCTGTTTAGGTATGCCATCATTACTCCTGTATATACCAGTTGATATTTCGCTTTTCTCACTTAATGCTATTTAAGATGCTCCTGAACCACGTTCTTGGGAGAACTTCCGAGATGAGGCAGACATTTCTGGGGGTGATTTGTTGGACTGGCTGTTCACTTTCTGAGTTTGTCCTCTCCCTACCTGTAGCCCCCCAACAGAGTCCTTCCCCATTGCCACTAAACAATAATATGCAGCTTGGGTCAGGGGGTCCTGCTTGCTGGGGGCCCAGGAGGCTGCCTAGTGTGGACAGGGACATGCAAGACTTATGGCCCGATGCTGAGATCTGGGCTCCAATAGGAAGGGGCTTTACTCTGGCCCAGATATGCCAGGTTTCAGGGAGGTCTCAGAACTTGGCCTTATCCTCATTTGGGGCCTCCTTTGCCTGGGCACACTCAGACCTGAGGCCCCTTGTCGATCATGTGACCTGCCTTCTGCTTTGACTTCCTAGGAGTTGGTTTCTGTTGCCCTTGGCTCCTCAGCCCCTCTTCTCCAGCCTCTCTCTGGAGGCATGCAGGCCTGGCACCAGCACAGCCTCCCTCTGCCCAGCTGCCCCTCGGCCCTAGCTACAAGCTGCCCTTGCTCCCACCCATCCTTACGGCCAGGCCTGTCTCTTCTCCCCCATTCCAGAACAGTTCAATTCTAACACATCCAAGCCCTGCGTGAAACAGGCCTTGGGAAATCACAGTTGCCAGGGACGGATTGGCATTTAAAAGGCATCCAAGGCTTCGGGAAACAAACTGAAGAGACAAGAGGATGCAGGGCCCTGTCTCAGAGCAGCAGCTGGATTTATTGGATGGAAAAATCACAGAATGCCCCTTTCCTCGGGAATAACAGCCCTGGCCGAGGGGCAGCGGGTGTGGCACGGGCACTCCATGCCCTGCCTGGCCACCACCTGCCGTCACCGCTGTGTCCTCTCAGAAATGAAAAGATGAGGGAGGGACACTGTCAGCCTGCAGCCAATGGCCCTGTAAATTCTATTCTCTTAACAGGTTTATTCAGTTATAAAATATTTAAGACCTGTTTCACTTTACCTGTATCCAGGAGGCAGCCTGTTTGGGGCCGAGATTGATGTGCTGAACATGATTTATTTATCTGAATTTGCTCTTGTGGTCTGGGCGTTACCTGGGTGTGGAATTTAACCAAGTGACAAGATGGGTTTGCGTGTGTTCTTGAGCTTGGGGGGGTGTGTGTGTGTGTGTGTGTGAAAAAGTGAGTTTGTGTTTGTGTACACGGTGGGGGGTTGCTGTCAGGTGGCTTAGGTGTCTGTGTTTGTGACTGGGACCAATGTGTGGTTGTGTGTGTGTGTGAGTTGGGGAAATGAGCTGAGGGTATGGGTACTCACACACCAGGCAGAATTCACAGCAGGTCACACGTTCTTTGTGTGCTGGGAGCACCTCTGTGTGCGGCCGAGTAGCTCTCTGTGTGCATGTCCCGTGGTGTGAGGCCTGTTCTCTCTCACCCACTTGTCATCATTGGTGGGGCACTGCGCACTGACTGAGTTGCTGGGGCATCTGCTTTTCCATCCGGCCCTGAGTGAGCACTGACAACACCTGACTGTCTTCCAGCAGAACTGGGCCTTCCTGCCCTGCAGCCCAGAGACTAGAGGGAATTTGGTGATCAAGGTGGTCCAGGCCCACGGCCATAGCCCTAATGCAAAGCATGGCTCCTACTCCAATGCTCTGCTCTGGGGTGACCCTGCCCCTCCCTGGGCTTGTTTCCTCTTCTGCTGCACAGAGGGCAGGCGCCCAGGTCCCTGTGGTTGCTCTCACACACAGGCTTCTGGGTGGCTCATGGCAGGCTTAGAGTATTGGGCTGGGGTTTGTCTCCTGCCACTCAAGAGTTGAGTCCCACCAGGACTCAAGAACACCAAGGAATGATGGGAAAATCCCCGCTGTGGGGCCCAACTCTGGATTCTGGGCATTGTCTCTGCCCCCTGTCTAGGCCCAGCCCTGGCCCAGTGGTCAGGAAAGTGGCAGGCAACCCTATTAACAGCCCTCGGTCCTCCCCTCCCCCCACGCCCCTTTATATTGAATGTGTCTGTCACTACTTTCCTAATGAGGCTGCTGAGGGCCCCCGTGAGGCAGATACCTTTGCAGACCGGAGGTGAGGGGGTGGGCCAGCCTCAGGGTCAGGCCAGGAAGGGGAGCTGAGCCCTTCGCCTGCCTGCACCTCTGAGGCCAGCTCAGCTGTGAAGTCATTGAGGCCCCGCTCAGCCCCTGAGCCAGCTGTGAGCAGGCACGAGAGCTTGAGGAGGTAGGAAAGCTCATCCCAGGCACGGAGTTTTCTTTGGCGCTGTGACTCTATAGTAATAATATTTCCACCTAGTCGACATCTATGTTTGGAGGCCTACTGTGTGCCAGGCACTGAGATCAGCCACGATCTGGATGGACACACAAAATCCCTGCCCTTGAGGGAGGTATAGCCAAAGGAAGAACGATATTAATCAAATAATCACGTGATTTGAGTCATGCATTCATGCATGGGAATGCAGGCGGATCACAAGCCAAGACAGAGTCCAGGCAGAGCTTCTCTGATGGAGACAGGGAGTCCTGTGCCTAGACTGGGGGCTGATCCAGGCACTGGGTAAAGGCTCAGCAGGGACTGAAGGAATCAGGAGACCCAGATTCTTGCTGTGTGGCCTCAGGCAACTGCCCACCTTCTCTGAGCTCCTAGGGGCTGGCATCTTCCTTCTGGCTTCCGTCACCTCTGAGTGGAACTCCGGCAGTATGTGTCTCCTCTTCCGTGCTTTTTGCGCTCCCTGCCAGGGCCCTCAAGACATCTGTCGGCAACATCCTTGACTTTGGAATGCTGGAGGCACTGCCCCAGGGAATGCCTGGAGCCAAGCACAGCACCGCTGCCTCAGGCCCCACCTGCCAGTTCCTCTGAGCCCTTTTGCTCTCACAGAGCCACCTCCTGGACTGAAGAAAGCCTGGAAGACATGAAATTGAAGAATTAGTCCCCTATTTTCCCCAAAAATTGTAGAGAAAAGCATTTATTCATGAATTCACTCGTTCATTTGCTTGACTAGTGTTTCCTGAACACCTAGTAATTGCTGGGCGCATTGCACTCCATGTTGGACTGAGATGGCAAAGTGGTGGTCCTCCTGCTACGTCCTGCCCACAGACCTGTTTTGAAAGCCCATCCATTGTCGGGGGCCGGGGGAGAGGGGGAATCAAATCAATTGCCAGTGAGTAACCGTTCAGTGACTTCATTTCCAATTTCCAGTTTACATTTCTTCTGAATTATTCTACCCTGCTTCCTCCGACCACAGTTGGTGGCGCTGGCTACTGTCTGCCGGGTAGGATGGCCCACCCAGCCCACCAGCTGGTCCCATCCCCCACCACCCCACCCCACCCCGTGCCTCTCCTGGCCATGTCACACATATTAGTGTGGCTTCCTAGTTATGAGCCCAGCCTCAGGAGCCAGACTGCCCAGGTTCAAAGCTCACTGTGGCTTTGGGAACTCGGGTGTCCCCCTCCAAGCCTCAGATTCCTCTTGTGTCAAATGGGATCACAAGGGCAAGTACCCACTACTCCTGGGGCTGTTGGGGAGATTAAGTGAGAGAATTTATGCTAAATCCTTAAAACTCACATAAGCCTTGGCTGCTATCGTTGTTGAATAAATGAACCACTTGCAGGCTCAGGCCGGGGCTGTGTGTCACATGGCACCTCCAGGCCTCAGTTTCCTCAGCTGCTGCTTTGGGAAAGCACATCTCTAGGTTGGGCCTCCTCCCTCGCCCTCCAAAGACCTATTCTTGAGGCCTGGGCCCTGTGAAACCTCCGGCTCTCGGAGGCAGCCTGGAGTCCCAGAGACTAGGTAAGGCCCCGCGGCCCCGCCTCCTGTCGCCCGGCCCCAGGCGGGACTGCCCCGGCGGGCCGCGGGCTGGAGGCGCGGCTCCCAGCTCGGGGCTCCAGCGGCCGCGCCCCGCCGCCCCTCGGCGCTCGCGCGCAGCCCCTGCGGGGGTGGCCGCCATCAAAGCGTCTTCTCGTTCTTATGCTAATGAGCCCCATTAAAGCTTAATGGCTGCGAACGCGCGGGTTTAATTGCACCTGCCCGGGCCGGAGGCGCGGCGGGCCGCGGAAGCAGCTGCGCGCCGGCCCGGACGGCCTTAATTACCTGGAAAACGACGCCCGGCGGGGAGGGAGGGGAAGGGAGGGAAGAAGAGAGCGGCGGGGCCTCCGCGAGGCTGGGCCTCCTCCGCCGAGGCCGCAGTCCGGCCCCACTCGTCCTCGGGGCGCGGCGCTGCGCGGGAGAGGCTGGCGTGGCGAGTTCGTTTCATTAATTTATCGCCCTGCCTCGGCGGAGACCCGCTTGCCCGCGCCCCGGAGTTCAACCGCGCCGGCCTCGTGCTCCCCCGCGCCGTCCCCCTGCCATCTTGGGCTTGGCATTCGAGGCCCTCCGGGACCCGCTGCTGCCACTGACCCAGTGCCACCCTCTTCTGCACGAACAATAATAATGGTGGTTGCACACTACATGCCAAGCGCTCTGGAGGGTTGAATGTGACCTCGCAGAGACGCCAGCTGCCTCATCTCGGCCTTACCCCGTTCGTCTTTAGAAGCTCGTACCGCTATCTGCAACGAAGGTCCCTCTCCTCCCTCTCTCATCCTCCCTGAAACCCCACTTCTGCCCCTCCAACAAGATGAGCCTCTGTCCGGGGATGGGGATGGGGATGGGGATGGGGACGGGGACGGGGACGGGGACGGGGACGGGGACGGGGATGGGCCCTTTGTTGAGGGGTAGGCTAGCCCGTGGTGAAGGTTGTCTGGATGTGTTCTCCCTCCGGACTGACATTTCACTGAGGCCAGTCTGTCTGACTGCCTTATCTCTGCATGCCATCTCCCTGGGGATGGCCCTGGGGTTGTGGGAGCTGCAGTGCTGCCCTGAGCCTTCTGCCTAGACAGGGGGCCGTGAGACTGATGGGAACTCAGGGAAACCTTGAGACCTAATGGTATTCTCTGTGGGACTTCGCTGTGCTCCTCCCCACCCCATCAAGTGATCCTGGGATAGGCGCCTGCCACTCCTCCTCTCTCCCTCATTCCCTCCTCTCACTCTTCTCTTTTTGCAGAGGGAAGGAAAACAGGGAAGAGGGAGTAGGCAGACTGCTCATGCAGTTTTTAAATGGTCCCCTTTCCTTCCCCTCTCTCTTCCATGTCCCTGTGTACCCAGCCCTTCTTTTTTCTTTCTTTGTAGACAGTGTCTTGCTCTGTTGCCCAGGCTGGAGTGCAGTGATGTGATCATGGCTCACTGTAGCCCTCAACCCCTGGGCTCAAACAACCCTCCCACCTCAGCCTCCCAAGTAGCTGAGACTACAGGTGTGCATCACCCTGCCTGGTAGCCCCTCCTTTCTGCCCTTTCCAGTCCCATCCCTCCTCCCTCTGTGTGTCTCAGAGACCAAAGCCTAAAGCATTGCACAGTGCCCACTGGGAGGCCACCCAGCCCTGGTCCTGCCTGTGTCAGGCAATGCTGAGAGCACAGAGGGGAGTCAGACTTGGGCTCTGCTCTCCAAGGACTCCAGTCTGGGGGAGGCAGCTCTCAAAAGGAATACTTGTCCTCTAATGGAAAAAGGACCAGTTTAAAGGAAGCAGAGAACAGTCTTTGAGCTCAAACCGGGAAGGCTGGGAGAGGCTTCTAAGCTCAGCCTAGAAGGAAGGATAAGTGTGAGCTGATTGGCAGGAATAACATTCCAGGTAGGGAAACAGTTGGAGTTCAGCCCTGGCTAGGGCAGAACACGGGCTAACATGAGGGGAGAGGGGGTAAGGGACGACCACAGAAAAACTGAGCTCACTCCAAAGTCTGGAGGCATGAGGCTGGAAAGGTGGGCAGAGGGTCCTCTGTTGCCCAGCAACCTTCAGTGCCTCCCTATTGCCAAGAGGACCAAATTCAGACCCTTCAGTTGGCACGAAAGCTTGTACCACCCATCCCAGGATGCAGCCTATTATCTTCAGCTGGGTTCCTTACTACCAGGCCAAGCCTCAGATGATTATTGTGAGCCTACTGTGTATGGGAAGTGGGGATGAGCAGTGATCCCATCAGGGCTAATAGCAGTGGAGCCTGCTGCCCAACTCCATGCCCCTTCCCCCATTCTTGTCCCCAGATGTCCTTGCAGAC
This sequence comes from Macaca thibetana thibetana, assembly GCF_024542745.1. Taxonomy (NCBI): domain Eukaryota; kingdom Metazoa; phylum Chordata; class Mammalia; order Primates; family Cercopithecidae; genus Macaca; species Macaca thibetana. Next base: position 3,672,206 of record NC_065593.1, on the reverse strand, counting down.
AAAATGGAGGTGAATTGGCAGGCTGCCAGGGGCGTCAGGTGGCATCGCAGCTGGGTGGACAGTCGTCCCTGATTAATGAGGTGGTGGAAACCTAGAGGGAGGTCCCTACTGGCATGCCTCGGGGTTCTGCCCTTGTTCTGGTCCAGGCAAGGAATGAGGCTCACAGGGGTTTAGCACCTCCCTGCCAAGCTATGTGTGAAACTCTTGGGTCATGAGGTGGCTTCTCTTAATATCTCATTCTGCAGATGCAGACACTGAGGCCAGTTGGAGTGAGGAGTGAGCTCAAAGTCACTCATCTCTGAGGTGGCAAAATTAAGCCTCACACCCAGGGCTGTGTGACTTCAAAGCCTGTGTGTGTAACTGCGGAGCTGTGGGGCATCAGTAATGCATCTGCTGCTTCTGCAAGACTGTGAGGAGGTGGGGCCCTGCCTTTCAACTTCGTCTCTCTGAGGGTGGTTAGCACTGCACTTTGCATGTAGTAAGTGCTCAATAAATGCTTGTGAACTGGATGATTGGGCCAGTAAGCCATGGGCAGGGCTCAGAAGCAGTGGGGAGGCTCCATCACTCTCCCTCCCAACCTGCACCTCCACGCCCAGGAGTTGGACAGGGGCTGTAAGGGGACTTGGAGACTCAAAGCTTCCAGGCAGGGAGTGGGCTCACAGGAGGCTAGGAAGGATCCAACTTCCTGTCCAGGTCAGGGTCAGGAGGACAGCTGCGCCCCCTACCGCCCTGCTTGGAGGCCAGGCTGGCACAGGAAGGCTGCACTGCAAGTCAGAATCATCAGCAAAACCTGGGGAATATAATGGGTGAGGGTTTCCATGCTGGGTGAGGACTGCTTTCTGATCAAGCCCTTAGGCCCAAAACTTTTGGAAGGGACTCTCTCAGGGCAGTGTATTCGTGCAGCGTCGGGAGCAGGTGTTCTCCCATAATCTTTTTGGGGTGGGGACCCAGCTGTGGCACTGGAAAGATGTTAGATCATGGCTCTGGGGCTCAGGGGCCATTGGTGGGCAAAACAAGCATAGTGAAAACTGAGGCTCAGAGAGGTTAAGGTCACAGAGCAGAGCTGGGTCTGTTTTTGTTTCTGTTTTAGTTCACCAGGGGCTCACTCTGTTTGCCCAGGCTGGAGTGCAGATCACTAGCCTCGATCTCCTGAGCTCAAATGATCCTTCCGCCTTGGCCTCCCAAAGTGCTGAGATTACAGGCATGACCCTTCATGCCTAGCTGGGGCTGTTTTCAAACTCCACCAACCCCTTTTCTTTTGTTCCATTCCACTCTGCGCTGAACCTTCATCTGGCTTCTCAGAAGGCCCAAGTCCTTGTCTTAGAGGTCCTGGCTGTGGAGCCTTGGAGCATGGTCTCCCCTCACCCGGATCTCCCTATTGGGGACTGTCTGTGGGAGCAGTGAGTCACCGTGCACCAGGGCAGCCCGGCTCCTCGGGGAGTGGCCCAGGCAGTCAGAGCAGCAGGCTTGATGGGCCAGGACCTGGGGACTCTGCCACGGTGGACCATTGTGCCCTCGCCTGGCTTGCCAAGAAGGTGGAGTGCGTGTGCTCACCCTCACTTCTGAGGGGCTTTCCTGAGGCAGAGGCTATCCCTGGACACCCAGTTTTGTGGCAGCCAGGGACACTCAGACCATGGTGGACAAAGACTTGAAGTCTCGTTTCAGCCCTGCACAAGGTGTGACCTTGGCTCCAGCACTACTCCCTCTGGGCCTGTCTCTTAGCAGAATCTGGGACTAACCGCATCATCTCCAGGGGTTCCAGCACTGGACGCCTGGAAGTGGATATGGCAGTTTGACGGGGCTCTTTGTGGTAGGGTGGTCAGAATGGCCCTCCACATGAGGGGCTGTCTCCCTAGGGCAGTCTTTAACCACCAGCCAGCCTCCCCAAGCACCTGTGCCAGGCAGTGGGGTATGTAAAGGCCTGGCACACACAGACAGGAGTTCCGATCTCAACCCCATCCTCATGAGCTCTGTGACCTTGGCAAGTCCCTTTACTGTGTAGGCTTTAACTCTCATCTGGAACGCAAAATATGCATAGTCCTGACATCAGGACATTACCATGAATAGTAAGTGAAACTCCCACTTCAGGTCCTTAGCCTGGCGTCCAGGGCACGGGAGGAGCTGATACGTGGCCTCTGCTGCTTGTGGTGTTATTGGTGGTGGTGTTTGAGATGTCCTTAGAGATGTTGGCCAAAGTTTCCAGTTCCCCATCCTCCCAAGCCCGTGGGGAAATTGTGCTTCCTGGTGGTCTTTTTGAGGGGGAGGGGGTGTCATGTGACCAGTTTATGGCCAGTGAGGTGTGAGCAGAAGTGACATGTCCCTTCTAGGCCAGAGCCTTTCATGGCCATGAGGATCCCCAGAACTCACTTTCCTCTGGTAGCCCAAGGTCAAGGTGGCAACTGCTCAGTGAGAGGGATCCTCCCTGCCACTGCGATGGATGGTAGTGCGAAGGATAAACCAACTTTTGTTGTTTTGAGCCCTTGAGATTTGAGGGTTTTGTTACAGCAACATGGCTAGCACATCCTGACTGATTCATCATCATCATCATCACTCAAGCCTGTCCCCCAGCCAGGGATCCATCCAGGAGAACAACAGCCATGGAGGAGACCCGTCAAAAAATAGAACTTTATTACCAATCTGTTTCTATAATTGTTTGACTCATTTTCTCACTCATTTGTTCACTTTCTCACCAATTTCTTTACATCATTTATTCCTTCAAAAAAAAATTTCTTGGCTGGGTGCAGTGGGTCACGCCTGTAATCCCAGCACTTTGGGAGGCCAAGGCAGGCAGATCACCTGAGGTCAGGAGTTCGAGACCAGCCTAGCCAACATATAGTGAAACCCCATGTCTACTAAAAAATACAAAAATTCAGTGAGCCGAGATCACGCCATTGCACTCCCACCTGGGCAACAAGAACGAAACTCCGTCTCAAAAAAACAAAACAAAACAAAAATGAGCCAGGTATGGTAGCACACACTTGTAGTCCCAGCTACTTGTGAGGCTGAGGCGGGAGAATCGCTTGAACCCAGAGGGCAGAGGTTGCAAGGAGTTGAGATCGCACCACTCTACTCTGGCCTGGGCGACAGTGCAAGACTCCCTCTCTCAAAAAACAAACAAAAAGGCTGGGCTTGGTGGCTGACGCCTGTAATCCCAGCACTTTGGGAGGCTGAGACGGACAGATCATGAGGTCAAGAGATGGAGACCATCCTGGCCAACGTGGTGAAACCCCATCTCTACTAAAAATACAAAAATTAGCTGGGCATGGTGGTGCGTGCCTGTAATCCCAGCTACTCGGGAGGCTGAGACAGGAGAATCTCTTGAACCTGGGAGGCAGAAGTTGCAGTGAGTTGAGATCGGGCCATTGCGCTCCAGCCTGGCAACAGAGCAAGACTCTGTCTCAAAAAAAAAAAAAAAAAAAAAAAAAACCCAAAAACCCAAAAAACAAAAATGCCACTTGAGCACCTGTTTCATAGGCCCGGAGCAAGTGCATAGGCCAGCAGGGAGCTGTGGATCATTCTGCAGAGCCACAGCGCTTGCCTAGAGGCCAGCAGCCCCTATGGGATGCTGGGAGTGGGGCATCAGATTTGCAGAGCTGGGGTGAGGGAAGGAATGGCACTTGGGGAAGTGGGTCTGCTTGAGAAAGGCCTACAGGTGACAGGAGGCAACAGGCAGTTGGGTCTGGCCAGCAGGGATGGGACTGCATAGTGGCCAGGCTGGAGGGGGACTTTGGTCCCTGGGTCATAGGGTGTGCAGTGCTCTACACTGAATGATGAGAGTGGTGTGCATCGGTGAAACGAGAGGCCAGCAGCTGAAGGAAGGAAGACCAGGTAGGTGGCTGGGCCAAGGATCCAGGTGGGCAAGGGCTGGCATGGGTCTGAAGAGGAAGAGCAGGGCCAGGGAAAGCCCAGGGCTGGATGGCCAGTGGTTGTGAGCCGCACCAGCAGCCCGAGGGAGCTGGGGGCTGGATGGGGGTGCCCTGTGCAGTGATGGGGAACGTTTGAGGGATCAGATTAGAGTTGGGGTACCCGAGCAGCATCCAGGGGAGATGTCCAGGATGTAGGTTGGTGAATAGACAGGACATTGAAGGAAAGTGAGAATCAGTCCTCCTGCCCATAGACAAACCTTTGGTTTGAGGGTGGGGCCTGCACTGGGGGGAGGCACACATTTCTTCTCTGTGTGGGCTCAGGGGAAAAAAAGGATTGAAACTCCCACAGGGAAAAAGTTTTTAAAGACTCCACCATTGGAATGATGATCTTGTATAACAGGAAAGTTTTAATCCATGCATTCGAAACACAGTTATTGAGACCCTGCTGTGAGCTGGACTCTGCTCTAGGTGCCCATGGGTAAGCAGACACACAGTGATCTCTGCCCTGGTGAGCTCCTGTCTTAGTGGGAGACAGGGAAGCTAATGACGAGCAATCTAAGTGAGTGAAGTGTAGAGCCTCTCAGAAGGTGATAGGCCGGGCATGAGGCATGCTCCTTAGTCCAGAGCTACTCAGGAGTCCAAGTCAGGCAGATCGCTTGAGCTCAGGAGTTCGAGGCCAGTCTGGGCTACATAGCAGAACCCCGCCTCTACAAAAATACATAAATTAGCTGGGCATGGTGGCATGTACCTGTATTTCCAGCTACTCAGGAGGCTGAAGTGGGAAGATCGCTTGAGCCCGGGAGTTTGAATCCAGCCTGGGTAATATAGCAGGACCTCTTCTCTGAAAATAATTAATTTTAAAAAGAAGATAGATGTAGTGAGAAAAAAAGTAGAGGAGGGAAGGGACTCAGGGACGGGGGAGATGCGCGCAGTTTTAAATTGGAGTGTCAGGAAAGGCCTCACCGAGGTGACAGGTGAGCAAGGACTCGAGGGAGGTCAGTGAACCTTGCGATGTCTAAGGGAAGGGCATTGCAGGGAGAGGGAATAGCAGTGCAAAGGTCCTGAGGCAGGAACGTGTTTCCATGTTGCAAGAACAGCAGGGGAGCCACTGTGACTGGAGGGGACTGAGAGAGGGGAGAGGATTCCTAGAAGACTCTGTTTGTTTGAGACAGGGTCTCACTCTGTCACCCTGGTTGGAGTGCAGTGGCGTGATCTCAGCTCACTGTAACTTCTGCCTCCCAGGCTCTAGTGGTCCTCCCACCTCAGCCTCCTGAATAGCTGGGACCACAGGTGCATGCCACCATGCCCTACTATTTTTTTGTATTTTTGTTAGGGATGTGGTTTTGCCATGTTGCCCAGTCTGATCTCAAACTCCTAAGCTCAGGCAATCCACCTGCCTCAGCCTCCCAAAGTGCTAGGATTACAGGTGTAAGCCACCATGCAGGCCAGACTCTAGCTTTCATTCTGAGTGAGCTGGAGACTGCAAGAGGCAGGCTTGAAGGGGAGTAGAAGGCTCCTGGAGGCTCTGGCAGGCCTCAGAAGCTGCAGCCACATCGACCAAGCTGACCTCACCCTCCATCTCCAAGGAATGGGGGAATGGGCACCCCGGGCCTCTGGGGTCTCTGCCTCTGCCATGCTCCTCCTCCTCCCTCCTCCTGCTGCCACCCTTTGATGGTGCTTCAGCCTGTGCCATTTTTCTAGGTCCTCTCCAAGTGTATATTGACCCTGAGGTGGCAGCAGGAGGGGAGGCATGTCCCCTCCCCAGGAGGAGACCCCCTTGATGAACTCTGAGAAGCTGGTTGCTTAGCAAGCCCTGTTTTCTCTAACAATACTAGTGCTGATCAGCCTAGATTGAAAGAACAAGGAATTGGCTTTTGCACATTCCTGTCCTCTCGTCTCATATATATATACGCACCCATAATATATATATGTACATTTTTTTTTCCTTAGAGACAGAGTCTCACTATGTTGCCCAGGCTGAATTCAAAGTCCTAGGCTCAAGCAGTCCTCCCAGCTCAACCTCCTGAGTAGCTGGAACTACAGGTGTGTGCTAGGGTGCCTGGCGAGGGACTCCATTCCAGAATCATGGAATCTTAGGGGTCCCCTGGGCTGCATCTTGGGTGAGTGGGTTACTTTATCGCACCCCTCCTTGTATACCTCCTGTGATTCCAGGCAGCTCACTCTTTCTAGTGACTGAGGGACTCTGGTCAAGGTGAGAGGCACAGAGCAATGGCCCAGAAGTTAGAAGACCATGGTCCCTGTCACAGGCTGGGCACCGTAAATGGACATCATAACTGACCCATCCTCTCTCTCTGCTCAAATGCTGCAGCCCATCCGGAAACAACCAAAACATTACAGTTTTACAACTGCCAGGGTTTGGAGTTGAACCCCGTGCCCCGGGCTCCTGCCACCCCTGCTCCAGGCACAAAGGGAGCAGTTTGTCAGTCCTCCACAGGCCTTTCCTACCCTCAGATGCAGAGTGGGCCAGGACGTGCCACTTCACAGATGGGAAGACTGAGGCCGAGAGTGGAAGGGAAGGAAAGGAGCCCATTCCAGGCTTCCAGCTTGGGATTTTTCCCGTGTGCTCCAGCAGCCACCCGGGGACCATCATTATGACAACAGTGATGACTGATGGAGGGCCTAGTGTGCTGGACACTGTACTGAAAGACCCCAAGGAGGGCGTAGCATCTGTGTCCACAGGAGGAGGCCGCGAGGCTGAGAGCGCCTAGGGAGAGCAGAGCTGGAGCTGGCCGGGTTCTGGCCACGCGGCTTTGCCGTTTGCTGTTTGCCGTATCATGGGGGATGCTCAGGCGGGCTCCCGTCAGTCTCTCTCTTCTTTGGTCTCACTTTTTTTTTTTTTTTTTTTTTTTTTGAGACGGAGTCTCGCTCTGTCTCCCAGGCTGGAGTGCAGTGGCCGGATCTCAGCTCACTGCAAGCTCCATCTCCCGGGTTCACGCCATTCTCCTGCCTCAGCCTCCCTAGTAGCTGGGACTACAGGCGCCCACCACCTCGCCCGGCTAGTTTTTTGTATTTTTTTAGTAGAGACGGGGTTTCACCATGTTAGCCAGGATGGTCTCAATCTCCTGACCTTGTGATCCGCCCGTCTCGGCCTCCCAAAGTGCTGGGATTACAGGCTTGAGCCACTGCGCCCGGCCCCTTTGGTCTCACCTTTACTCAGAAAAGCCCCTTGCCGGCCCCCAGATACTCCTACCCCAACTCTCTTCTCCACCCTTCCAGCCTCCTGAGGCCCCTGCCTGCCTCAGCCTCCCTGCTGGGTTGACCACCGTCAGTCCCGGCTGGAAGCTGACCCTCTCCACAGCTGCCCTGACAGGTCACAGTGGGGCATTTGCAGTTCCATCCTGGGCAGCCGCCCCCTAAGTCTCTTTCCTCCCCTGCCCTTGGTGGGCCCCCATGCCCCTCCAGGCCCCTGGCCTCACTCTGGTCCTGAGCTCCCTCCTCTGGGCCAAGGAGCTGCTGGGCCTCGGGGAGGGGAACCCCAGCACTAGGTCTAAAGTGATGTGGCCAGGCACTGTCTGTGCCAGGGCCTGGAGCTTTCCTCTGAACCTTAAGGGGCCCCCAGATCAGCTCCGTGCGGGCCGGGGATGCAGCTTCCAGAATCTTGGAAACCTGTTTTTCATGGAGCCAGATAGAATGAGCACCCAGGAGGAGGCAGTTCCAAGAGCTGGTGCTTCAGGAGGAAGCCTGCACAGCAGACAGGCGTGCGCACATTCCTAGATGCCAGCCCTGTGGTGGCGCACCCCACGCTCACAGCACACGGACGTGCCCACATGCCCACCACGGGTGGTCAACCCTTGGACACCCACACCCCTCTCACACCCTCACACACAGACTCTGCACCACCTGCCCAGTCCCGGCCACACTCATGTCAGGGTCCTGAAGACCTCGAGCACACAGACACGCACCTGGTCACGTGCGCCTTCACACACTTGGCACCAGGGTGGCAGCAGCAGAGGTGACTCAGAATCCTGCTTTTCACAGGGAATCAGAGCCCAGAGGGGGCTTTAGCCACAAAAAAAAGAGCGTTTCAAGGAGAAGGACTGCCCGCGTGCCAAGCACACACCCCTCATCTAGCCAGGACCCCTTGTGGGAGCTGAGCCACATGGAGACCCTGGGGCACCCATCCCACTCTCCACCACCCATCCCCACGTGGACATATGGCCACAGTCGCAGCTGCGGCCGTGAGGAGGGGTTTTTGCTCCTTTTTAGCAGCGTTCCATCCCCCACCCCAGAGTACAGGGGGCTGTTCAGAGACCCTCCTGGCCCTGGGGGCCTGTGAGTCAGAGGCTGCCAGTGGTGGCCTTTCTGCTGTTGCTGGGGGAATGGCAGCACAGTGGCCACCGAGACTGGGACTCCCTGGGGAGGCCCTGCTGGCCCTGGCACTGGTGGCTTGGCCTCACCCAGCCCCACCTGGCAGATGTGCTCCTTGTAGCTACCAAGGACTTGCCCCTTCCTCATTTCAGAGGTGGAGAAAATGAGGTAAAAAGGTGGAGGCAGCCAGGGCACCCTTCCCACAAGGCCCTGCCTCATCTGAGACAGAGCCCTCTGGGAAGCCTGTGCATTCTGTAGGTGGGGACCTTTGGGGCCATTTTTTCCCGAGGCCCAGAGAGGGCCATCTTCTTGCCCAAGGTCACACAGCAAGTTCATGGCATAAGCTAGCCAGCCTCGTACTCCAGAGCTCTCCTGAGGGCCCCCATGTGCCTGTGCGGGGGTGTTGATGAGGGGCAGGTGGGAGGGAGGAGGTAGGGCTGATTTGTTTCCCAGCCTCCTCCTCCCCCTCCCCTGCTCCTTTCTCTCCCTCACACGGTTTGTTTGGAGAATGACTCACAGGAATGCAGCAAAATCCTGATGGATGGGAAGGCAGGGCCGCAGTACCCGGAAAACCTCTCCAGGGTGGGGAGGCGGGGCTGAGCCTTGGGGCCTGAGAGGCTGGTGATAGGGGAGCCCTGCGTGCAGGTGTGGAGACTGAGGCCCTGGAAGAACTCTGGTCACAGCCTGGCTGGGGGTTGTCCCTCCTCAGCAGAAACACACAGGCCCCGGCTGCCGCAGCACCCCTGGGCCACCCGTCCCACACGATTTTCATCTTTGTGCCCCCGAGGCATCTGGTGCACAGTAGGTGACAAACATGCATTTTGGCACTGATGTGACCCAAGTCAGACCCTCCTGTGTGTGCGCTGTCCCCCAGGTCCTCCCAGCTCCCCGGGGTTGGGGGGGTGGGTGCTTGCCATTCAGTCCTTTCAGAGGCGGCCCAGGGCCTACGGCATGCTGGACACTGCCAGGGGCTGGGGAGGCGGGGATGGAGCTGGAGGGAAGTGGGAGGTGTACGCGGGATGGACACCTCCTGTGTATGTTCCAAATGCGCTGGAGGCCTCGACAGGTCTTGGGACAAAGTGAGGCAAACCTTAGAGGACGTAGGATGAAGTTTCAGGCAAAGGAACAGTGGCTGTAAGGGCTCCCAGAAAGTGTAGGGACCCTGGGGAGGTCCCAGTCTTTGAATAAAGGTGCATGGGACCTTATTGGTGCTTTGGGGCATTAGGGCCCAGATATCAGGCAGGAGCATGAGGTGAGGCTTGGGCTCTCTCCCAGGGCAAGCCCTCCTCCTGGGCACCACATCTGGGGCCTCCGAGGAGGGACAAAGCATTCAGCTCTCGGGACCCGCGGGTGGGAATGTCCCCAGGCCCAGCCCCTTAGTGCCTGCTGATGGCTGTCACGCACTGTCCGGCCCTGATGACCACATACGTGTTTTCAAGAGAAGCTGGAATTTGGATTTTTATGTGAACGCTCTTGATTCTCAAATGCTGGCTCAGTTAACAAAAGGCACAGTGTGGTTTCAACCGCACATGTCCGCAGGCAGAGGACCACCAGTTTATAACGTCTGCGCGGTGGGGCGCTTGGGATTTTTTCTTTTACATTCCTTATTTTATTGGAAACAGCCCAAATAGTCACTGAGCTGCAACTCAGTGCTAGGTGCCGGGGCTCTATCAGCGAATAAGACAACACGTGACAGAGCTGCCATTTTAGTGGGAGAAGACAGTGAATAAACATATATCAGGTGATACGTGTTAGGAAGCATATGGAAGCAGGGCTCCGGACCAGAGAGCAGCTGCAAGGCCGCGCCCACATCTGGGTGGAATGGGCAGCCAGTGCAAAGGCCCTGAGGTGGGGCTATGCTAGGTGTGTTAGAGGCCTGTGTGGCTGCAGTGGGAGTGGGCTGGGAAGTGGGAGGAGGTGAGGTCACAAGGTAGCAGAGGTCAGATGGCACAGGAGACTGTGGGCTGTGGTATAAGCTTGGTTTTAAGTCTTATGTGAGGTGGGAGCCATGGAGGATTCTGAGTGAGGGAGGGTCAGGATCTGACTTGGTTAAACAGGCTCTGTCTGGGTGTTGTAAGGGCTCAGGGGAGCAAGGGTGGGTCTAGGAGGCCCAGAAGGGGCTATTGCACTTATCTGACTGAGTGATGATGGGGCCTGAACAGGATGGGGGCAGTCACCAGAGGGTGACCTGAGGAAACTGTGGTCAAGCCTCTCCGTGGTGTGCAAACAGTAAACACAATACTGATTCTAAGGACTTGGTAGTAAATGGAAATGGTGACTGTGTATAATGCTATGTGAAAATAGGATTAGAAAATTGTACATTAAAAACACACCAGGCCGGGCGCGGTGGCTCACGCCTGTAATCCCAGCACTTTGGGAGGCCGAGGCGGGCGGATCACGAGGTCAGGAGATCGAGACCATCCTGGCTAACACGGTGAAACCCCGTCTCTGCTAAAAATACAAAAAATTAGCCGGGCGTGGTGGTGGGCGCCTGTCGTCCCAGCTACTCGGGAGGCTGAGACAGGAGAATGGCGTGAACCCGGGAGGCGGAGCTTGCAGTGAGCCGAGATGGTGCCACTGCACTCCAGCCTGGGCGATGAGCAAGACTCCATCTCAAAAAAAACAAAAAAAAAAAACAAAAAAAAAACCACCAGCCCCAGATGCAAAAGGCTGCAGATTATATGATTCCATTCACATGAAATGCGCAGGACAGGCAAATCCAGAGAGACAGACAGGAGGTGAGCAATTGCCGGGGGGTGGGGGTGGGGAAATGGGGAGTGACTGCCTATGGGAACAGGTTTCTTTTTGGGAGGGGGATGAAAATGTTCTGCAATTAGGTAGCAGTGATAGTTGCACAACTTCATGAATATACCAGAACCCTGAGTTGTCCCCTTTAAAAGGGTGAATTTTATAGTGAGTGAATTATACCTAAAAAAAAATTTTTTTTAAAGCACATCTGGATTTCTAACCAAAATTGGATGCACATAGAAAAGATTGCAAGGAGCTGGGCATGATGGTGCCTGTGGTCCCCACTACTTGGGAGGCCAAGGCAGGAGAATCACCTGAGCCCAGGAGTTCGAGACTAGAGCCTGGGTGATACAGTGAGATCCTGTCTCTAAATAATAATAATAGGTCAGCCACGGTGGCTCATGCCTGTAATCCCAGTACTTTGGGAGGCTGAGGCGGACGGAGCACCTGAGGTCAGGGGTTCGAGACCAGCCTGGCCAACATGGTGAAACCCCGTCTCTACTAAAAATACAAAAATTAGCTGGGCATGATGATGCATGCCTGTAGTGGCAGCTACTCAAGAGGCTGAAGCAGGAGAATCGCTTGAACCTGGAAAGTAGAAGTTGCAGTGAGCCGAGATCTTATTACTGCACTCCAGTGTGAGCAACAAGAGCAAAACTCCGTCTCAAAAAAAAAAAAAATAAATAAATAAATATTTTTAGAAATAAAAGATTGTAAGGAAATATTCACAGTAATTGTCACAGGGTGAAGGGGATTCTGGATTTGTTTGTTTGTTTTTTTGGTCATTCTACTTGTGTGTACTTTTCAATTTTTAAAAATTAAAAGTATGCATTTGTCTCTAAAAACATAAAGACTTTGCGACTAGGGCCAGGGATGGGGGAGCCACTTGGAGGGGCTCAGGCTCTCTCTCTAGCCCTTGTGGATCCGTCCAGCTGCGCGGCTTTCACGTGGGAGGTTGGGAGCAGGAACTTGTTCTGGTCCCCGGCTCTGACCTTCTGGAATTCCATTCCCGCTCACATGGCCTTGGTCAAGTCACAGGACCAGAGATCCCAGCGGCCCTCCTCTGGAGAGTGTCCCAGCCGCCCACGATGCCTCTACCCAGAGGCTGCCCCGTTCTGCTTGCATGCCTTCAGCCGCAGGTTGCTCACCACCTCCCGAGCAGCTCCCTCCTTCCCTTTCTGGGCAGCCCTGCCTGCTAGCAAGCTCTTCCTTATATGGAGGTGAAATCTGTCTTCCTGTTGCTTCCTCAGCTCCCTCTCTGAACCCCAGTTTCTGGGTCTGCAGAAGGGGGCTCCCAGCCTCTCCCTGCCTACCTTGGCCACTGGGAGGTTCTGAAGAGACTGGAGGACCAGCAGCCCAGAGCCTGTGTCGGTGGTCATTCAGCTCTCGGGACAAAGCGTGGGTGGGCCTGTACCCTGGTGGCACAACCAAGTAGGATTTCCACATTCAGTGTCTAGGCCATGGCTGTGAAATTGGAATTTGATACTAATCCTGGAGACTGAAAACTCAAACTTCTCCATAGTCCAGGAGGGAATGATAATCATCAGTGCTAACATTTACGGAGGGCTTGTGGCGTGGCCAACCCTGAGTGACATTCATGCACTCATTTCTGTTTATCACCAGCACATCCCAGGCGGGCCTTGCTATTCTTCCCCATTTTAAAGGTGAAAAACCTGAGGCTCAGAAACGTAATGGGAAGCAGTTGGATGCGAGCCTCCTGGCACACATTGTGGGAGTACTGTGGGTCGAATAAGGAAGCTGAGCAGCAGGCAGCCTCTCCCCTGCAGAAGGGCACAGAAGCAGGACTGGAAGGAAATCCTGGTTGTGGGCTGAGCTCAGGCCATCCACTTGTCGTGACGGGTGAAGGGTCTGGTCCGCAGGTCTGCTCTCCAAGCTGCCTTGTTGCAGGTGCTGGCTTTGGGAGGATTCTCCTTGTCTCAGCCCAGGAGCTTTCTTGCTGAGCTTGGGGAGATAAGTAGTAATGTCGCCTTCCACCTCATGGACTTCCCAGTTTAGAATGCTGCTTCCCATCCCACCCACATCACCCTCTGTTAGGTAAGCAGGAGCAGAAATGCAATCCGTCATCTCAGTTCTGGAAACTTGGGTTCCGAGAGGGTGTAGAACTGCCCAGGGGCACACAGCCAGGACAGGCCCAAGCCAGGAATTGCACTGGGGGTGAGCAGGGGATGCCTTTTCTGGCTTAAGGTATGTGGGAGGCCAAGAGCCATCATTTTACCTGGTCCTCTGCTGGAGAGCCAGGGGACATCTGAAGCCAGGGGCTCTGCCTGTTTCCTCTGTGCTTGTCCCTGGGCTGGGCTCCTCTGACCTGGGCCCTGGTGCGGAAGGTACAAAGCAGCCCCATGACAAGCTGTGAGACCGGACACTGGTTTGGGTTCCACCCAGGCCCATGCCTCTCTCTCTCTTCTGCTTGCAGAGCCTCAGTGTCTGCATCTCTCAAATGGGCTCAGGACACCCACCTCAGAGGATGGCTGAGAGGATTCCGTGTGGGCTGCTTGGCAGAGTTAGCTCCAGCTCTGCACGCCACCCCCTCCCATGGTGCAGCCACCTGGGTTCCACCAGGGCATTCTGGGATGACACCAGACCGGGAGGAGAAGCTCGAGGAGTGGTGTGGTCATTGGCGTCTTTCCTCTGCCTCCCCGGCCCCTTCCATTCACGTGGTAGAAATTCAGATAGCACAGCAGCAAGTGTCCCTCCTGCTCCTGACCTTCCAGCAGTTTCTCCTCCATCCTTCCAGGAGTGATCTCCACAGATTCAGATGCTGCCCAGAAAGGGCTTTCCATTCCAAGTTTCCCCTGGACTCATCCTGGCCCTAGAGAGGCTGTGCCCGATCCGATCCTCGCCCCTTTGCAGATGTGAACTTGGAGACTGTGAGAGGGCCAAGTCGCCCCTGGGAATCCCACATATTCTGTTCCACATCCACCTCCTGTTGTCCATTCTGTGCCCTCCTGTCAGGAGTGGAGGGAGCTAGAAGGCTGTGCAACACGCTGTTACCCATTTTGCAGATGACAAACTGTGGTGGGGAAATGGGTTTCCCTTAGCAGAGAAGGAGCTGTCCAAGTCATGCCAAAGACGTAAGGGCATGTCATAGCCAGCTTGAGTCTAGGCAGGAGCTGCAGCCACCAGTCAGGACAAAGTCAGGGGACTTGAGAGGTCTTCACCCAACTGGGGCCAGGAGAAGGACTGGAGGCAGCATCCCTGCTGCCATCAAGTACAGGGAGGGCAGAAGCCCATGGAGCTCTGAGCTGAGTTGGGAAGGGGCTGGAGGGGTCGCTTGTGGAGTGGTTAAGCCACCCGGAGATACCCATGAGCCCTGGGGCCAGGGAACAAAAGGCGTGTGAAGGCAGGTGACTGACACTTGGGTGTGTGTGGACTTCTACATAGAGAAATCTGCATGTTCTTGCATGTGCACGTGTCATTTATATGTATACATGTGTATATGTGTATACGTCTCTGCATGTAGGTATGTGTGTGTGTGTATGATTGTGTGTGTATACACACAGATGTATGTACCCATGTTTCTGGATGTGTGTGCCCTGCTTGAGCGGGGGACAGGGTTCTGTGTGTGTGCACACACATGTCTGTGTGCATGTGTGTGTGGTTTCGTGTCTATTCATGTGTGTAGTGCCTGTGTGTCTGGGTGCACATTGTATGGAGGGTCTGGGGGCTGCGTATGAGGTAACTGTGTGATTCTGTCTGACTCTGGGTGTGTTTTGTGTTGGGTGTGTCTGCGTGTGTGTCTGGCCTGCACACGCTAGCCCAGGGCAGGATGGAGGGGCCTCCTGTGTGGTGCTGCTGGACTCTGCTGTGGTCACCACAGCCCCGTGGGTTTAGCGTGGGGCACTGGTGGGGTTGATGTTGCCACTCTCCTCAGGGTGGGATGGCATGGAGCGGGCCCATCCCGATGTCCCTGGGCGGCCTGGTGGAATGTGCCCACGGGATGCCCACCACCGGGGGACCCCACCCGCGTCAGGACTGAGGCTCAGGCTGTGGCAGGCTCAGAGGTCTGTCTATAGCAGCAGCTAGATGTCTGTGGCTGAGGCCTGTGCCTGAGGTCAGAAGTCCATTTGTGGAAGAGGCTGGGAGTCAGTCTGTTGCTGGGACTGGGGAGGGATCACAGCGACCAGGGTCAAGAGTCAGAATGTGGCTGCTGCCATGGCTAAGGGTCAGTCTGTGGCTGCAGTTGCAGATCAGTCTGTATGGCACAGACGACAGGTTAGGCCTCAGCCACACCACTGCCCCAAGCCCTTTGGTGGCTCCCTGGCCCAGGGGTAGGTTTGAGCCCTGGGAACAAGGGTCAGGGGCAAGAAGGCACCTGTGGGTCCTGCTACCAAGCAGGCCTGTGCCCAGCTGTTCCTATGGCCATGGCAGTGAACCCAGCCAGCCCGATGTGTCCAGAGTGTGTGGCTTCATTGTAGCCAGGAACAAAGGTTGCCAAGGACTGTGCCAGGGTGAGCAGGGCAGTGCTTCCCAAGTGAGGCTGGGAGAAGACCCCTACCTGCCTCTCAGTGCCTCTCCTTAGGCACCCTCTGGTGCCTGGCCCTGTGGCTCTGTAACCCTCCCTCTCTCTCCTCCTGCCTTTCTTTCCCCTCTCCTTCATCTGTTGTCGTCCTCCCCAGCCCCCAATCTGTCTCCCTTTGCAGCTGCCTAGTCCTCTCTTTTCCCCAGCCAGCCTCCTGCCCCCCACCTGGGTTCTCTGAACCCCAGGGCCTTGCCTCTTTCAAGTTCAGCAGCTTTGACTTCACTCAGACGCTGGCGCTGAGGAAGGAAGATGAATACCCATAGTCTGGATGCCTCAGGAGGAGGCTGCATGGAGGTGCAGCCACAGGCCTGCAGGCGGGGCCATCTTCCTGGAGCCCATGTCCAGTGAAGGGTCCGCAGTGGGGGTCGAGGGGGCTTAGGCTCGGATTCTGCCCTGTTTGAGCCTGAAGCTGCACTGACCTCAGCTGGTGGCCTGTTGCAGTCAAGTAGGGAAGGATGGACAGACACACAGATGGCAGGGAAATCTACAGACAGAAGAGATCAAAGGTCCTTCAGATCAGAGGCAGGCAGAAGACGCCTCAGTCTTGGCCCAACACCAGCATTCCTGTGCAGACCCCAGACCAGGGCAGAGACTTGAGATGTGCTCCCTCCCGCCCCCTTCCCTTGGTGGGGAGGTGGCCACCAAGGCAAGCCTTCTGCGGTCACTCCAGCCAGAACCTGCATGGGTCAGGGTGGGTGGGCCAGATCAGCCTCCATCCTGCAATCAGGGGAGTGGGGACACTGAGGGGAACAAAAACTATTTGAAAATGTTCCAAAAATGTAAGAGAACTTGGATCTCTATACTCCCGATGCTCCCCACCCCCATCAGCTAAAATATCAAGCTCTTTGCTTTCAAAGAAAAGCATTTTCTCGAGTGTTTAGCTCTCAGTTCCACATGGTAGCCCCAGCTTGCTCAGGAAGTGCTTGGCATTAGAGGGTTTTGATGGGGAGAAAAGGGAACAGGGCTGTAGTTGTTGAAGGACCATGCCAGCCCCACACGGGCAGGGATGTCTGTTCTGTTCCCTGCTGTCCCACAGTGCCCTGGACAACGCCTGGAACATGGTGGGTTCCATAAATGTATACCAAAAGAGGTATTTGTGGGCAGTTGGTCTGGGAGACAAAACTGGACCCATGGGGGCAAGAGGGCTGGCAGCTGCAGACCTGGATCAACATGCTCATGAAAAGGGGATATTAAGGCTGGGAAACTGGGAAGGTGACTGGGGTATATGACCCCCTGCTGACTCGGAGAGGGCACAGCTCCTGGTACAGTCATTAAAAATGGGGCCTCTTCAGCAGTTTTCTAAGCTACCACATTGGCACGAAGTGCATGAATGTGTTCGGGCAGGCACAGTGGAGGCTGAGGAGGGGCAGGGTTCCTTCCTGAGGCATTTGCTCTCCCACCAGCCCCACTAGCATGAATGGCAGATCCCAGCAGCCGTAACCATGCTTCTTACAAGTTGCTCAGGCAAAATACGTCAGTGAATCCTGCTAACCCTGCCTTCAAAATAAATCCAAAATCTGACCCCTTCTCTTCGGCCCCACCCTGGCCAGGCTTCATCATTATCCACCTGGACTAGTGCAGGATGCAGGCTTCTCTGCTCCTGCCCTCACATCTGCTCTCTTCACAGGGAGAAACTGACCACCCAAGGGAGAGCGTGTCCCACCCCTGCTCAAAACACTGCAGAAGCGCCTCATCTCATTCAGTCTAAGAGCCAAAGTCCCTGCAGTGGTGTGTGTGCAAGCCCCTGTAGGTGTGGCCCCCTGTCCCCTCTCTGCCCCCATCTCTTTCCGCTCATTCCCCTCAAGCCACACTAGCCTCTTGGCCATTCCTTGAAAATCCCAGCCTGGCTGCTGTCTCAGGGCCTTTGCACTTGTTCTTCCTTCTGCCTGCACAGCTTTGCCCCCAGACAGCTGCATGCCTCACTACCTTCGTCTGTCAAGTGTGTTCTCAAATGCTCTTAAGTATGAGCTCTGACCACTCAGTGTAGAAAAACAGCTCCTGCAGATGCTCCCAGTCCCCTTCTTTGGCTTTATTTATTTTTCCATAGCATGCTTCACCTAAGGTAACATACTACACTATTTACGTATTCATTCTGTTTCTTGTCTGTCAAGACTAGAACGAAAGCTTTGTCTCATTCCTAGAATGGAACCTGGCGTCTAGTAGGTGCTTAGTTAATATGTACCAAGCCAATGTATGCATAGTTCTGCCACCTTCAAGTTACGTGACTGGGGCAAGTGTATTTCCTGGACCTCAGTGATCCAGTCTCTGAAATGAGGCTGACTGACGGGGTGGGGGGGAGATACATAGAGATTTGAAGTTGCTGCCCCACTACTCAATAAACATGTGGAATAGATGTTAAAACCTGGCCCACATCTGACCTCAGGCCTGCAGGCTTCCAGCGTGGGGCTTACCAGACCAGGGCTAAGCTTGAATGCGACTTCTGGGTTGTAGTGTACCAGCCTGGCCTGGTGGGCCTCCCTCTCCCTTGTTTCCACCTGGGTGTCCCTGGTGGCATGTCAGCGAGCCTTGTCCTTGGCTGGCTCCATTGCCTGCATTCCCTAGGACCCTGCTTAGAGTCCCCAGCCCTCTACCCACCCTGCCTCTCTGGTCAACAGCTCCTGTTTATTATTTAGCTCTGGAATGGCGTCTGGACACACACTTGCATGAAAGCAGCTATTGAGATAGTGCTTGGCAAACAAAAGGGCTGACCTGTCCAGACCTAGGTTCTCCAGAACACAGTCACACCTCACCAGGAAGGACTGGGCCCTTTAAACCTGTGAGCACGACTACCAACCCAGCGAGGGAGGATCCCAATTCCCTTGGGGCAGACTCTTGGTGAAAGGTGAAGTCAGAACCTAGGGAGCAGGAAGCCTGCCAGCCAGGCAGCCGCCTCTGCTGGTGTTCCAGCAACATTTGAGTGCTGGGTGTTGGCACCATGATCCCATGATATCCTGCCAGTAGGGTCTGATGGAGTAAGCAAGACTTTGGGGTTCATGCACACTTAGGTTTGAATTGTGAGGTTGCCACTCCATTCATTTGATCCATATTAAGCTGCTGCACTGCCACACGCCATGCACTATGCTTGGTGGAGGTGAGCAAGGAATCTTGAAATTGAGAGTCGGATGGGATCCAATTGTGTGGCTGTGGTCTTGACAAGTTCTTTGCAAGCTCTCAGCCTGGGTTTCTCCTCTAGGGGATGGTCAGATCCTGACCTTGGGGTACTGTCTTGTGACTCTCCATGATACCACTTGTGGAAGGGCCCTGGCCAGGTTGTGGTTTCCATCACACTTTGGCAGATGTGAATGGCAGCCCTGCTGAATCACTACCCTTCTGTACCACTGCCCCAGGAGCTCCAGGGAGTCCCCAGGGAGCCAGGGAACAAGAGAAGCCCCTGGAACAAATGACAGGCTCTGCCCTTTTTTGAGGCAAGCCACCCACCACCATCCCATCCCTCTACACCCATCCCCAGAATCTGGAATCCGTGAAGGCTACTCACTGAGCGACCTGGAATCCGTGAAGGGTACTCACTGAGCGACCTGGAATCCGTGAAGGGTACTCACTGAGCGACCTGGAATCCGTGAAGGGTACTCACTGAGCGACCTGGAATCCGTGAAGGGTACTCACTGAGCGACCTGGAATCCGTGAAGGGTACTCACTGAGCGACCTGGAATCCGTGAAGGGTACTCACTGAGCGACCTGGAATCCGTGAAGGGTACTCACTGAGCGACCTGGAATCCGTGAAGGGTACTCACTGAGCGACCTGGAATCCGTGAAGGGTACTCACTGAGCGACCTGGAATCCGTGAAGGGTACTCACTGAGCGACCTGGAATCCGTGAAGGGTACTCACTGAGCGACCTGGAATCCGTGAAGGGTACTCACTGAGCGACCTGGAATCTGTGAAGGGTACTCACTGAGCGACCTGGAATCTGTGAAGGGTACTCACTGAGCGATGTCAGGTGAGTCTTAGGACGTGTCCTGGCCCTGATGTTCTTCATCTTCCACCTCTAGCCCCATTTTCTCCAGTGGAACTATTGGCTCAAAGAAGAGAAACCCTGGGCTTGGTCAGGCTTATGGGAGGAGGGCTTGGTTTAACCTCATTCTTTCATGCATTCACTAACTCATTCATTGAACAAGTGCTTATGGAATGTGTACCAGGAACCATTCCAAAGGAACAAACAGACAAAAATACCCACCAGATACATAAATATGTAAATTACATGGTATATTAGAAGGTGGGGAACAGCATTCCAGGCAGACGGATCAACAAGTGCAAAGGCCCTAAGGTGAGAGTGTGCCTGGTGAATTCAGGAATGGCAAGGGGCAACGTGGTGAGTGGGGCAACAGGCGGGACTGAGGGCAGGAGGTGGTGGGGGCCTGATTGTGTGGGCTGTCATCAGCCACCTGGGGAACTCTCTCTTCCTCATCACTCAGAAACTGGGGAGGGGAGGGAAGACATTCCAGCCAGGTTGGTGATCCCCAGCGGGCATTTGGGCTTTTCCATTGCCACCTTAATGGTATACACAATGCACATCTCCTTGTTCATCCAGCAGCCTCAGGACTGAGTGACCCTGGTCCCCAAGACAGATACTGAAGACAGAGACTAAGCAGCCTGACATTTTAAATACGGGGAGCCCAGAGCAGGGCGGGGCTGCCCAGGACCTTAGGGATTCATTTCTGGTAGGGAGGCCTGCTACCAGGCTTCAGGGAATGCCAGAAAAAAGGTGCCCGAGGCCCATCTGGCAGGTAATGATGGGCAGGGTTGGGTGTAGGATGTATGGAGACTTTAGTATGGGCAAGGTGGGGGTTTAGTAGGTGGAGGGGGGAGATTGGGACATCACTGAGCAGCAAAACCCAAGTGTGACAGGTGGTCGGTATGCTCCTGCCAGAGCAGAGAGACCTGAGTAGGAGGAAGTGGAGGTGGAGGCCCAGGAGAATGAGACAGACAGACTCACTGGCCAGCGGGAGAAAGTGGTAGGACTAGCCAGGGCTGACACATCTGTGTGATCCCTGGTGCAGTAAATCCTGTAGATGGATGGACACGTGGATGGATAGAAAGGTGGGTGGATGCAGCGACGGATAGATGGATGAATGAATGAATGACTGCGTGGGCGGTGAGCGGCCGGGAGAGGGGCGGGCCAGCTGAGCGCTCAATCACAGCCCCAGGGCTCGGTGCCCGCCAGCTGCACTCAGAACCCCCCTCACCGCGGCCCTGCCCGGGGGTGCGTAATTACGTGCCCCCAGGGCTCTGGATCTGCTGCTGGGACTACAGAGAAGAGGGGCCTGAGCCACCGCCGCCAGGCTCCACGCGCGGGCCTCGAGCGCACTCCCTTCGGCCGCCGGGGAACCTAGAGGCGCGGTTTGGCCCTAAGGTCCCCGGTCCCGCTCTTCTTTGTCTCGGCCTAGTTCTCGGCTGTCTCCGGGCCGCGACCCACCTCTCCGGGCGGTCCTTGCCGCGTGCTTCTGTGCTGCCCCGGGATCATCAAGTCAGTTCTCACTGCGTTCCCGGCCCGTAGGCATCTCCCCCAGCTGGGGAGGGTCCCCCAAACCCTGTGCCTCTAGGACCGCGGGGCCGGCAAGTGGCAGGATCTCCAAGCTGCCTCTCTGATGCGGCGAGGGGAGGTGCGCGATGAAGGCCCCCCTCTTCTCCGCCTTCTCTCTACGCCCCACCGCTACTACACGTCGCGCTGCGCCGCGACCCC
Source organism: Macaca thibetana thibetana (assembly GCF_024542745.1). Lineage (NCBI taxonomy): Eukaryota > Metazoa > Chordata > Mammalia > Primates > Cercopithecidae > Macaca > Macaca thibetana. The sequence goes on along the minus strand of NC_065593.1, from coordinate 3,651,023 downwards.
GGCGCTGCCTGTTCGCGCCTTAAGCGGCTCTTCTGCCGCGGTGCGATCCCCGACGCCAGCAGGACTAACCCCCACCCGCCAGGCTTCAGACCCCACGCAGATCCAACCACACACACGACCGCCTGCAGATACCACAGCCCTTTTCGTTAACCCAAAGCCCCGCACAGGCGCACTGCCCCTACATGTGCAGCCCCACACACCCACAAGCCCACTCGCAAACAGACCCACACGGCCACACAACTGTCCTCCGGACACTCAGCCCCACGCAGGCACAATCCCATACACACACAACCGCACACAGGCGCAATCCCACCCACGCAGTACCTCACGGAGTCGCACAACCCCCCTATAAACAATCGCACAGACACACAACCCCACGCAGCGCCGCATCATTCAGTCCCGCCGAGACCCAGAAACACATTCACAAGCTTGTATCCAGACCCCCCTCCCTCCAAGCCCCGTGACATTCACTCGTAGGACAGACCAGAAATATACAGCCACACTGATACACGGACCTAAACGCACAGCCAAGACCTCACCCGCAGGCTCGTAAGTCACTAGAAAAATATTAAAGCGTTCCCTCCCTCCCCTCCTCTCTTTGACACACACACGCCCGCGCGCGCGCGCACTCTCACACTCACACCCCCCCGTCCCTAAGCGCCTCGGAGCCTCGCAGCCGGTGACCCCGAGGCCCCGTGGTGAGAGCCAAGGGAGCGTCTCCGCGGCGCCCCCTCCTCCTGCTCCCTTCCAGAGCTCATCACTCGTCCCCCCGCCCGCCTCCTCCTTCCCTGCCCCCTCCTCCTCCTCCCTTCCCCCGCGTCTGGGGCGCGGGCTGCGCGCAGCCAAGCCCCCTCGTCGCGCGCCCCTCCCCGCGCGCGCCCCGCGCCAGCACCGCGCTTACCGAGTGGATGCGGCCACGGGGCCGTCTCTAATTACCTCCTGTCCCCCGGCGGCCTGTGAATAATGGCTACTGAGGGCGCTCGCAGGGGCTGCTAAGAAGGAAACGCGGGGTGCGAGAGGCGCGGCGCGCGCGGGAGCGCGAGGGAGAGGAGCGAGCCTGGGGCCGCTGCGAGCGGCTGGCGAGAGAAAGGAATCGTGCGAGCGCTCACATTTGTTTCTCCCAAGGATCTCATCTGGTCACCGCGTTCTGGAAGAGGCGAGAGGGAGAGCGTGAGCGAGAGGAGGAGAGAGACGGCGGGGGAAAGGGAGACGGCGAGACGCGCAGCGCCGGCGCCCGGGAGACCCAGGAGGAGCCCGCAGGTATTGTTGGCGGCGGAGCTTTGTGTCTTCGGCGGGCCACTGTGGGCGCCAGGACTCCCCGAGCCCCCGGCCCACCGCCGCGCGCAGACCTGCCCCGAGCCCGGGGCTGCAGGCTGGGGTCGCCGCCCGCCGCGGACACCCCTCCCGCTGCGCCGGGATCTTGGCTGGAGTTGCGGATTTGCCTGTCTGGGGGTTTTCCACGCTGGTTGAGGGAATCGGTCTCAGGAGAAGGAATTTTTCTTCCTTTTTTTTTTTTTCTTTTCTTTTTTTTTTTTTTGGCCGCTTTTGGCCGCAGTTTGGTTGTGCTGGGGATTCCCCCCTCCCCTTTCCTCCACAAAGCATTGGTGAGCGGTCTTGGCGACTGTGGTATTGGCGGAAGGCATGGGGCTGAGATGGCGGGGCTGGTGGCCGCGGATGGGGAGGCGAGAGATGCCAGAGAAGGAAGGAGTTCTGTTCAAGTTCTCAATCTGCGCCCCGAAGCTGGTCGGACCGGGGAGGGCGATCCGCGCGCCCGATCCTGCTCCGGGCAACCGGTGGGAAACTTCCCGGGAGCGCGGCCTCCCTGGGGACTCAGCGCCCCTGACGCCTCCAGGCGCTTCCTCGGCCGCTGCGGCCCCTCCTCGCCGCCCGCCAGAGCTTAAGGTCGCGCTCTCCCCACCCCCGCCTTCCTCCCTTCCCCGGCGGCTTCCGGATATGGACAGCGCTGCAGGAGCGGCTTCAAACACTTCCCCTGGAGACCCCTCCCCACTCCCCGCACGAGAGCCTGCCCAGTGGTCCCCCCCGCCCTGCGCCCCAGTCTCACGCGCGGTCGAGTGGCCAGGCTGACAATGAAATCTCGCACCTCTGCCGTGGGGGAGTGGGGTGGGGAGGAGGTCCCTCGGGGGGCTGCCGACCCTGGGCCTTGGGCGGGGGGAGGGGGCTCCCGGGGGAGGGGCTTGTTTGGGTTAGAGATGTCGACTTGGGATGGCGCCGGGGCAGGGAGGGGGGTTGGGGGGTGTGCGCGGCGAAGGCGAGAGGCTTGGGTTCGCGGCCGGGGGTCGTGGATGGCAGCCCCTCTTGGGCTTGGCGATTGGCTGGTGACTTTAGGCACGTCGAGGGCCCCTCCAACCTCAGCCTCCTCCCCTCCGGTACAATGCGGTCTGAAAGAGGTGATCCCGAGGGTGCTGTGCTTGTGTGACGAAGTGTTTGTCTCCTGCGATCCTCAGCAGACGCTGCTCCGATGACCCGGAGATCCGGACGCCTCGCCCCCTCCCTCAGGGCCGGGAGGAGGGGAGGATGAAGGGGGAGGAGAGTGGTGGGAACTTCTCCTTTCCCACTGCGGCCATGGGAAGGAAATGCTAGCCCAGAAAATTTCTGGGGACCGCAGTCCTGAGGCAGGGACTCAGTCCAAGGGGGGACCACCGGGTCAGAGGCTTCCTGGCACTCAAAAGCCCCCACATTCTTTTGCTCCATCGGGGGATGCAGAGGAAGGGGAGACGTGGAAGAGCGAAGGGCTAGCTGGACTGGCATTGAGGAGTGGAGAGCCCGTGGAAATCAGCCTTAATTGGATTCCCAGGCAAGCAGCCAGGCGATCAAGGTGCCCCCTCCCCTTTTTCTTCCTGGGTTGGAGAGCCAGGTCCAGAGACACCCAGGCAGGTGAAGGCAATTCCTCTCCCTACTTAAAATGAGGATTCCTGGGGGAGAGGGGAGGCACCTTTTGAGAGGGAGGGGGGCGGCTAGACTGTTTTCAGGCTGTTCTGTCTCTTGGTCCAGGAATAGAGAGAGTTAACCCTCCCCCAGAAATCTGTCAGCCCCCACACAGCAGGAAAACATTGTTGGACCCTCTGACTTGCTAACAGCATGACACCGGCTGACTGGAGCTAGCAGATTCTAGACTATGGACTCCCCCTTCAAAGCCCGACAGGACCCAGCTGGGTGGTGCCTTGTTCAGGGACCTTGTGGGAGGCGGAAATCAGAGCCCAGAGAGGGTCAGGCAGCAAGGCAGTGGCCTTTTGGCCCGGAGGGAAGAGGGGTTACAAGCCAGGGCCAAGGGGGAACTGGAAGGGAAGTCACCATGGGTCTGGGGTAGAGGGAAGGGAGAGGCCCTTCTACCCTTGGCCCAGGCTCCTGAGCAAGCCTTTGCCCTGCTCCCCACCCCCACCCTTCCCGCCCACCCACTCAGCTGCAGGCCTGGCCATTAAGGGTGGGTGTCCGACCCATAGGTTGGACCTGGAGACCCTAGCAGCTGAGGGAGGCCTGGGTGAGGCTCTGGGAGACAGGACTGAAACCAGCAGGGATTCAATGCTGCTCATGCCCCGTGGCACAACCCCCTTATTTGTAGGGCTGCCTTCCCTTCCCCAGACCTCGAGTTTCCATTTTCAAAAACCTTTTTCTTCCTGTCTTCCTTGGAGCCCCCAGGGCCTGGCACACAGCAGACGCTCACAGTGTCCTGTGTTTGTCCAGCCAAACACCGGAGTGAATGAATCAGTGATGAATGAATGAAAAGGGAAAGTTTCTCAATTGGAAGCATCTAGCCTTTGTGTATTTTTTTAAATCTTTTTGAAATATATATTGTAAAATAGCATTCAGAGAAATGCTGGGGGAAAAAAAGAGAAAAATAAGGTTATTGACAGTCTTAGCGGGCTCTGACAATGTTAGTATTTTGATGTAGTTCTTCCCAGTCCTTTTCGACTCGGTGGTTGGTTTGTTTTTTAAAGACTTTGTCGTCATTCTCTATATTCAGATGTATATCCTGCTTTCTTTGCCGGCATAATGTGAGCCTTTTCCTGTTTTGTAACCAGTGCTTCATAAACACCATGGTTAATGTCTTCAGGCTTTTCCAATCAAGTGGATGTACCATAATTTACTTAATATTCCCCTTTTGTCCAACATTCTGGATGTTCCTGATGAATGATGTAGTGGATATATTTTGTATAGAGAGCTTTTCTTGATATTTCAAATGATTTGCTCAAAATGCCGCTGCTGATGCTGAGGGCTCCGACTGCCTGCAGTGGGAGAAACGGCTTCTCTAGTTTTCTCTGGATAAGTGGGACACTATTTTTCCTTCCCCACAATCTAGAATCTTCCACCAGAGCCGAAAAGAGCCTTGGCAATGAATCACCTATCTGACCTCCCTCCTTTGACAGAAGAGGAAGCCAGAGCCCAGAGAGGGGAAGCAAGTCCCAAGGTCACACAGCAGTTGCTGGGCTCTGCAGCAGTGAAGACCCAGCTACTGATTTGCCATGTTGGTTTTCGCATCTGAAAAGATTCCTGAGGTCTTTAAGGCTGCCCATTTCACAGATGGGGGGACTGAGACCCCAAGCTTACCCCTGGTGCCGCCAGCTGGAGCCCCAGACAGGCTTCTCGGCCCTCCTAGGCCACCCCCAACTGGGTATGTTCACAGGATTTGGTGGCCACAGGCTCCTTGTTGCTCGCCCCACCTACCCACCACAGTGCCCCTTCCTCTTTGCCATCCCATTCTCCAGACAAAAAACTGAGGATCCAAAGCAGATGCAGTGAAGGGGTGGGACTGTAGGTGTCTGGGGACCCTAGTGGTTGCGTCCCTGCCCCATTCCTCAGTTTACTTGTCATAGACCTAACCTGGGATCTGTTCAGGAGCAGAGGCAGGTGTTGGCACAGATATGTGGTATGAAGGAGTGATGTGGGGGATGGGGTATACCTTAAAATCTCTGGCCTGAGATTCACCCCAGGAGACCCCCTGGGGAGAAGAGAAGGAGAGAGAAAGTGAGAGAGAAGAAAGAGTGTAAGCAGAGGCAGTAGGAGAGAAAGCAAGGGATTAGAAAAGCGGGAAGGGAGTTGGAAGGAAGAAAATGGGGGGAGGATAAAGAAGGAAAGGAAAAAAAGATGTAAGTGAAATGAAGAAAAAAGAGAGAAAGCCCCCTCACCTTGAAGGCCTCATGGGGCACCCAGGGAAGTGGCTGGGTGGCATCACTCCCAGTGCGGGTGTCAGGCTGGCCATCCGGGTGGGCTGTGCAGGGCCCAGTGGAACAGCTATTTGGGGGCCAGAGGTGGGAAGGTCTGGCCGGTGGGTGTCAAGAAGGCAAGGCCTGGAGGTGGTGGCTTCCCTATTTCACTAGGTCCCTCGTGGGGCAGGTGGTAGGACACCCCAGGGGAGAGGCTTTAGGGGTGCTTGTGGGGGACAGGGTAATTGTGGCTCTGACTCCCCATCAGAGGACAGGGACTTTCTTCCCCCTCCCCTGCAGTACACCAACCATCCAGGTTGAGAGAAACCTGCCGTGAGTGTGAGCATTTGGACATTTCTGTGGTGTATCTCTGTGCTTGGATGCGCCCCCAGGGACATGTGCGTCTGTGTGTGCACGTCTGTGTGTGTGGTGTGCCTGTGGGTGCCTCTGTTTTTGTGGTGTGTTTGTGTATGTGTGCACATCTGTGATCCTGTTTGTGCATTTCTTAAGGGGTTTGTGTGCCTTCCAGCTTGGGCATGTGTTGTGCATGCGTGCCTCTGTGTGTGTGTCCCCTCTGTGGTGTCAGTCTCTGATCCCATTTGTGCATTTCTCGGGGGAAGGGAGGGTGCCCCCGAGCTCGGTCGCGTGTGTGTGCGTGCGCGTGCATGTGTGTGCATGTCTGTGTGTGAGCACACTGTTTTCCTCCTAATGGCCCCAGGAGGGATCCAGGCATCAGGCTTTTGTGCTGCTTCAAGGTTGTGGCTGGGTGGGTGAAGCAGGGGGGTGGGAAGGCCTTCGACAGGGAGGGGTGGGGTTGAGGGAGGCAAAAGAAAATCTTAAAAGACCGTCTTCCCTCTGGTCTCCAAGGAGATCAGCCTGTGAAATGATCCGCACGTTAATTAAAAACGATTATATCCTGATTGAGCCATTCCTGCTCACATCCCCCAGCCAGGGAAAGGAAGAGGCTGAGAGCAGAGGATGCAAAATGGGGTAGGGTCCAATGGCAGGGCACAGCCAGGTGGAGCCGCAGCCCACGGCGGGGAGCACAGGCTGGGGGAGTCAAGTGGGAAGGTGTTTAGGGGCACGTGCCCAAGTCTGACTGGAGCTTCTCCTTTTAATTTTAGGGACTCTCTTCTGGTGGTGGTCTCTGAGATCCCAGGAGTGGGTGGCAGCCACCCAGCCCCATGGATCTCCACTCATATGCCAGGCACTGAGCTTGTTGTTTGCACAGATCCTGCAAGTCAGCGCTTGTGGTTCCAGTTTTACAAAGAAGTGATGTGCTTGAGGTCGTGCAGCCAGGAGTTAGAAACCCCAGATTGAACCCAGTCCTCTGACCCCAAGGCCCAGATGCCCTTCATAGCTCCTAGCTGCCCCCAGATTCCCACCATGAGCCCCTACCTCTGCAGGACCCCTGGGAAACTGGGGCCCACAATGACAAGACCTTCTCCATGGCACCCCTGAGGTGGTTCCTTTCTGGGTCCGAGCAGCACAGGGCTGGGAGGCTGTGATGTCCATTCACGTGGGGAGCTGGGTGACTCACTAGCTTGGAGCAGCCCTGGGCTGACTCAGGTCACCTTTACAACCTGGGCAAGGCCTGCCTCTCCCCACCTCGCTCCTCCCCCACACTGGCTCATGGTTTCACGGCAGACCAGCCACAGGTGCCCCGTGAGGCTCAAGACACTGTATCCACACTGCTGGGTACCTGTGCCACGCCTTTTCTGGAAGGAGTCTGGGCCTATTCACGCCGGGCCTTGTGTGGTTATCTGTCTGCTGTAAGCCCTGTAAGGACTACGGTGGTAGAAAGGAGTAGTAATAACAATAAACCAGGCGACCCTCCACCTCCACCCCAGCATCAGGTGTTGCGGGGTTCACAAGCGTGACAGATCTCAGCCCTTGTGGGACCTGCCTGCTGCCATACCTCTGCCAACTCCCACCCACCCATGTGCCTCCTGTATGTTTCCTGAGCCCAGCTTCTCTGAGAGGAGGAGACCCACTGTGGCTTGGCCACACCCAGAAGCAAGTGAGATCGCTGGCCATGAGAGGGGGCTTTTTCTGCTTCTTTGAGCCTCAGTTTCCCCTTTGTATAATGGGGATCATAGCTTTTTCCGGAGAGGACTGACAAGAGAGTAAGGAAAACCAGGTCAAGTTTGTTCAAGTGCCTGGCAGCCCTGGAACGCACACAGGGACTCATTTGTGCATTTGTGCACCTGTCCGTCCGTTTAGGGCACTTGTGTGTTGCCATAGCAGGGGCCTTGGGTTTGCTGGCTTCTGGGGAGGGACACACACTGTCACATTTCAGTGCTTTCTAGGAGACAGTCTGGGGCTCAGGTGACTGTCATCTCCGCATGAGCCTCTAGGGGGCAAAGATGCTCATTGGACCCACCTGAAGCTATGTTATCAAAGGTAGAGTGGGAGAAGGGAGAGATATTTCTGCTGGGGTAGGTCCTAGTGAGATTTGCCGAACCTGGTCCCACATCTTAGCAGGAGCCAGAAACAGTATCATGAGGGATCAGAGGGGCAGGCAGAACAGGAAGTCAGCATCCACCTGTTCCCTAAGGCAGAACTGGGAGAGAGGCAGGCAGATGTTCACTCATTCCACAAAAAACCCTTTGCACTGAAGCGGGCAGAGAGACCCTGCCTGTGCTGGGTCATCCCTGCAAGATGCCACCTTTCAGGAGCAGTTTTTGTGATGTTGGTATCTGCCTTCCTGCTAAATATCCCTTTCCTGCCCTTCCCAGGGCTTGAAATGCTTCCGTTAGTCACTGCCGAGGTCAGAGCATGGAAGGCCCTGCTTAAAATGCAAACGTGTTACTTGGAGGAGTGATCAGAAGATGAACTCATGTTTGCATAATGCAGGGGCCACCCACCCCTAGGCCCCGCAGGGCCAGACAGGCAGCGCTGATGAGGATGTGGTGGCTGCCTGGCCCTCACGAGGCGCAGTAGCTCAGCTCTGCCAGGGCAGCCATGGGGATGCAGCCCGCGGCGCCTGTTGCCCACTGTCTCAGGACCAGGATTCAGATGTTGACATGATACTTCCTGGTCTGTATGTGTCGTCACCTAATTCAGCAGCGCCCCTACGACGAGATTCAGACCCGGGGCCACTAGTGTAGCCTCCTGGCTTCATTGCTGCTGCCCAGTGGTCACTATGACCATCCTGTAATACAAGTGGGGTAGGGATGGCAAAGCTGGGGCTCCCAG